>NC_044326.1:78600289-78905601 GCF_007399415.2 Gopherus evgoodei
TGAATAAGAGATTAATTTTTGGACATATGTTACATAGTGTAATTTTTGATCAGATATTCTATACAACATATATAAAATAAACATCTGTTTAAGTTTGGGATATTTTTAAAAAGCTCAAACTCACTATATAAGGACAGAGCCAATATTGGTTACACTGGTTAATTAAACAATTTATCTGTGTTAAGATGTAGCTGCAATTCTCAGCCTCACTTTTCTGTTTCACCTGGAGAAACTGCATCACTGCCTCAAATCTTAGGTGAAAAAGTTCAACTACCAAATTAATAAGCATTGTTACAAATAATTAAAAAAGAAAAACCCTACATGCTATACCAATGCAGAATTGCCAGCACTGTGATAATTTCCCTACAGTGTTCAAACTGCACCAGAGAGTGGCAGCAAATTGAGAGAACAATCATTTTCAGCATCTACATTTGTTTAGAATTAATATCTTAGAAATATAATGCACTCCTCCAATACACAGGCCTGGTCCTGCTCCCACTGAAACCAGTGGTAAAAGTCCAGGTCAGGAAAAAATGTCCCTTTTAGAAAACAGCAATGGGATATAATTTGATCCCCTACATTGAAATCAATAGTTATTTCAGATTTACATTAGCATATCTGAGATCCTACACTGGATCAAGGTTTCGTATTAACCTGTTATCATAAAAAAGCATGCATAATTCCACTCAGACAGCAAATACTGGAGAAATGAAATAGGCTAGCTGGGCAAGACGGCAATGCCTTTCTAGGGACACATTTTTATTGACTAATGGAAGAATGGATGATGTGCCCTGTGAATAGTTATTAGGATTTATCTTTCATCCTCCACTGCATAATTTTATCAACTGAAAATGAGAAGCTGGGTATTGTGGTGAGGAAAGGCTGTGTGGTAAGCACACCACTGTGTAAATAGTCTTTAATTTTGCGTTTTACTGACAGAGCACAATTTAGGACTGTTTGATGCTGTCCAAGAATTTGCTGAAGACAGAGAGGAACTGAACATAATGCACAACCAATTTCAAGTGCAAACAAATATTCCAGATTAAGAAAAGGCAGAAATGGCCTGGTTTGAATGGATTACATTTTCTTGAGAATGCCAACACTGAATCTACCAGGATTTTGACTCCTGCTTTATGTAGCCATCACAACATATGCAAATATGCTTTGGAAGCATGAGCAGAGATTAGATCAGCATTAAAAAGCTAAGGCCCTGTTTCAGAAAAACATCTATGCACATGCTTTAATGTTAAGCATGTGCTAATATGCTTTGCTGAATCTGAGTTTACAAAAAGTAAGTCTCAAGGAGATAGTTGAGGGAATTGAGTTTGCTTGGCACATAATGATGCCATTAGAAGTGTAGCATGCAGCTTTGGTTAAGGCACAAAGTTGGGAGTGGAAGGAGACAATGGGAGCACTAAAGAGAGGACAAGCAGATGTGCAGTGCAATATAGGGAGTAAAGGAGAGTGCTAAAATGTTGGGAGGGAGGGAGCAGTCTGATGTTGGCAGATTAGGTGCCTGTTCATGTGCAGGCCTCAGCTGAATACTGACAAATGCATAGTGGGAAATCAGTCTGGCTCACCTGTGTGTTATTGTTAAAATAGGTATTAGATTTATAAAATGTATTTGATGTTTAGGCTCTATGAAATGATTGTAAGTTGCTGAATGCATTAATCTCACTTACTTTATAACATGGGATACAGATGTTGTAATATTTAAGTGTTTGCTTTGTAACTATAAAAGTGTTTGCTCTAAAACTATAAACCTCAGTCAGGAGAGAAGTATTACCAAATGTGACAAGCTAGTTTACCACAAGAGGTGTCATTTCCTGCCCCCATCACTTCCCGCCCCACCCTCCCAAAAAAAAGGCCTATAGACACAAGACAAGCCATTGTGGACTATCAGTGGACAAAACACTGGAAGCCAGTTACAGTCAACGTAAGCAATGCAGTGTCTACATTGACACTGCATCAACCTAGTTACATTAGCACTGCACTGATCGGGGAGATGGTGTTACTAAATCGATGTAGAGAGGCACTTACATTGGCAGGAGCCAAATTTAAGTGAAGACACTTCCACAGCTAGGTTGATGCAAGGCAGCTTACATTGAACTAAACCTGTAGCAGAGCAGGCCTCAGTGTCTGAGCATAGGGAAGGTACAGATAACACTGCCTTTTCACAGCAATGGACAACTGTCAGTATGTTTTGAGCTCATAGGACATCACTCAACAGGGCAAAGTTAAAGTTGTATGGCCATGTACCTTGTCTCTGTATGTCCTTGTTTTCAGAGTCTTAATGAACTTGATATTCTCGAAGGGCATGTGCTATAGCCAAGCAGACTTAACTCTGCAATAACAACATTTTTGTGGATTTTTTTTGTTTTTGCCATTTAATTTTCTAGGGTTTTTTTTAAACAGAAAGTTTGATGTTATTGATAGGAGTAAGTGGTCACATAGGCAATTATAATTATCATACAGGTGTGCAGTTCAGATATTCTGGTAACGATAATACCTTATGCGTTTCATTAGTACATCTTAAAGAGGGGAACGTCATTTTCCCCCCATATAGAGACAGGGAAACTAAGGTACAGAGAAGTAAAGTGACTTGGCTGAAGTCACCAGCAGGCCAGTGGCAGCACTGGGAATAGAGCCTAGGTTTTTATCTTTCTCCACTAGGTCACACTGTTTCTATGTGATTCCTAACTACTCCCAGGTACTCTTTATTGTAGTGGAATGGGGGCAATGACCATACTTGAAAATGTCTAGAGACCTGATGCCAGAGCCATCTCAGACATGGTCTGTGCCCCAAGAACTCTACATGGTAGTTATAGTAACTTTAAGAGTGTGAAAGACAGAAGCGTCTCTCTCCTCCCCACCACCACCATTCCCCATAACATATAGCCTCCCTCACCCCAATTCCAGCTCACCCTCCTCTTTCCATCCAGTTAAGTCATTAGTGCATTAGAATGAGGTGTGAGCATTCTCTCTCACTGCAGCTGGAGAGCATCAAGCATGCCCATTCTCAATTCCTCATCCTTGCGTAAGTAGTGTGTTCTTGGTGCTTACTCCCAGTATGCCTGTTCTCAGCTTCACACACAGAGAAGCAGTGTTTCCCCAGATCCTGCCATACATGCAAGGGTGGGGAGAGGGGCTCAGATGTGCATAGAAGGGCATATCCCAGCTCATATAAGCAGGGCATGAATGAAGGGTGTCAGCTCCACAGGGGCTAGAGGTCCCCAGATCCTGGCACATACACAAGAGGGGAATATGAGACTTATGCACAGCCCTGCCCCTATTCTTCCCTGGTCTCCCCTCACGCAGCCCAAATCCCCTTTCCCAGTGTTCATCCCACTCCCTCCCACTCCACTCCACCTAGCTCCCACCCCCATCATCACCACTCCTTCCCTATCACCAGCCTCCCAAATCCTCTCCAACACACCCATCCCTACTTATCCTCCTCTCCTCATTGCATCCCAAACCACTTCCCTCTATTCCCACCTGATCTTCCACACAATCTCCCTCCCCTACCCATGAGTATTTGCATGTGTAATTTATTGTCTTTTGAAAAACAGTTTCAATGCTTTCTGAATATTCTGCTGTACTCTGAATTCCTCAAAGATAAAAAAAATCATACTTTTGACAGAGGCAGATTGTAGCAAGATGCCTTCTTTTGTAATTTTATATTTCTGTTTAGGGTTGCATTTGAACTCAGTGTCTTGGATCTGGTCTAGGCTGACCAGATGTCCCGATTTTATAGGCACAGTCTGGATTTTTGGATCTTTTTCTTATATAGGCTCCAATTACCCCCCACCCCGTCCCAATTTTTCACATTTGCTGTCTGGTCACCCTGATCTGGTCCATACCTTAAAATTAGTGACCTAGTTGGTGGTTCTCAAAACTTCATTGCACCACAATCCCTTTCTGACAACAAAAATTACTACAAAACTCCAGGAGGGGGGACTGAAGCCTGAGACTGTCTGAGCTCTGCCATCCCAGGAAGGGAGGATCAAAGTCAAAGCCCAAAGGCTTCAGCCCCAAATGGGGGGGCCTGTAACCTGAGCCCCACCACCTAGGACTAAGCTCTCGGGCTTTGGCCCCAGGTGTTGGGGCTTTAGCTTGGGCTTCGGCCTCCAGCAAGTTTAACGCCAATGCTGGTGACCCTATTAAAATGGAGTCATGACCCACTTTGGGGTCCTGACCCACAGTTTGAGAACCCCCTAACTTAGCTACATCACTCAGGGCTGTGAAAAATGTTGCACTTGGAGCACTTATTTAAGCTGACTAAACTCCCAGTGTAGTCTACCTCTCAGAGAAGAGGATTAACTATATGGATGGAATACCCCCTTCCCTCGGTGTAAGAATTGTCTACACCACAGTGGCACAGCTTCAGTGCTGTAGCTGTGCTGCTGTATCCATTGGCCTATAGACATGGCCTGGATGGTGTTTAGGGTCAATGGGTGTAACATTCCCCCTTGAGCTATTTGGATCCTGAGAGTCATAGCTAGCTTTCACGTGTGAGCTTTAGAACCGCTTGGTGTGTCCCCAAGTGGAGAACCAAACTCTTCAGCTAATAAAGTTATACTTTGACTTCCCCCAAAAGGCTAATGAGGAATGTGCACTCTGTTGGGATAACTCTCAAGCATTTGAGACCCTGATGTGATAGAGATTAAATCAAGTGTGATGTGATATCTATGCACAAAAAAGTTCCAAAACATGTCAACTTTAAGAAAAGCTATTTGTTTTCTTGGGGGGGCAGATTGTCTTTTGGAAATACTATGGTTAAATGGGTCCAAATTTGGATCAGTAACCAAATCCTACACCCCTATGAGGCACAACAAATGTCAAGGTAATCCAAATAATCCCACACATTTTAGAGCACTTACAGGAGTCAAGCTTTGAACTAACAACAAAAAACACTGTCTTAACCTTAACTATAGCAGAACTGGCACTCTTCTATAATATACTTCTCAGATTTCAGATGTTCTGCTATTTGTGTCTTCTACAGTGCTACGTACATTTCCTGTGTCTATCAGATAACATTCTATACAGAAAGAGAATACATGATATTGTGGCATCTTTTCCTGGCATGAGCCTGGGATGACTTCATTTCTCAGACTTGACACAGCTCAAGCTCATGTTGGCTCCTACTTGATCTGAACTGCTTTTGTCCTTCACATCTTATCAGTATTGTTCAAGAGGCTCTTAAGTACTTTGACAAGAAAAGACAATCATGTACATTTTCTTAGGAAAAATTCCTGTGGCTATTTCAATCAGATAGTCTTCCCATTATTTGATATTGCTAAACATTAATACTAGTTTTCATCAGCTTTTTCTAAAATGTTAACTAAACAGAAACAAAAATGTCCCATCTAGTTATTACAAGGAGTTACAGGGGGGAAAAAAAAAATTTACAGATGCAATATCTGACAGAGCAGCTGATGAAACAGCAACCTCCTGTGATGAAAAAAAAGTAGAAATAATGAGGACAAATTCTCATGAGGTGGTCAGGAAGTCTTGTTTGCAGAGTAACACTAAACTTTCTGCATGTTCTATAGTGCAATTGTATTCAATATTATCAAACGAATACATACACAAGTTGTCTAATAGCTTGCAAAGGGAATAAGATCTGTTTGTTCAAAGACTGAAGAAGACTTTTAATTCCCTAGTGCTAATGTTATAAAGGCTTCCTTGTTAAAGAAACAAAAACAAAATCCCACTGAAAATTATTAAGTATAGTACCGTAATGCTGGGGAGAAAAAAAAACACACAAAAACATTACGTACATTTTAAATGTCTTGTAAATCCACAGAGATTAGCTGTGGAGCCGGTTTTCTCAACCCTACAATATAGCAATAATGAGTTTGTTTAAATTTCATATTCATCCCACTATAAATTAAATTTCATTTATAAAAGACTAATCTTCCTGCATACTGTGTCTAACTCATTCAAGGGTTCTTTGATAGGATAACGAGCCTTGTGGATAAGGGAGAAGCGGTGCATGTGATATACCTAGACTTTAGTAAGGCATTTGATACGGTCTCGCATGATATTCTTATAGATAAACTAGGAAAGTACAATTTAGATGGGGCTACTATAAGGTGGGTGCATAATTGGCTGTATAACCGTACTCAGAGAGTAGTTGTTAATGGCTCCCAATCCTGCTGGAAAGGTATAACAAGTGGGGTTCCGCAGGGGTCTGTTTTGGGACCGGTTCTGTTCAATATCTTCATCAACGATTTAGATGTTGGCAGAGAAAGTACGCTTATTAAGTTTGCGGACGATACCAAACTGGGAGGGATTGCAACTGCTTTGGAGGACAGGGTCAAAATTGAAAATGATCTGGACAAATTGGAGAAATGGTCTGAGGTAAACAGGATGAAGTTCAGTAAAGATAAATGCAAAGTGCTCCACTTGGGAAGGAACAATCAGTTTCACACATACAGAATGGGAAGAGACTGTCTAGGAAGGCGTATGGCAGAAAGAGATCTAGGGGTCATAGTGGACCACAAGCTTAATATGAGTCAACAGTGTGATACTGTTGCAAAAAAAGCAAACATGATTCTGGGATGCATTAACAGGTGTGTTGTAAACAAGACACGAGAAGTCATTCTTCCGCTTTACTCTGCACTGGTCAGGCCTCAACTGGAGTATTGTGTCCAGTTCTGGGCACCACATTTCAAGAAAGATGTGGAGAAATTGGAGAGGGTCCAGAGAAGAGCAACAAGAATGATTAAAGGTCTTGAGAACATGACCTATGAAGGAAGGCTGAAGGAATTGGGTTTGTTTAGTTTAGAAAAGAGAAGACTGAGAGGGGACATGATAGCAGTTTTCAGGTATCTAAAAGGGTGTCATCAGGAGGAGGGAGAAAACTTGTTCACCTTAGCCTCCAATGATAGAACAAGAAGCAATGGGCTTAAACTGCAGCAAGGGAGATTTAGGTTGGACATTAGGAAAAAGTTCCTAACTGTCAGGGTAGTTAAACACTGGAATAGATTGCCTAGGTAAGTTGTGGAATCTCCATCTCTGGAAATATTTAAGAGTAGGTTAGATAAATGTCTATTAGGGATGGTCTAGACAATATTTGGTCCTGCCATGAGGGCAGGGGACTGGACTCGATGACCTCTCAAGGTCCCTTCCAGTCCTGGAGTCTATGAGTCTATGAGTTCTGATAAAATAGGATATATTTTTGTCATCAACTGACAATATTTTAGTTTGCATCAGCAGTTTTAGTTACTTATATTAGAAAGTTTTCAATTTAACAGGCAATATTAGATATATAAAGACCTGAGACAAAAGTAAGATATAGGATTCATATGGCAAGTTGTTCAGTAATCCAGTCCCACAGAATGAGATTTAATTAAAGGTTAGGTGACAGTTGACCTAATATTGAATGTCACTGTGCCATAGGACATTTATGTTTTTTACTTTTTTCTTTATCTCATGTCTCTGTTTTCTTCAATATTTATCATTTTCATATTTCTCAGATACCTCTTCCAGAAGAAACTCAGGATGGGTTTGTGTCCTTAGCAGACACAGACCTCCCTTAATGGGGCCTAGTATTACAGGATTGCTCAGACTACCTCATTCTCTAGGGTGCTGCCTGCCTGCTCCCTCTATCACAACCTACCCTTTCTACAGAGAGGTGTGGAAGTGGGATGGAACAGTGGTTCTGCCTTTTGGGGTGATGTGCATCCTTGCATTCTCCTGACCGCAGAGACTGCAACTGGCCATCGTGCAGAACACATAATGGGGGAAAGGCTACCTGAGCCTCTCCTCCTCCACATACCCTTGCAAGGCTCAGTCACAACCTGGCCCATAATGCAAAAGCAGAACTGATGTACACCTGCTAATATTCTAACTGATACTATACACAATATGCAATCAAAACTAGGGACTAAATTATGGCTATCAAAGACAGTGGGGCTATATCTAATGACGCAGAGTGCCAGCAGCATACTACTGGCATAAGGCAAAGGGAAGCATCATGCCTACACAAGCACTGGAGGGAATGTGCTCCACAGTAGAATGTTTTATATGATCTTTCCCCAATGACAGACTTCATCTACTAGACTGTGTGTAAGTGCCCTGGCTATGTCCTCTACCGAACAACTTATGTCCCATTTGGGTGGGCAGTGCCAGCTGCCTGATCCAGCTTTGCAGTCAGTAAACACTGCTTGTAGAACTGTGGTTGGCACTTGGATGGGTGAATGAAGAGAAGTGACTTCACGCCTTGTCTCTTCCTCACCCTGTCTAATAATCCACCTGAGGTAGCCATGATTTGTCCCTTTGCCACATGAATAAAATGCATGGGCAAGCTCTACATAAAGATCATTATGTGCTCCAGGTTTTTGCATCTGTGAACATAGACCTCATCACTGGATTTGTTTTTGAAAAATTTATTATGCTCCTTTCTAGCCCCTGGTTTGCAGTGAGATCTGTGGTAGGACCGTCACAAATATTGGAGGACCAGGATAGCAGTGCCCATCTTCTATCTTGCACAAAAAATGCAGGGGATAATATTATTGACTTTCTGATATGCAGCTATGCACACAAGTAGACAGAATTTGGTCTCTCTGTTAACAAAATGTTAAATCTGTTATGGTTATCAAACAGTTATCTAGGAGGCCAAATGAGTAATGATTTACAAATGTAATGGACATTGTCTTTTTGTTGTTGTTGTTGCTTTTAAAGGCCTGATTCTAATAAATTTTTGGGCTGGTTTCTGGGAACTTACAAGGGCATAGCTATGTCTCTCAGTGGTGTGAAAAATCCACCACTGAGAGACATAACTATAAAGACCTAACCCACAGTGTAGACTGTGCTAGCTTGACAACCTAGCTACCGCTTCTCAAAGAACCCCTCGGGGTAGGTAGTGTCTGCAATGAAGCACAAGAGTGGCGCAGCTGCAGCATTGTACCTGTGTCACTGTAGTGATGTAAATGTAGACATATTCTTAGGCCTGGTCCACACTACAGCATTAAATCGATTTAACGCTGTACCCGTCCACACTACAAAGCACTTTAAATCGATTTTAAGGGCTCTTAAAATCGATTTCTGTACTCCTCCCCAACGAGAGGAGTAACCCTAAAATCGCTATTACTATATCAATTTAGGGTTAGTGTGGACGGAAATCGAAGTTATTGGTTTCATTCTTTTACTGAGCTACCCAGAGTGCACCGCTCCGGAAATCGATGGTAGCCTAGGACCATGGACACACACCACCGAATTAATGTGCCCTAGTGTGGACGCATAAAATAGATTTTATAAAACCAGTTTTATAAAACCGGTTTTAATAATTTCGATTTTATGCTGTAGTGTAGACGTGGCCTAAGTGTAGTAGCACTGACTTCAGTGGTGTTACTCCTGAGTCGCACTGCTGTAGTGTCACTGAGTAATCATGTGCTTAGAATAAAGTACACGATTAAGGACCTTGCTGGATTGGAGCCTAAATGAGATCAGCTAAGGTCAGAAAATTTAATCACTCTCTATTCTTGTGAGAAACAAGCAGATGGATTAATATAAGAGGCTCTTCCCCTCCCATCATCACAGTCCCTTACGCTGTCCCCCTCTAATAATATTCTGTGCCATTTGTCCCTGTGAGGCAGCTCTATATGAGACAGGAAATAGTGGCTCCTTTTCTTGTGACACAAACTCTATATCCTTCTAGCTCTAAAATAATTAAGAAAAAAACCTTGCTGTTGTATTTCCTGATGCCAATGGTCGTGTTAGAAGTTAGCAACAGTAAGCATCAGAAATTGTCCCCATACTGAGTCCTCATGCTGCTAACTAAAATGGCTTAATCTTCTGCCACAATGATCTTTTTTTCCTTTTTGGAACTTTCTTATTGTTGCCTAGTTTATACATTAGATCCAGAGTTCTGTTAGACTTTAATGACTGATAATATGTCCCTCTGCCAGACATAATTGACATTTCAAAAGATTTTGAGTTTCAAACCCAGGAATGAATGGCTTTTATTTCTTGTGAGGAATGAGCTTTTTTCAGCCAAATGTTTAAAAAGTATACAAATAATAAGGGCAACAGAGAAGCCTATAACAATATTTAGCTTCTATTAAAAAAAACCCCCATGCTGTATAGATAACTAAAGGGATAATGGGCTCATGTTCTTTGGAGCCTAGATAAAGATTCAAAGGGCTAGGGCTTTTTTTCAGAAAAACAGTCCTCTAAACTCATTTAAAATTGTCAGCAGACTCACCAATCTATTAGTGCTGTGGCTGTAGAACATCCATGTGCAGCCTGCTAACACAGATGAGAGAATGATTATAAAGATACAAATCAACAGGAACTCAAGGAAAGGATCAGTTGATAGACCTACTTAAGAAAGAGACCATTACTCTGGCAGTTTGCCCCCTCAGGGATTCACAGGGTTACTATGGCTATTCTTGTTAGGAGGGCTTGGGAGATGGTCTTTCATCATTTAATAGCATTGGGTACTGTAGGGAGCAAATTTTGTGTTAGATTACTAAACTTATTACAGTACTCCTTCAAAAATTGGGATAATGGACAATAAACCCTCTATTGCTTTTAGCATTCTATACACAATGCAGTTTGTTCCTAAACAAGCACTGTATTATTGTGAACATGAATAAAGAGTAGTTATTTAAAGCTATCCCATTGATTTCAGTGGCAATGCACAAATGTAAGTGAGGACAGAATTTGGACTGTGGAGTGATCTGTGACACAGGTGAATGAATTTAATACATTTGTAAGGCTTATATTGGAGCAACAGCTTGTCTTTATGTAATTTTATCTGT
This sequence comes from Gopherus evgoodei, assembly GCF_007399415.2. Classification (NCBI taxonomy): domain Eukaryota; kingdom Metazoa; phylum Chordata; order Testudines; family Testudinidae; genus Gopherus; species Gopherus evgoodei. The sequence goes on from NC_044326.1 coordinate 78,611,059, forward strand.
CCAAATTTTAAAGAGCAACTTAAAAACAGACTAATAGAAACTAGAGTAGATAGATACCTGGTAGATCATCTAGATAATATACTGCCACTGCACTGTTGCTCTTAACTGTACAGTTTCTACTGTTTTGTCCAGACTGGTTCTAAAAGTCCCAGCTGACAAGGTTCCTACTTGCTAGATAGAATTGGAGTTTCCAAGCTGATCCATTTCATTGTCAGAATATGGACACTGTCCTTTTCATAATTTCATTTCTAAAGGTCTGATGCTCTGGGGAGGGTTTAGGACGTGCACCATCTTTTATTTCCTGCTTCCCATTGCTGCCTGTAAGTTGACTAAGAGACACACAACTGCTCAGGGCAGGGCAGGGCAGCTCTCTGCCTCCCACTCGGCCATGAGGAGCTCATCTCCAATGGCAGCCAACAGAACCTCCCTTCCCTTTTCTAAGCCTAGAATTCCATCCTCTTCCCAAACCCTGTCTACTGGCATAAACATCTAACAGTGAGAGTAATTAACCATTGGAACAATTTATCAAGGGCAGTGGTGGATTCTCCATCAATGACAATTTTAAATGAGGATTTGATGTTTTTCTAACAGATCTGCTCTAGGAATTATTTTGGGGAAGTTCTGTGGCCTGTGCTATACAGGAGGTCAGACAAGATGATCACAATGGTCTCTTCTAGCCTTGGAATCTATGGATAAACTTCTCACACTTCTATGTGGTTGTATCAGATCAAATGCCTAACATCCCCCTTTACTCTTATTTAGCCACTTGCCTCAAAGCTTTTCTCCCTCTTTTCATCACATAGCCTCATGCACATACTCATCCTCCTCCTTTCCTTTCTCCAAATTCTAGAGCCACCAACAGCTTCTTCCCTCTCCGCACTGCCTCTTCACTGTCCATTTCACACGTTCTCCTCCATCCCTCTTGCCACTGTTCCCTACTACCATCTGCTCCTTCACTATGCCTTCAGACTCTCTTCCCCTCTGCTTATGCACTTTACAGCTGTGGCAGAGGGTCTGGAAAGGACAGAGAAACTAATTGGCTTCATCAGAACTGGTATAAGAAATTCTCTAATTTGATCTCAGAAATTGTGTGAAGAAGCTGAGTCATCTTTTTTTAAAGAATACCAGGCCCAACTCTGCTCGGTTATGTAGGGTAAAACTGGAGCAACTCTATTACTGTACACAGAGTAGAAGCTCACCAGGTTTTGGATTATTTATTTTTATATTTATTTAAAGCCAGGCCTATTGGGGACCACCAAGTCCCAAAACTAAACTAAACCTACAGAATGACATTTCAGTTTAATAGGTGTTTAGCTCAGTTAGGTACAGTATGTTCAGCTGAACCTCTGTCTGAGGTCTGCACATCCCTATTCATGACAGTGCTGTGCTCTCCAAATCCTGCAGCTTTTAGTTCCTAGCTTCCTATGGTTCCTTCTCTCTTTTTTTTGAACTCCCAGCTTTAAACTTTCAAAGACGCAATCTCCCCAGTGACTGCTGTTCTCTTGACTTCTCTGGAGTTCTGCTGCTTTCTTTTTCACTCTTCACATCTATCTTTCATCACAGATCCTACATGCTTCAGAAATGTCATATTCTGTAGACACATGCTCAATTCAATCACCTCATGCTTCCAGCTTCAACGCACATGCTCCTTTTATTCACAGGTTCAGGTACTACCCCCTATCTAGGAATCTGATCAAGATAATGAGTGTGGTATATATTTATTAATTTTATTACCTAGAAGTCCTGGCTGATATGTACTCAGGTGGCTATCCCATGTCATCACCTGGGCCACCCTGGCAATACTGCTATTTTTAGTGTGCTAGCTCTCAAGCAGCTCTCATGTCTATGCAAACTGGGAATTGAGACCCCAAATCCAACTGTAAACATAGCCTTAGTGTGAACAAGAGTGTCCCTGTGGGGAGGTAGTGTGGTATCACAGAATATCAGGGTTGGAAGGGACCTCAGGAGGTCATCTAGTCCAACCACCTGCTCAAAGCAGGACCAAAAGGGATAGCTAGTGCACTTGCACTCTAGTCTATTCCACACTAACTTCTCCATCTAGACAAAACCTTGGACTCTTCAGATCAAATTCTATCAGTTACACAGCCTTTAGCTTTGTGGCAATGTATTGCTAAGTAGAGCTGATTGGCAAAATTTTCATGCCAGTGTTTTCCCTCATAAATGCTGTTTCATCAAATTCAAAAAGTTTTGCAGAAAAATGGGATTTTGATTATTTTTGATAGAAATGAATCATTTTAATTTCTCATTTTGTTTTCATAATCTCAAAAATGGCATGTTTCATTTTGATTCAACATTAAAATATTTTATTATAGTTAGGTATTGTATTTTATATCAAAATATTCTGATGTTATCAGAACAAAATATTTTAATCCTATCAAAACATTTCACTAGTGCACAATAATTTGTTCCATGAGAACTTTTAGTTCTGATTTGAAAGAAAAACATATTGCAAAATGCCAGAATTTCTATTTTCTGACTAGCTCTAATGCTAAGGTTCAGACAAGAGCAGCATTTTTGTTTAATTTTGAGGCTGCTTCCCATGAATGGGCAGAGCAAGATATGCACAGGAACCAGTTGCCACCACAGAGACTGAAATGATATAGCATACTTGCCTGTGCTAAAGCTGTGGTTGTGTTGCCACTGGTTACTACATTTCACTTGGCTCTATGGGTAAAATGTTTGATAAGCAAAGAAGGTTATTTCAATATTCTCAGCTCTCAAACATTTGTATGGTGTGTTTTTTTACTGTAAAAGCTCATGGAGCATCAAGTGCTCAAAATGCTCTGAATTCTGAGGTGCTCCTTTTTGTATCCACTGATTAAAGAGAGATACACACATATGAAATTATAATTAGATCTAGCTGGAAATTTTTCATGGAACTTTTGTCAGATAAAATGTCTTTGATTAAATGGAAATGCTATGTTTGTAAAAAAAATATGTGTAACAATTATTGAACAGCATCTTTTATTTTTCAATTAAATAAAATGTATAATGAAAACAAACTGTTTCAATATATTTAAAGGAGAAATACAATAGTTTTCGACCATCTCTAATTAAACATAACTGAAAAGGGAGCACCTCTTTAACACTTATATTTTCAAATCAATACAGAAGGGTTGAGCTAGTGCTCACTCCCATTAATATCAAATGGAGTTCTGTCATTAGATCCCTATGCAACACTTGGAAGTGTAGGAAGAAAGCAGGAAGGGCCCAGTGTTCTTCTAACTAGAGAGAACCTGCATAACTGGAAATTCAGCAAGTTTGTACTCCTTCTGTTGAGTATATGAGGTGATGTTACCCTCCTGCAGAAGGCAAGACAAGATATGTGAATGTTAAAGCTCATTGGTATAAAACACCATTCTTTCCTCCCAAGCCTGACATCTTTGCTCCTGAGAAATCCATGGGCTCTCCTACCAGCTGCTGACCACTGCATCACCCAAGGAGTAGGAAGGATCACAAATTAATGCTGACTCAGTTAGCATTACTTTACATTGGACTGTACTTCAGATTGTGTGGTGAGAATGGTTGAATAGTGAGACTGGCCAGAGCCTCTCTGCAATGTGCATGTTTGCCCGCTTCCCCCATATGCCAATTTATGGGGCCTTAAGAGCATAGAACAAGCACTGAGGACTTTGTAGGATCAGAAGAACTTGGCACTCCTGCCTTCTATGCTCTTGTGGTTGGGATCTGTGGCATCTGCTCATATAAGCAAAGGGAAACATCTGCCTCTATGTTGCTTGCTCAACACGTCAAGCCTTTTACAACCAACAGTATCTAACCTTCCGTTCCTGAGCAAACTGAGTTCACTAAGAGTTCATGCCAGCTCATCTAGGATACTGATAGTGATCTGAACCCTTCCTAATCATGCCGTAGGCAGGCCATAGAATAGGCACCATTCCAGCAGTACTGATAGATAATCTACTCTTGATCATGGACTAGGGCCATATACCCATACAGAATTTAATAAGGTTGACCATGGAATGATATTAACCTGTGACGGCTCAAATTTAGGCCAAACAAGCCCCTTGTTATCGCCAGGATTAGGACAATACAAATGTGACTTTAAGCCATATTTTCCACAGCCTATGATAATCATATCTTGGCCAGACCCAAGGATATACCTACCTCTTTATAATTATAATTCTTTGTGATGCAGATACTATGGTGACGGATACTGAATAAGGACATAGATGATTAACCAAGGATAAGGAGCCAAATTCTGCCCTTAGTAGTATTTGCAATCCCAATGGCTCAATTGGGTTGCAAAGGTATAACTCAGGGTAGAAACCATTGATTTTAGGGCTTTAAATGTGCACAGAATTTGGCTACAAAAGCCTAGTTGATCAGTTATCTTATCTAGATCCTTGTTACTTGTTATCAGATCATCTAAAATTATTACATGTCCAGTAAAGATATATATTTTCTACCTCCCTTCATCAGAAGTGACTAGACTGAGTGGGTTATCTTTTTTTTTAAATTGTTTCAAGGGGCTACACAGAAGGGCAGAATTTAGCTGAATATGTTATTTATCAAAGCCTGGAAGGGATGAGAAAGATGACACCCTGCTCATTGACTGTATAATGCACTACAGACAGCTGCTGATTACCTTCACAAGGCTGAGGAAGTAGGTGTTTGTAAGTTATCAATTTACACATGCACATAAACAGTTCAGTCAGACATAGGAGGACCTGATGCAATTCTATGAATGTGTCAATATTAAATTCCAGTCTCTCGTTACATTCTACAGCAAGATGCTTTTATTTTCTGCTGTAGTACAAAATTTTCCAGCTGTATAAAACACTGAAATTTTACTTCCAGTCAAACAAAAAGCCATTTTGAAGCACTGAAGTTTTTTTTTTTGCCCATCACTTTCAGTGAAGTATTTTTAAAGTTGATTCACAGCCAGCAGTCTTTCAAAATGCAGTTAAGACAGACAGCAGCAAAAACCCAGTGGCTATATAATGTGTGATGTATGCAGTACAGTTGCCAAAAATAGACAAAAGTTTCCAAGTATTAGTATAAAATCTCTCATTCTGGAATATCACCCAGAGCCCATGTTTTGTGACTTCAGGAAGAAATCTTCGAAAATCTACACCTAGAACAGTGTTATGATGTTCTGCATGAATGGACCAAGGAGCTGAATTCCCTTGGTGCCTTCCACCGGAAGAGAGTTCTAAAAATTCTCCAGCCAAAACTGGGTAAGGTAAGTTTTTATTTTCTTGTTTTGAGGTGCTTGGGGTTTTTTTGGTACTAATGGACCAGAAACACAGCAACTTAAGAAAATAAAACAAAATATAAATAAGATAAATGCTATGTTTCTCTCAGATTTAACCGACACTTTTTTCTGTCCCTACCCAGCATATTCATTGGGGTTTAGCTTGAAATAGACAGACAGATATCCTCCATTGCACTCCCACTGGGCTGACAAAAGGAAAATGGCTTCTTCTTAAGTCAGTCACATTCTGACATATTAAGTTCCTCTGAAGTCCACCTAGAGCATACAATGGATGTACATCACTTTTTAAACCCCACAGAACACTGAGTAGACTCTTCACAGCCCAGTACAAAGACAATATTGAGAAAAAAGCCAACATGAAGACAGACACTAGGAACAAAGATGATCTGTACCTGCTGATAATGGGTGGGCAGAGTAAGAGCAGTGGCTGCAGCAGGTGTTACTGAGCATGCTCAGATCAAGCCAACCAAAAAATCCCGGGGGAAGGTGACCCCACATGTGTTGCCTCTGGTACAGGAAGTAGTTAGTAAATGGAGCTATCTACACAGTAGAGCATCCATATAGAGACAAATTCAGTAGTTATATATGAAGTTAGATCCCTGAGCCGTTCCATTCCACCATCCATATAGAAATCAAATTCATTTTGAGTTACACACTGAGAAGCTGGAAGAAGATATAAATTAAAGCTGCCCCCACTCTAGACTAACTTTGACGCCCTTAAAAATTGGTAGTGGGTGCAAGTAAGTCATAGGTAGGGTAAATACTGCTACCTACCATAACTTCTGAATTTGCCTCTCTAAGTGGAAATACACTAAGACATCAGGTTCCCTTGTGATTTGTATCTCGGTTCATGCTGTGGAAAATGCTCTTAACTATTATCAGCCCATGTTTATCTACCCCAGCACCACTCCCTGCAGGAAATGGGAATCTTCAGCTTAATCTTAGATGTCTCTCAGGGAAGCTTGCCTCAGTCCTGCATCATGCTGGGGCCAGGAACCTTCTCTGATTGCCCTGACCCATTAGAGGATGCTAGATGGATGCCCCAATGAGAGCAGAGGCCTTCCCAGGTGTGGCCTACTGCCCTCAATCAAAGGAGAAGCACTACTACATCTGTCAGCAAGCAACTTCTCTAATGATTTTCAACAATCTCTAATGGGGATTCACAGCCTCAGGGTTCCCTATCACCAGAGAAGAGAAGCCCAGTAAATCCTAAAATGTACTTGTTGGGTAACCTCAGTAGTTTTACCCTGTAATCCTATGCATGACAGTTAATCTGTACAGGTAATTCAGTAAAGGCAGCAGATAGAAGCTGGAATAAGATTGATTTTCCTCTCATTGCACAGCTCCTTACATTGCTGCTGAAGATTTTGTGCATATTGTGGGGAAGGAAGCGAGGCATAATAAATGGCTCACTGAAAACCATGCAGGAGGGTAAATGGCCACTTGATTACACTTTGAGGGAAGAGTTGGCTACTTGGCACCAGGAGGACATGGTACACGTGAGGCAAACTGAAGCTAAAGACATGATAAGGAAAGATGGGAGTGCCTTGGCTCTATGGAGGAAGGTGACCAGTAGTATTGAACTTCTCCCTGAACTTGCATAGTCTGGCCAAGCACCAGTGTCTGTGAAATCCAGTTCCAATTCATGAATCAAGTCAGCTGAACACTGAAGGGTTCAGAGAACCTTCCTTTATAATAGAGAGGGACTTAAACCAAAACCCACATTCACTCTCCTCCCACCCACCCCTGCAATTCTTGGTGATGTGTAGATCTGAGTCCACATGAAAAATTTTTTTTGCTCAGGCCCACTTCTACTTTCTGACTATTCTCCTAGAACATAAAGTTTGAGACTTTTACAGTCAAGCATAATTTCACAAGGGTACAATACAAGTTCAAAGAAGTGGACCTCCAGTCTCTCCATTTTATAGTTGCCCCATTAAGCCACAAAATAAGCAGTAATTTTAAAAAGAAAGAAACTTCTTGAATGAATATACAAAGACTAAAGAGAAAATATGGATTTGAATAGCATCCAGATAGCGGTGTAATTGCTGTCAGTTTCCTTTTGTTTTCTGACTTTGCTTTGCTCTGGAAAATCTATTCTCTACTCTGTGAAACTGAACACAGAGTGAAAACAGAATTCTAATATAGTTTATCTCATTACCTGTTCTTGCATATGTTTGGCCTTCAGGAATAAAGCTCAAGTTCTTGCCTTATTGCATTTCAGAACCTGGAATGGTAAAAATAATCCTCATTTTTCTAAGTGCTTTATAAAACCAGGAAGGAGTAGCAGATTATCTTTGTGGATGTCACTTTTAATAAGGATCTGCGTGTAGGGTCATTTGGAACCCATTAAAAGAACTGTAAATTAAATGAAAGTAAAATATAGCAATCATGCAAATTATGATTAATTGCTCAATCAAACCCAGGGGACTATTGCTATTAAAGGAGCTATTCTTTCACTTAATGAATATATACAACATAAATAACAAATTTTAAAAATGAACCAATTTTAGTAACTGAGTTTTTTCTATAAATCTGTCCACTAGCAAATCTACATTATTTGTTTGTCTATATATTATCTGTATTGCTATCAGGAAAATTTCATTTAATTCAAATTGTAGTTAAAAATTGATACTCTCATGCAACTGTATATCATCTACTTGTTTTTAGAGCACCACTCATCATAATGGTTAGGCACCAGATTTTAGATATTTATATAATTATTTTTGGCTCATTTTCCTCATCTGGTAAATGAGAATATTCACTTGTCAGACAGGGATATTGTGAGCTAATGTCTATATAGTGCTATGAACACACAAAATGGTATATGAATGCAAAATTAAGGATTTACAATCTAGATTTGCAAAGGAGACTTAGGCACTGCAATACTTAAATCCCCAGGCAGCCTTTCTCCTAGTGGAATTCACACCCTTGAGTTAGATGCACACAGGTTGCATACTGAGCAGAGAATCATCTAAGCAGGACTGTATTTCAGAGGAAAAGGGCATGCTTAGGGCCCAGATTATACAACAAGATTTAAGAGCTCAGCTTCCTCTGATCTGAGCCTCACACACCTGATTGACAAGGAGGAAAGCACCTCCCTATGCTTGGAATTCTCCTGGAGTTAGGTGCCTAAGCCACATCAGCTCTTTCTCATGAAAAAAATGACGCACACAGACAAGTCTCACTGATTATGGCACTCACTAGGGATGTTGTAGGATTGGAAATACTTCAGGATTGGCTTGGAATCACCAGGAATTAAAGATTAATATATAATTTAAGATTGTCATATGATTAAATCTCCAGGAATATATCCAACCAAAATTGGCAACTCTAGTGTTGGACACTTGTTTGCAAATCCCTGATTTGGTAAGGACCTCAATCCAGGCCTCCAACCTTCTGAATGAGTGCCCTACCCACCCGGCTATTGGTGTGTGGGTCTCTCTCAAAGGCTCCTGCTGAAGCTGTTCCACTTTTAATACACACACATGTATACATGCACATGGCTCTATAACTCACTGGTTAGGGCACTCTCGTGAGAGCCCAGTTCAAATCCTGAAACAATGGGGTTCAGTCCCTCCTCCACATCAAGAAGAGTGGAGACTGAAGTCAGAGTTTCCGACACCTCAGCTCAGTGCTCTAACCGCTAGGCTGTCAGTTACTGGGATCCAGATGTGCACCAGACAACACCAAATGCTCCCAATCTGCCCGCATCTAGATGTCTTTTGTGGGTTAAGCATGCTAAGAAAGCACACTTACCAGATCAGGCCCTGTAGGCAAGCTAGGTGGGGGAAAACCTAGTTTGTGAAACTCATCAGGATTTTGGCATGTGCTAGGGCTTGGAGCAGCTTGTTAGCTGTGAGGTGGTATCAGGACTTAAGAGGCTTTGCACGTGCCTCCCAGCCGAAACCTATGGAGATTGAGGTGCCTGCAGGGATAGACTGTAGCTGAGCTGGGGTTTTGAAGATCTTAGTAGTACCCAAATGTTAGACTTAGGGCAACATCAATGTACACTAGGAAATGTCTAGTGCATATCAGCAAGGTCCACATTCACAGTTAGCATGTGGCATACTGGATCACTGCTGGGTTTTACACCCCATCTTGCTGTACAGTACTTATTTAGAGATGCCCTTAGGGTCTAAATAGACAATTGGCACCTAAGTCACTTCTGAGGCCCTCCGATTAGAAAAATTGCAATTAGTGACTCAAGTACTTAGAACTAAGCATGTATTTACATGCTTTGTTGGACTGGGGTCAGAGTGCTTAGTTGCCCTCTTTCGCTGATAACACCTTGGAAAAATAGATCACTCCGTAAAAACTGACACAAATCCCTGCTGTAATTATACATTGTAATTGGACCCAAACTAGATCTTTGGATCCAAATATCCCTGACTTGGTGGGGGGGAGGAATTCAGATCTGAAATGGGATTTGAACTTTACTACACAATTTATCTCTAATTGAGATGAGTTCCTATGAATTCTCTGAAAGCTTGGCCCTATTGTGCTCTAGAAGGTATCACTAGATTGTGCTATAGAACAGTATTATTCATTATTGGTGAAAATACGACTTTTGGTAACATTAAGGATATCATATTTGTGATATAAGAGGTAGCCCAAAACAGTTTGAATTATCTGTTCTAAGTGGACAGAATGTTTATAACAAACAAAAGTGAATTACACATTTTAAACACAATGTGAATTTAAGAGGAATATTAAACAATACATATGCAGTACATTTGATTAAATCTATCTGATTTAGTAAGGGATGTAGTACTAGTATTTTAAAAAGGAACTCCCACAAACATTTTCTCCTTTGTTTGTGGAATGAGGGGTATGTGCACCCCTAGGTAAGAAGGCTGGGAGACTAGGGAATGTGTGTATTTGTTTTCTCAGTTAAATAGAAACATTTTCTCTGACCCAAGGATGGAGATAGCACCACTTAATAAACAAATTTTATTATATTCACTTACTGGAAATGTTTATATTTAGTTCCTGAAAAGCAGATAATCATCAGAGAAAGTAATACTCAAAGACAAGGTACTGTTGGAGATTGAGATATCAAAAGAAGAGGTGCTGGAACAAAATGGTAAATTTTGTCAGTCCCTAGGACACATCCAAGAGCTGTAAAGGAACATAAGAATAAGGTGGCTAAACTGATTAAAAAAAGACACCAAGCTCTCATTAAAATCAGCTAATATTCCACAGATCTTGAGGGTAGTGCATATTGTACCTATATCTAGCAGGGATGCTTAGATGATCCTGGAAATTACAGACCCTCAGTAACAGCTAAATTGGTTGAAACAACAATCTGAAATCAAATTATGAAGCATCTAGTTTATCTGTATATTAGAGTTATTGACTTCTCTAAAGGAATATTGTGTCTCTAATCTAATTGATTAGAATTCTTTGTATCAGTAAAATGGTGAATGGTATACAAAAGACATCTGGGCTTTCTAAAAGCCTTTGGCAAAATCTCTTGCAAGAAGCTATTAAAACTAAGGAATCATAGGGAGTCATGGATCAGAAACTGGATAAAACACAGAAAACAGAGCATGAATTTTCAACATGGCAAAATGTTAACAGTGAGATGCTACAAGAATTGGACCCAGAGTCACTGGGGTGAAAATGCTATATTCATTAGTGGGCTGAGAAATCCATGATATTTGCAATTGACAACAATTATTTATGCTAAGAGTAGAGAAAAAATTGAGGCACTCCAGAGGAACTTAATAATGATAGGTAAATGACACAATTACACTTACTGGAAAGAATAATTTGGACTACTGGTAGGCATTGCTGGATTCTCAGCAAAATGTATCCATTGAGTCAGTAAAACTATCTGTGGCTTAGTGTGGACAGATCAGAGCAAACATTGCTTATTTTGCAGCAGTGGTTCAAAAAGCAAACAATGTTTGGATGGAACAGAAAATAATACTGTAAATATTTTTATGTCAACATGTAAATTGATGATATGCCATCACCTTGATTCGTGCATTCAGTACTAGCAACTCTATCTCAAAAAATAATGCAACATTAGAGGGTTCGGAGATGGGCAACAAAAAGGGTTATAAGGCATGGAAAGACATATGTGGAGGCTCAGAAGATTAGGGTTGTTTAGTTTGAACAACAAATAATGCATGAGAGAGAATCAGTCACTTCTAATTATCTTTTCTCAAAATAAACAAAACAAACAAAACTAGCCAATTAAATTGAAAGGAAATACATTCAAAATATCACTGAGTCCAGGAATTTGGCAGAATTTAGAACAGGATTGCCACTTACATGGATAAAACCATGGGTAGGTCAAACTAGATAAAACATATAAGGTATATAAACCCTAATACTTCCAAGCCTAAATCAATCATTAAAAAATATTTTATTGGCAGGTAACTCCACAGTTCTCCAGTATAGAAATTCTTGCACCTTCCTCTGAATCGCTGAGTCCTGGTTATTGTCAGAGACAGTGTATTAGACTACATGGAGCTCGGATTTGAACTGATATGGCAATTGCTATGTACTTATATTACTATAACCTTTCTGGTAGTCATGGCTATCTAGTTCATTACCTGCAGCAAATTCATTGAGCTATGATTTTTGAATGTTGTCACACTATTTAGTTTAATCAAAGAGAACAGCCTTTGCTCAATAAAAGGATGTTTTTATCTTAACCATTGAGGCCTTATTCTTATATAAATAGCTTTTTAGCCTCCTAGTAGTACTATGAATTTTTGACATATTGAAAAATTGAATTAAGTCATTTACTGTTTTGTCACAAACACATGCAAACTGTAGGGGTAAGGGGGAATGGTTTGCTAAATAGCTGCCACCAAATCATGGAGGACCCAGCCTTGAAAGCAATAGGAGTTTGCCTGGGTAAATTGAGGGTCTGATTCTGTGAAGAACTGAGCACCCTCATCTCCCAGTAATGGCACTTAGCAATTCCCACAATGGGTTCTTTGTCAAAATGTTAGCAAGTTTCAAATCTGGATGTGCTGTACACAGTACCAGACAAACAGACTCAATGCAAACAACTATGCAATATCTGGACAGCCAAGAAAACTAATGTCAATATTTTGACTAGCTAGCAAAAATTTTAATAGCTGATTAATCTTTCAGAAATCACTAGATAATAAACATGCTTTCGCTGAAACAAAATAGAATAAGGTTAATTTTTGATGCTGCCTTTGATGAACCATAACCAGGATAAGCCTGAAATCATGTGACACAATGTGATAAAAGTCTTTCAGTGATCTGATACAGTTCAGAAAGTTGATTGTAACTGTGAAAAGAGAAAATATCTAGCTATGTTAAGAGAGTGACAATAATAATTAATGCTTGTGTAGGGTTAGATTCTACCACCCTTATACTGATTAACATCTTGCTTTGCAAATTATACATTGACTTCATGTTACTATACAAAGAGTAAAGATCTGATCAATTCCATTAAAATCAATGGAAAGACTCCCACTGTTTTCCAGAGGGGCTATATAAGAGCTTAACTGTCTACTCATAAATAAATGAGGGTGGTAGAATCAGGCCCATACTGCAAGATGTTGTTTATGTAAGCATATGTTCTTAACACCATAGCATCTGAGTGCATCTCATATATTTGAAAATAGAAATCATAATTCTTTCTTTCCAGCCCGTTGGAGAAATAGCATGACTAGGTTTTCAGGAGTTGGGGGAGGGGGACCGAGGTTGAAAAAAAAAAGTGTGTTGGTGTGTTATATACCCACTTTGTGTATATAGGAAGAATGTAGTGAGGGAAAGCTAGTTTTGCATTTAGTTAGGAACAATTTGTATAGCGACAGGTGCTAAGAGCCATTAAATCAAACTGTAAACCCAGTATATAAGAGAAACCACTTCAAGCCAGCAGCATCCCCAGCATCTATTCATTTAGTTGATAAAATGGAGTGAAGTCCATGCTTATTCTTTTTCACTTGGGAATAAATTCTGTACTCTGAATCCATCTCCTGTGAAAATTCTGTTTCCCACAATACTCCAGTTTCTAACTTTCTACCTATAATCACATGTGCATGAAAATGATAGAATTTATGCACATTTCTGTATGCAAATCAACCACAGAAAACAACAAATTCTCATTTGCGTGAACAAATGAGAGTGCATATAATTGTATGCACAAGTGTACTGCACATACACTAAGGAGAAAATCCCATCTCTAGTGCCCAGCATGAGGATCTTGGGTAGAAAGGTCTGCAGGGGGAGGACAGGAATCTTCATACTAAATGACAGAGCCAAGATCCTGTTGACCCTTCTATGTGGGGAGGGAGGAAGAACCGGAGGTACACCTGCTTCTTTTCTGCCTGCTGTCTCCTCCCTACAAATGTCCCTTGCCAACCTTTTTCTGTGTTGAAACTGACTCATGGATAGGCTTCATGCTCCAATCAGGGTGCACACTCCAAGTAGTACCACCATACCTAGGTTGACCAGACAGCAAGTATGAAAAGTCGGGACAGAGTGTGGGGGTAATAGGTGCCCATATAAGAAAAAGCCCCGAATATCAGAACTGTTCCTATAAAATCAAGACATCTGGTCACCCTAACCACACCTCATGTTCTCTTTGCACAGTTGAACCATACTCCTGCCAAGGGGCTTGTTATACCCACAGAGGTAAGGCCAGACTGAGACCCCTTTGAAAATATGCATGATAAACTTTTTCATTTGCAGAGTCCAGGAGACATATAGTCACTTTTTCTTCACAGAGTGGTTTCACTCTCTTTCTTTAGTTGTGTGAGTGCAGCTATGCCTGAGAAGAGACTTTCATTACATTTGAACTCAGTGGTAGGGTTTCTGCTATGCTTTCTTGGAACCTTGATCTACCTATTATTTCAGATAAATATTTAAAATTTTGAATTAATTTTACTTTTTGCCACTTTTGACAGTACAATTTTATTTTATTTTTTATGGGCGGAGTCTATGCAGTGCTAAATGCAGTCTCTGACTTGTTCAAGGGTTTCCAGTGATTACTAATATCTTTCAGTTCATTATTGTGATGTGCATGCGGGGGAGGCATACTCTGCAGCAATTCCTGTGCATAGATAAAAAAAAAAAGAAAAAACATAAATAAGTCTTAGTGCAGAGGTGTTATCAGCAAAACCCTAAAATTGCCGCAATGTCAGCTCTAGGATGAGAATTTTGCTCATGACAAGAACCAAAACAAACAGTATACATATAGTTACATAGGCAATTGATAATAATTATCCCTCCAGTTCCACACAAAAGAAAGGAGATGGCATTTGAAGCGTGTATATTGGATTATTTACCCAGCATCTGTTTCTAATGGCATTTGGGTAATGTCAGGGGTAGAAGTAATGCCAAAAGTTGGAAGCCAATCAGCACATGTCATTAGTTAAACTGAAGATACAAAGGAATGGGAACAGAATAGCAAGTGAAAGGGATCACAAGTCAAACTGAATTACTTATTTAACATTTCTCAAGCTGTTACCAAAGCAGTTAAACTGCTCAGATGACATTTCTCAAGCAGTCCTCATTTGTCTCAAAACAAGCATTTATGTTTTGTCTAAGTAGTTTAAATGAGGGGGGAGTCAGACTTTTTTTTTTTAATTTAGGCAGATTCTCCACTACAACCAAACTTTGCTCAGAGAGGGGAGCCGCAGGAAGCTGATTACTCCTATATTTTTGGCCATTTGGCAGGACAGCAGCTCCTCAGGGAGAATCAGACACAGCAGAGCTCTGTTCTGCCATGCTGCCTTCCCTCCCTATCATGCCCCATCCCCATCCTCTGAACAGTGGGGCAAGGGTGCTTGTGAAGGAGGTGACAGAGCTGCCTGGACAACATTTTTCTGTAAAGAGTTCCCAATTCTCCACCAGCCATTTCCAGCTGCTTTACAAACCCAAGAATCGTGTCAACCTTATTTATGCACCTGATAATAAGCATTCCTTATACAAACATTGGAATCTTCTTTAAAGGGAAGCAGCAACTCTATTTACTGTACTCTTTTTCAAAATAATATCAGCCAACAAGGAGCTATAAATCAGCAATTTCTCATAGCTGCTGATGGTGGATGTAGTGTAGACCTACCTAGCCATTTTCTCATGGAATGGAAAACTGTAATTTGTACTTTGGCTTATTTTCTGACCTGGTGCTGTTTAAAAAACAAAAAACCACCCACAGTCAAAAGGCATTTCTTGTGCAAAACCAGGTTTTTTTCTTCTTGAACTGAAAGTAAAGCAGCTGCAGTAGAAGAGGAGAACATTAAAGAGTAGCTTGCTGTGTCTCTTGTTGTCAACTACCTCTGTAATATAGACAAATCATAGCAGTGAATTCCTCGTCCTCTGATGCTTTATTTTCAGGTATCTGTATTTTGTTTTTACTACTCCTGATATTGAATGCCACCTCTCCAAAGGTTCTCTTTCCCATTGTATTAACAATTACAAGTTTACAACAATATTCTACAATGTGTTTTGAGTGATGATGCACAAAACTAAACAAGCAGCATTATCTACTCTTCCCGCAGTAATGTATATGAAGTAAATATGTAATTTAATACGTAGTTTGTTTCTTGTGAATAACTTTGCCAATACATTTATCCTTTATAATAAACAGAATGTGTATTTCCAGTGCAGTTGAAAGTTCAGTTTATCTAATGTAACTGGGTGACCCTTACTTGAGGCCAAATCTTATCTTTTGCACGAGGCCTACATAACACAGTTTGGCACAGGGTATGTTTCCTATGGACTGAGGGAAGAGAAAACCTCCTTATCACCACCTGTCATAAACAGATGGTAAAGGGTTAATGTCTCTTGTACCTGTAAAGGGTTAACAAACTCAGTAAACCTGGCTGACACCTGACCAAAGAACCAATTGGGAGACAAGATACTTTCAAATCTGGGTAGAGGGAAGTCTTTGTTTTGTGTTGTTTTCTTTGTCCTCTGTTCTCTCTGTGGTCTGAGAGGGACCAGACTTGTATACAGGCTCTCCAATCTTTCTGAAAAAATCTCTTCTATTCCATACTGTAAGTACTAGATAGCAGGCGGATTAAGCATTTGTTTGTTTTCTTTATTGCAAATGTGTATTTAGCTGGAGGGATTTTAACTCTGCTGTAACTTGTATACTTAGGCTGGGAGGGGGAGCCCGCTGGTCTAGGTGAAGCTGAAAGACCCTGTAACATTTTCCATCTTGATTTTACAGAGATAATTTTTATTTTTTTCTTCCTTTAATTAAAAGCTTTTCTTTTAAGAACCTGATTGATTTTTTTTATTATTCTTGTGTGAGACCCCAGGGGACGGGGTCTGGACTCACCAGGGATTGGTGGGGGGAAAGAAGAGAAGGGGGAGGGAAAGGTTAATTTCTCTCTGTGTTAGGATCACTGTCTCTCTCTCGGGAAGAGTCTGGGAGGGGGAGGAGGGGAAGGTGTATTTCCTCTCTGTTTTAAGATTCAAGGAGGTTGAATCACAGTGATCTCCCAGTGGAACCCAGGGAGGGGAAAGTCTGGGAGGAAGAAAGGAGGGGGTAATGGTTTATTTCCCTTTGTTTTGAGACCCAGGGAGTTTGGGTCTTGAGTCCTCCAGGGAAGGTTTGGGGGGACCGGGAGTGTACCCAAACACTATATTTTGGGTTGGTGGCAGTGTGATAAAATCTAAACTAGAAATTAAGCTTAGCAGGGAACAGGCAGGTCCCCACTTTCTGGACGCTAAAGTTCAAAGTGGGAAAGAGACCCTGACACCACTTCTGGCTGCCGATAGTATTCTCTACTAATATTGTGCTCCTGCTCCATAGGGGTCAATGACCAGCAAGTTCATATTGCGGCTGATCTACCAGCCCTAACCCCTCCCCCTCCATGCTCCCAAGTCCAATTTCTTGGAGAACTGCAACAAACTGCACTCCCCTCTCCTCTGGCACACTCACATATAACCCCAGAGCTGGATTTCATTGTAAACAGAGAATGGAGAACATCCAAGTCACATTTTCTTTTCATTTACACCACTGCTGTATTAATCTGACTTAGCGGCTTTCATCTGAGCAGCCCCTGATTCACACTGGTGCAAGAAAAAAAAAAAAGAATCAGGCATTCCATGCAAGTTCCCTCATCCTTTCCCTAACAGTTCTCCTCCATCTTGGGATCTCTGCAGCTTCAGAAGAATGTATATTATCTGATCTGTGGCAACTTTCTCTTTAACAGTTGTGAAGGTTGATATACACCAACCCATATTAGCTGCTGAAAACTTACTTATATGTACTAAGTATCAGTCATGCAGCTCCCATTTTCTCTTGCAATAATCACTGAGCTTATTTTTCACACTTGCCACTCAAAGTATGATCCTTAAAGTTAAATTTCTTACGGAAAAGCCCTAAAGAATATTTTAAGCCATTCTATAGAATTAAAGAGAGAATTATATTCCCTTCTGGAGAGTAGTTCATTAAGCCTATACAAAGAGCATAATCCTCTATTAAATGCTATTTTTCCCAATATTTTTTATGGAAGTTATCCTGTAATAATTCTATAGCACCTTTTTGATTTACTCTTATTAAATTCAGAAGAACTTGTCCAAAAATAACAGTGTAAGTTCTAATTATTATGCTGTAACTTAATTATTTAGGGTACGTCTACACTATGGGATTATTTCGATTTTACATAAACTAGTTTTGTAAAACAGATTGTATAAAGTCGAGTGCACACGGCCACACTAAGCACATTAATTCGGTGGTGTGCGTCCATGTACCAAGGCTAGTGTTGATTTCTGGAGCATTGCACTGTGGGTAGCTGTCCCGTAGCTATCCCATAGTTCCTGCAGTCTCCTCTGCCCATTGGAATTCTCAGTTGAGATCCCAATGATGATGGTGCAAAAACAGTGTTGTCGCGAGTGATTCTGGGTAAATGTCGTCACTCAATCCTTCCTCCGTGAACGCAACGGTAGACAAATCATTTTGCGCCCTTTTTCCCTAGATTGCCCTGGCAGACGCCATAGCATGGCAACCATGGAGCCTGTTTTGCCTTTTGTCACTGTCACTGTATGTGTACTGGATGTCGCTGACAGAGGCGGTACTGCAGTGCTACACAGCAGCATTCATTTGCCTTTGCAAGGTAGCAGAGATGGTTACCATCCCTGTTGCACCATCTGCCATTGTAAATTGGTGATGAGACGACTATTATCAATCATTTTGTATCATCTGCTGCTGTCATAGGTGCTCCTGGCTGGCCTTGCTGAGGTCGTCTGGGGGCACATGGACAAAAATGGGAATGACTCCCCGGGTCATTTCCTTTATGTTTTATCTAAAAATAGAGTCAGTCCTGCCTAGAATATGGGGCAAGTCTATTAGAAAGCCAGAAAGCAGAGTCGCTCTGGGTCAGAGCCCCAGAGATCCTGCAGAAATGATGAGCTGCATGCCATTCTAACAACAAACCCACCTGTTGCTTCCCTCCTCCCCCCAACCCTCCTGGGTTACCGTGACAGTGTCCCCCATTTGCGTGATGAAGTAATAAAGAATGCAGGAATAAGAAACACTGACTTTTTAGCGAGAGAAAATGAGAGAGAGCCAGCCTCCAGCTGTATGATAGTCCAGGCAGGACATTAAAGGATGGGAGGGAGAGGATCACAGCCACCCACTGCTATGATAGTCCAGAGAGTACAGAATCTTTTCTTTAGACACAAAAGAGGGAGGCGGGGGGCTGATGGAGCTCAGGCTCCAGCTGCTATGATGAGGACAGTTACCCAGCATTTTGCACCATCTGCCAGGAATGACAGGGAGTCATTCCCATTTTCACCCAGGCGCCCCCAGCCTACCTCACCGAGGCCAGCCACGAGCACTCACGGGCTGATGAATGTTTTCCACTATTTTCTATTGTCTGCCATCAGGAAAGGAAGGGGAGAGGATGCTGCTGTTCATCACCGCAGCACCGAGTCTACCAGCAGCATGCAGTAGACATACGGTGACATTGAAAAATGGCAAGAAATGATTTTTTTCCTTTTTCTTTCACGGGGGGGGGGGAGGGGGAGAGTAAATTGATGAGATATACCCTGAACCACCCCGGACAATGTTTTTGACCCTACAGGAATTGGGAACTCAGCCAAGAATGCAAATGCATTTCGGAGACTGTGGGGACTGTGGGATAGGTGGAGTCCTCAGTCCCCCTTCCCTCCATGAGTGTCCATTTGATTCTTTGGCTTTCCGTTATGCTTGTCACGCAGCACTGTGCTGAGTCCCTGCTGTGGCCTCTGTCTATCATAGCATGGAGATTTTTTCAAATGGTTTGTCATTTCGTCTTCTGTAACGGAGGTCTGATAGAACAGATTTGTCTCCCCATACAGCGATCAGATCCAATAACTCCCATATAGTCCATGCTGGAGCTCTTTTTGGATTTGGGACTGCATCACCACCCGTGCTGATCAGAGCTCCACGCTGGGCAAACAGGAAATGAAATTCAAAAGTTCATGGGGCTTTTCCTGTCTACCTGGCCAGTGCATCTGAGTTCAGATTGCTGTCCAGAACGGTCACAATGGTGCACTGTGGGATACTGGCCAAAGGCCAATAACATCGATTTGCGGCCACACTAACCCTAATCCGACATGGCAATACTGATTTCAGCGCTACTTCTCTTGTTGGGGAGGAGTACAGAAACCAGTTTAAAGAGCCCTTTATATCGATATAAAGGGCCTTGTTGTGTGGGTGGGTGCAGGGTTAAATCGGTTTAACGCTGCTAAATTCGGTTTAAACGCATAGTGTAGACCAGGCCTGAGTGTATAGTTCTTCAAGATGATACACACAAACATCTACTGGGAACTGAAGAAAATAACTATTTTGAATCTATTTAATTAATCTGTGGACTTTAAGATAGGTAAAATAATGATAACATTCACCAGCTTATTATCAAACTCCCTTTTAGTAATAACAACTAGCTCCATCAACCATTACCACTGAGCCAAACATCACCATCGATGATCTAGACTGAACAAGCATCAATCACTTGACATATATTGGCAGTTGCATCTAAGGTGACATTTCCCTGGATCAAAAAATGTCAAAACAGAATACAAAAAGCAAGCCAAGCCTTCAGAAGACTTTGGTCAACCAACAAACTGTCAACAAAATTGATTATATACAATGCAGCAGAGATAACATGGACAGTTTACCTCAGAACCACTAAAGCAACTTAAAAAAAAAATCACGTGTTGTCTCCATTCTAATACGAAGGTCCACTGGGGAGAAAGAGCAAAAACTACAAGCACTGAGACAATGATCATCAGTGCTCTGCTTAGATGGACATGTCATGTTATCAGAATGGCGATGACAGATTCCAAAATAAAATTTTCTGTAGTGAGCTCAAACTTGGAAAGCACAGGAATGGTGGTCAAAGACACAGTGAAACGGAATCTCCTCTCAAGCAGAATAAATATTGACAACTTTGAAGACATAGCTACAGATGGATCAGAATGGAAGGTATAAATGCTTTGAGGCAGAGAGATGCAAAAAACTGGATGAAAAAAAGGGTCAAGCATCGTACTAAGTCTTCAGTGTGAGTGTGCACATTCCTGTGCAATATTCATTCATGATCTTGATCCTCATGAATCAGACTATATCGCCACAAGAAAACACACATGATGCCACAATGTCATTGTCAGATACTGATATACTTACTTGTAAATATTCCTATTAAACTCACACACTGAGGTTGTTTTTTTGTTTGTTTTAAAAGAATTGGCTTATTTTAAATTTTTTTTAAACACCTAGAAAAAGAGAGCATGAATAGAAAGGAAAAGGAAAACAGATGGTTTGAGAGAAACTGAAAGACTTAACTTAAAAATCACAATTGTCTGAATTTTTTTCCCCTTACAACTGCTACAAGAACTGAAAGACATTAGAGAGCAAAGTTATTTCTTTCTATTTCTTCAGTTTGTGCTTTTGATGAAGATTTTGTAAAGTATTTTTCCTTGGTTCTCCAATATGGTAAATTATTTACGTAGTCAGTTTTCTCTGGGTCTTCCACACAGCAACAGGTGAGAGAAAAATCTCTCTCTCATATCTCGATCTCTCGATCTCACTGTCTCAATATCGATATCTAGAGAGAGATACCTATGTGAGAAAATGTGATTGCAAAATGGGCAAGAGGACTGTATTTTTAAAAAAAATAAAATAAAATAAAAAAATCAGTAGATGTCAAGTTGACGGTGTCTTTTTAAATATGTAGAAGAAGGAAAAATCCTTCAATAGAGCACACATTTTATTTTCCGCACACTCTCAAGCAGCCAAACACACGTATAAAGGCTATCCCATGTTGAAGATATAAAAATAAATAATAGTATGGGTAAATTATTGTGACTAGGACACACAGATACCTTAAAGAATCTGAGGAAAAAGGGGTAATGATGTATTCCACTCAATTATCCTATCACAGTTACTGCCTGCTAGCTAGCTTTACCTTTGAATCAAGTGGCAAAGTCATTCTTTTTTCAGGCAGCCAGCACTCAGTGTTATTCAGAATCCAGAAAACACATACGTGCCATGTGAAGCAATAATATGGACACTCAAAATAATCATTTATAGTACTGGCCCAGGTATACTAGATCTCTCAGTAAATACTGACACCAAGCTAAAGTAATAACTACTATACTTAATTATAAGGATCAGATCAGTCCCAAAAAGATGACTGCCTAAATTCTTGCTCATAATGGATTGGAAATGCCAAGTTATTAAAACTATAATCCTATGGCTAATGTAGTTTGTTTAAGAGATTACTACTTTTTTGCTTTTATCCATCATATGTGAGAGAAGTACCAATGTCCTCCTGTCTCTTCGTAGGTTTGAACAAGTGAAGTACAAGTTGCACATGTTAGTGATTTAATTTACTTAAGAAAATAATCCGGGGAGGGTGTGGAGTATTGAATTGGACTGCAGTCTCTGACATTGAAATGATCTTATGCAACCAAGAATTAAGACTTTTATTTGGACAAGGTAGATATTTTGTCTTTTCATGTGATCATTCTAACTTAACTGTTTTTGGTGGAAAAGGAGGAGTGTGCTTTTATTTAGATTTTGTTGTTGCTCTCTGTTACATTTCCTTGTAAGCTGCATCAAAGAATGTCTCAAAATCAGAACACATGGATTGGCTGTTGTGACAAAAATCATCAAAAGTACCACTTCCTAAAAAACTGGACCATAATATCACTTCAGAGGACTGTAGAGGCAAGGTAGCTGTTCAAACGGTAGCCATTAGTGGATATTTTTAACTTATGCCAGCTTTGATATAAGTAATGCATGTCCCAGTGAGTGAAACTAAAGTGAACTGATCACAGAGATAAGTTATAAGAATGGTTGTTATTACTAAGAGGGAATTTGATAATGAAATGGCCATTTTTAAGGTCATCACTACCCTAAGACAGATGTAGCAGGATATGGTAACTTAAATCAGTGGCCAGAATTTGGAAAGTTGGGTCCTATTCATCATGGAATTTCTTCAATTTTACACCAGTAACTCCACTGACTTCAAGAGTTACAGTAGCATAAAACTGGAGTGATATCATGATAATGAGGTCCTTAATATTCATTATTGGTTATCACACTGCGACGCTACAGCATTTCCCTGTAGCTGTGGTAACTCAAACACTGTGCTAGCGTCATTGGTCCAGGTGTTGTCTGTTTAAATAAAATATATGCATTCTCACGCTGGGGATCATGACCCTCACAAAGCTGCAGACATGTTTCAAGGTATCAACCACCATTCCTTTCTTTCTAACTAAAAGTGAGGGAGCACTCATATTTAACTTTTTTCTAGTGTAATAGGGAGTAATAGTATGGACAGAAGTTGAGGGCCACTGAGCTGTTACAATTATGTGATAGAAAAAGTGATGTAGCATAGAAAATGTGTAGTCTTCTAAACATATGTACTGCACTTATTTCTAGTTTTCCCCACATCTGGTAAAATTAATTAACTGGCACCTTTCTACAAGTTTCCTCCTTCCTGACACTCATCACTGCTCAATTACTGTACTATTCTAAATTCTCATAATGGCAGTGCAAAAGATCATCAGCCAGCTCTGAGTTTCTCAAACACTTGAGCACGATTAGTGGTTACACTCAGTATGAAATATTCATAATTCTGACCTTCACAATAAGTATTTCTTAATTAATACATCAGACAATGGTACCAATCCCAATTGCAGAAGGTTCCCCCCCCCTTTTGCAACAGTAATGTAGGTACAGTCAGAATGCAATGGCAAACAAAAGCTGAAAATTACTGTAACTATAGCTTCTCTTTCAATAAGAGACAAGTAGGTCTGGCAGTTGGACCTATTTATAATTGGCTTTATTTATGTTAATTTTTGCTATTGGTAATAAAAATCATCTCTTGGCAATAAGAACATCACATCAAAAAAAAAATGTTCTACAAACATTTGAAATGCATAATCACCCAAAAGGGAGAAGAATTGTTCAGTGTGATACATGGGGTATCTAGAGGATATAAGTGGGTTTGGTCACTGTTTGCCAAAAGACAGCCATCTGGGAGTGGTCTTAATGATGACAGAATGCTGGCTTATTCATAAAGCCATTCAAATTTCAATTGTTTAAATCTTGAGTCTAATTTTTAGGCCATATCAATTTCCTCACAGGAAATAGCGATAAGTGTAAGGACTATGGAAGCATAATAGTCTTGACCAAACTCTGAAAATGTGAGGAAGGTACGTAGGGCCAGATTCTCTTACAGTTTGGCTCCTCCGTGCCATTCAGACAATGTTAAAGGACAAGAATCTGACTGTAATTGGCTAATCACATGAAAATCCCCCTAGTAGGGGGAAGCTTTCTGCTGACATAAAGCGTATGAAGGCAGTTTCTGTGCTAATGTTCCATCACCTCTCAGCTAGCATATGGTCTCTTAGGAACAATAGATAGCTGCTGTAAATTTAGATTTCTTTAGCTTAAAGATACTATCATTTACTCTAACGGTGGGGCTGGAGCAGTTGCAGCAGCTGAATTAGGGAGTGCTACACTCCTACAGTTAGTGGATCTTGGCACAGGAGAGAAGCTAGCCCACAATGTTTTAGGCTTACCTTCTTACTACTAGCAGTTTGTTCTCGCTTTGTGGATATAGTTATTAACTCTATTTGTTAGTTGACAAGTGAAATTTGTTTTTATTGATTCTTGTCAAAAAGCTTTCAGGAACTCAAATCACAGTTGACAGCTGTCCCAGTATTAACCTTCCCTGATCCTCAGAGAGTATTAATTTTGAATATAGATACCAGTAGGGCAGGACAGCTGACATTTCTGATTCCTCTCAGAATTACTTCCTGAGCCATGGTCTTTCCCATATAGGAGGAGCTTTGGGCACTGTCTCAAGTGTTGTGCAAAAATCTCTTTCACACACCCAGCACAGAAGCTTGCTTTGTGCGTAATACAGTTATTGTTGTTTAATTATGCAACAATGTGCTCAGCATTGTGCATGACACAGGAAGAGATTCTAGAGGACAAATATGTAATGGATGATTTTGAAGAGACGTTCTCTGGTGCGAACTTGCTGTCTTTGCATGAAAATGAAATAGCATCTTCTACTGACCTTGATGAGCATTTGTGACCTTGTGGAAGAAGCAAGGCTTAATCAAAAACACTTCTATATTTGTGAACTATAATGTTGTCATCAATCTACCAGGAATACCATGCCGGTTATAAAGTGAGGAAACTTCTTGTTACATGTAATTATAATATCCTGATAAGTCAGTCTAGGAAAGGAAATACAGGACAGTTTCTTAGGAAACAGATAAAATATTACATTTTATTAAACGTTTGCCTCAATGTGTTCAGACTCAGGAGCTCCAAGATTAATCAACTTTGATTGTAATGAGAATTCCATTAACAATAATCTTCAACAGCTGAATGAGCTGTCATTCACAAGGAAGGCATCTCTTCACTAAAAGTGGGTCATCTCTGTCGACAGAAGCATACAAATCCTGCTTTTACTGGGGAAATTACACTACTGGTAAAAACGTTTGTTCTCTAAAAAGAGCAAGAGAAACAGGATGGAGGAGGTGGACTACAATTTTTCTGGCCTCGTGCAGTAAAGAAGGAAAAGGTATATGAATGGCTGAGAGAGAAATGTTCAGGATGAGAAAAAATGGCCTCTTCCATGGTTGTGTTCATTAGAGGGGACTGTATTTTCTGTTCTCTCTCAGTTCTCAAAATGGGTAGATGTATCAAAGCAGCTCCATGATAAGGTGCTAGGTGAACCAGAATCCTGATTAATGTAGTCTAGGGATCAGAGAAGGCTAGTTTTCAATATTTTTTTAAAAGGTCTTGTGAGGGGAACGTGTCTGAGATTTGTATAGAATTTAAGTGCTACAGATCAATTAAGATATAAATGGAGCAGCCTTCCAAGTGTATTAATATGTTGATAAGCCAATACCAAGTGATGAATGGTAAAGTAGAGGAGAACAGATTATTGCCAAGGAAAATGTAGCTTATTATGGTAACTCTCCCTCTCCACCACAATTTCTCCCTCCAGCCCTACTAATGTTACGTAGTGCACACGGTTGGTAAAGCTTATGCAAGACCCTCTGCACCAGGCGGGACCCTTTGGTGAAGCAGAGGAGTTTTGATTTGAGTCTGCAGGCCCTCCCTGAGCCACCCTTTCAGCATGTGAGAGAGCTAGGCCTTTACTTCATAACCATTCAGAGGGCATTTTTCTAAAATCTAATCACTTCAGCCAGAAAGGTCAGTGAACTAGGGACCTATCATCAAAGAAAAGACATTGTTGCTATTTTATTTTTGTTAAGACCAACCTAGGTTAGTTTTAGAACTTATTTCTAATAGGAAAAAAAAATACTTAGAACAGTCATTGCCTTCTTTCTGTCCTTTTAATTATTCTTGAAAGATTTCCACGTCCTGTTAAGAGTTTCTAGAAAAGCAAACATTTCTAGCTATAGCGTGACCATTGTGATCTATCCTGACCTACTTTTCATTAACTTCGCTTACAGGGTACATGCATGCTTAGAGCTGGAGGAGGGATTCCTGGCTTAAGTCTACATACCTGCACTAGTGCTCATCAGGCTAAAAACAGAGTGTAGCTGCCCCAACTACATTCCTCACCAAGCCCCTAGGGCATATACTTAAGTGGCTAGCTGCTTCTGCTACTTATGCCAACACAAGTACATTGCTACTTTTTAGTGTGCTAGCTGGATCAGAGCTAACCAGGTATGTCTCCTTGAACTGGAAATTACACCCCCAGCATGAAGCGTACGTGTACCCTTAGTCTTCACATCTCTTCAGCTCTGGACACATACTTCAGTTTTCAAAGTGTGTGCAATACACTGTGCTTGCTCGTAGAGAGAGGCAACAATCAGTATGAGCCAAAAAAACCCCAAAACAAAACATAAGATTAATCTCTTCTGATGTATGGTATGCAGATGGAAAGCCTATTACGACTGATGGAGCAGCAGATACTCACTAGTATATTCATTCTTTTTGCACAATCCTAAATAGAGATTGCATTTCCCATTTCAGACTTTATATAGAATGTTGGAGTAATGTGGTACACAGATCAAGCCTGAATATAGAGATAGATGATAAGATATGTGATTAGCTGTCCAGTCGTAGGCTGAGCATTATAGTAGATACTTTTACCGATCTATTTTTCAAATTAAAGAAACCTCAAATTTTGAATGTATTGGTTTACTTATTCATGGTAAGTGTGAAGTGATCAGGCTCATCAAACCATTTCTCCATCTTGAGAGTTCTACTCAAGCATAGCACAAGGTACAACTTGTAATAAGAACCAAAAAATAGTGTTCCTAGAATAAGTGCTGTTGAAATTGGGCTTCCTCTATCTGAACAGAACAGGATTTTCTATTTGATATCAATCAACATTAGAAAGTTGTTCAATTTATCTTTATTAGCTGCACATATGATTTCAGAAAACAGCAAGACTAACATCTGGTTACCTTGCCTGCAATTTATTTCTGGTCCATTTTTTAATTTAGCTTTTAGTTCCTGTTATTAGCCACAGAGGTTCTTTCTATTACTTATTCCTTGTTTTAAATGGCTTCTCAATTCAATTTACAATTACTATTTCACAATCAGCCACATCATCTTTTTAGATTGATGGTTCTGACTAGTGAATAGGCACTTGCATAATTCTTTGACTTATTCCCTTTTATCATAGATTATTAATGAAGCTGCAGAAGTGTGAAACTTTACTCCTGATAGCATTAGTGATCCTCTGTAGATCAGAGTATTGTAGTGTGGTTTTAGGTTACTTTGATACATAGATATTACAAAATGAATGCACAGTGTCAGCAGGCTTTTACACTAATACAAGTCCATAGGAGCATCTTTCCCTTGATATCTTACAATTAGGTATAATCTAGTGATATGTGCATACAGGACTGGGCTGTGTAAACCTCAAGTTTTAATTACACTTCTGACAATCTCCCTGTAGTCTAGAGAAAGTCATTTTTTCTGCACAGTTTGCCTATTTGTAAAATAATCATAGTACTTAACCACCTAAACATATTAGATTCAGTTGTAACACACTACTAATGGTGTTTTATATGGTTACAGAGCATTACTTTTCTTTGTTCTACTTCTTTTGTCATTAAGTTAGCATAAGACTAGTTCTTGCCTATGTAGGGACATTCTCCACTGACTGATTTGGGGGTCTTGCCTGTTTGGAATAGTGTTTGAGTTTTAACTTCTTTCATTAAAAAGAGTTACTGATGAATGCCTGTGTTAGATTATTTTCTCAATATAAAGTTTTTTTAATAAGGCCGCCAAGCAATTAAAAATTAATTGCAATTAATCACACTGTTAAATAATAGAATACTATTTAAATATTTTGATGCTTTCTACAAATAGTGATTTCAATTACTAAACAGAATGCCAAATGTACAGTGCTCACTTTATATTTATTACAAGTATTTGCACTGTAAAAAAAGCCAGAATAGTCGTTTTCAATTCACCTAATACAAGTACTGTAATGCAATCTATTTATCATTAAAGTTGAACTTACAAATGTAGGAATAGGAACAAAAAAATGCACAATTTTAGAGCCTGCAAGTCCACTCAGTCCTACTTCTTGTTAGGCCAATCACTCACACAAACAAGTTTGCTTACATTTGCAGAAGATAATGCTGACCACTTCTTGTTTACAATGTAACCTGAAAGTGACAACAGGCCTTCTCATGGCACATCAGCATCATAAGATATTTATGTACCAGATGCTCTAAAGATTCCTATATCCCTGTATGCCTGAAACACCATTCCCCAGGGACATGCATCCATGGTGATGACGGGTTCTGCTCAATAATAACCCAAAGCGGTGTGAACCCACGCATGCTCGTTTTCATTATCTGAGTCAAATGCCACCAGCAGTTTGATTTTCTTTTTTGGTTCTGTAGTTTCCGCATCAGAAAGTCTTGCTCTTTTAAGTCTTCTGAAAGCATGCTCCACACCTCATCCCTCTCGGATTTTGGAAGGCACTTCAGATTCTTAAACCTTGGCTCGAGTGCCGTAGCTATCTTTAGAAATTTAACAAAATGCAAAGAAGGTACCAATGTGAGATCTGCAGTGAAAGTGTTCTTAAAATGAAGACCATGTACTGGGTCATCATCCAAGACTTCTATAACATGGCAGAATGCAGGTAAAACAGAGCAAGGGTCATACAATTCTCCCCTAAGGTGTTCAGTTTCAAATTTAATTGGCACATTAATGAGTATCATCAGCATGGAAGCATGTCCTCTGGAATGGTAGCTGAAGCATGAAGGGGCATACGAATGTTTAGCATATCTGGCACATAAATACCTTGCAAGGCCAGCTGCAAAAGTGCCATGCAAATCCCTGTTCTCCTTTTCTGGTGATATTGTAAATAAGAAGAGAACAACAATGTAAACAAACTTGTTTGTCTTAATGCTACTTCTTGTTCAGACAATCGCTGAGTGGACTTGTAGGCTCTGAAATTTTACATAGTTTTGTTTTTGAGTGCAGTTATGTGACAAAAAAAAACCCTACATTTGTAAATTGCACTGTCACAACAAAGATTGCACTAGAGTACATGTATGAGGTGAACTGAAAAATACTATTTATTTTGTTTCGTTTTACAGTGAAAATATTTATAATAAAAATATACACATTTTGATTTCAGTTACAACAAAGAATATATATGAAAATGTAGGAAAACATCTAAAATATTTAATAAATTTAAATTTGTATTCTATTAACAGTGCGATTAAAATGGAGTAATCATGATTAACTCAAAAAATTAATCACGTGAGTTAACTGCAATTAATCGACAGCTCTTATTTTTAAATATAGAATTCAGTTAGTTAAATCTTCCATTGCATTAGCTTTTTCCTCTTTCTTTTTGAGTGCATTGCTCTGCATGCAAAAAGTTAGTTTCCATGGAGAATGAAATGCCATTTCAGTCAATAGCAACAGAGAGCAAGATTTTTACAAGTGGCTGAATATACACAGCAGGAATAATGCATGTAACACCCATCCACCCCAACACAGTCTCATCTGTACTTAATCGAATTGTGTAAAGATGTACTATTGACATAAAATCTGTGCAGGCAACCCATTCATCTGAAAGGATAAAAAAAACTAAAAAATATAATTTTATGTATGAGACTCGGTATTGTTCTGTAGAACAATTTAGATTATTGTGTTTTAGCCACTCAGAAAAATCTGAGAAACAATCTAGCTAGAGCATATTTCATGTCCATTATGACCCAGTGCTTGGAGACTGTTTTTTAAAAACTGTACAACACCTGTGTTTTGAGTGTCATAATCTGCAGGGCTGTTATCACTGGCAGCTGTCTGCAATTTTCCTTTCTATCTGGACATCGCTTTTCTCTTAGCCTGCACTTCTGGAACCAGGCCAAAAAGTAACCTAAATAGGCATAGGAGTAGCTGTGGTCAAAAGCAAGCATCCAAGATCTGTTCTCCGATTAGGTGCAATAACATTATTTCCTTAATCTACATTATGTTTATACATATTGCCACTTGAAACATTGGCCATTTTATTGAGAGTGTAATTAGAATCACCTTTACCGTGTGCATGTGAGAAGGTGATCCCAATTATAGAAAAGCTGAGGAAATCTAGGCATAGATTTTTGGGCAATGTGAAAAGAAGATTGGAAGAATATATAGGAAACAGGATGTTAGAAAAAAAATGTAGAAGTGGAGGGTAAGAGAAGGGCTGGAAATGTATAAAATCCCCTTTATTAGAATAAAAAGGTAAAAATCAATCAGTTAAATCACTTAATGTGGCATATTAAAAGTATCTTATGCATTTAGGCATTTACTTTCATATTTAGCTGAAAGCCCATGCTGTTACATAGATGTAATCTCTAAAGTCTTATGTGTAAAGAAAAAAAGACTGAAAATGACTGAGAATTTTTAAAATTGTATGGTAGCAGACTATGAATCCCAGTCACCTGGTGATATTCTGAACAAAAAAAAATGCTCACTATCATTCTTGGAGCTGTTTCCATTACTTCACTGCTTCAGAGTGATGGTTGGAGTTACTGTGTACAGATTGTGTTGTCCTGGGAGAGTTGCGTGGATTTGTGCAGGTGGCAAATAAGCGTGTGTGCTATCGTGTGTGGGGTTGTCTGGGGTTATTGTTTTGGTTTTGGCTGTGTTGCTGTGTGGGTGGCTTTGAAGAACTGTGGCAGTTCTGCCAAGTAATCAACCATCTGTGCAGTCTTGCTCGTACGACCACTTAAATTAGTGCATGCAAATTAACTGTAAAATAAAGGGGTGCTGATTGGTTGCATTACCTGTGGTATCACAATGACCTAGGATTTTTGGCAAGGCATAAATACATCCCTTGCTGTTGCACAGGTGTAAATTTTAAAATCATAAACTTATTTGGATAGTCACAGACTGACTTGTAATGATGACTGAACCTGGTGATATTCTGAACAAAAAGATTGTAACGTTTCAGTTGCTTCACTGTGACTTAAATACACACTTAGGCTTCTGAATGACACATAGGTGACAATCCTGGAAACTTTTTATATAGATTAGTCATCAACCACAGATAAGTGCTATATAAAAATCAAGGAGAAAACAAGATCTGTGAACTAAAACAATTACTAACTTGAGCTCTGATCCTATATACCCTTAAGCATATGCATAACTTTACTCATATTTGTAGTCCCCTTCATGCCACTGGGTCTTCTCACATGAGAAAATTCACTAATATATGAACGTTTGCAGGATTTTTGTTGTGGGGCCCAATTCTCCAGAACCACCTTCTACAGAGTCATGGGAGTCCCACACATAGAGGCTTGCAGGATTGGGCTCAAGTAAACAGTACGGTCTGAACAGAATGCACATTTATTTTGCAGTCATGGTGATACACCAGGCCAGTGGTTCCCAAGCCTTTTTATGTTGCAAGTATCCTTTGGGTACACCTTTGTTAACATGACCCCCAGGGATCTCAGAGGTGGGGTGTCTAAAAATTAAAGGCACATACAACCATATTTTTAGACTACCTCCACTACTCCAGACATGGTATTAATATAATCCTAATGTGATCCTGGGGTGTGTGTCAGGTGCTGCCACCAGGTTGTGGGGATGGGGGCATGTCAGATGCTGTCTGCAGGGGGTGGGAAGTCAGGGGGAACCCACAGAGTGGGTTGAGTCTCCCCAACCACAATGGCAGCTCCTGCAGCTTCTCCCCCTATGGGGCTTGGCTACACTGGGCTAGTTCAGGTGGTGTGCCAGGGGCCAGATCATACAAGCATGTGGGCCTGATGGGCCTGGTGGCCAAGCCAAATTTGAGTAAGTTGTTCTGCTTAACATCACTCATATTTGGCCCAGATGCCCCAATCGGGGGGCCAGGCCAAACCAGAATGGTTCTACAATCTCATGCACCAGGAGCCAGTTCACAATGCCCAGAGTGTAGAGCTGAATGCATTGAGACCCATAGGGCGAGAGCTGCTAAAAGAAGGACAGCAGGTTTTGCTAGCTAGGGTTGTTCCCTCTCCTTCAACATCTTGCAACTCCCTGGCACCCTTTCATAAATCTAACCCCCTCCCCACTAGGATCAAGACCCACAGTTTGAGAAACACTGCAGTCAGTCTGATAACACATCTTTACAAGATGCATTCAGTTTCTATTATTCTTGGATATCTAGTGTTTTCGTTGCCATAGTATCCCTAATAAAATGTGTTATATGTATTCATGATGTCCACAGGGAGATTTTTAGATTTTTTTCAACCATGAATACATTGTGAAACCATTGAGTTAAATTACATTTGGGGTTTGAGTTTGGGTTTTTTGACACCTTTGACTTCATCTGCACTCTCCCTACTAATCCATTGTTGCAGGGTATATTCTGACATTTCAAATGGTTGTGTAGGGACATTATGATATTTGGATAGTACCCCAGGTACTGAATCCCCCCCATATTCACATATCATCTAAACTTCACTTGTACACCAGCTCTCTCGCATTTTTCCTGGAGCCCCTATTTCTTTAGTCTTGAGAATTGTTCTTTCCCTCATGAAATACTAAAGGATTTTTTTTCCTTCCAAAAAAAGAAAGGTTCTTGGCCTGGAATGCTTTTATGGGTCACAACCTGATTGGAACATTAAAAATAATCTCTCTGGATTCTAAGAATGGAATAGCTAAATGCAAATATGTAGAACATCAAAGTCTTTCTAGACCAAACAAAATAGATCTATGTATAATGCACCATATGTACTGTGGGCACTACAAATCATTCAAGTGAATAATGACACCCAAAGGAAGAGTGCAGATGCAAACAAAACAGAACAGTTCTAAAAACAGAGCCTTCAGGAATTTCAAAAGCAAAAATTAATTGAAGTTGAAATGTGATCTGGAAAAAGTTTAAATAAAGCAAAAAAAAAAAAGAACTAGTTAAGTAAATAAAGCAGAAGAACTGAAAACTGAAGAAGTCCTAGCTAGTTTCTGGCCCAAATACACTTGAATAGTAACATTTTTGAGGGAGGTGGGGGGAAAATCAAAATCTCCAGATTGAATGCCCAGTACAAGATATAAATCAGCACTAAAATGAAGATGTAAGTCACATCCAAACAATGTAGAAATTTCATTCAAGGATAAAGAAGTTACAATGTGTGTCAGAGGTCAGAGCTATATGTTTTTGCTGCTCCTTAGAGTATCTGTTCAATTTCAAAAAATAAAACCATTAGTGTCCTATGTTTTTTTATGAGGGTTCAGAGGAATAATCATTCTTCGATTTTCTTCCCTGGAGTAGAAAATATTTGCTTTCAAAGTTTGCAAGCTATAAATTGGAAGGAATGCTTAGAATGTTAAGTGGACCTTTTGGGTTAAAAAAAACAAACACAAACACAAACACGTTTTACATCTCTTTAATTAAGTACACAGGTACTCCAGGGCAGAAATAACTTTTCCTCTCAGAGGATTTATTTCTGTTTATTTTTAACTATGGTTTATAGTATATATGTAATGAAAAGTGATATATCACTGAGAGTTATTAGCCTCAATGTTTACGTTCATCCATGTTTATTTAAGTGAGAGACTTAAAAAGCTCTGTAGCTTATCTAGGAGAAAGTAAGGATGTGACATGATCATCTTCTATATGTAGCTATGTAGAGAGAAGATTTCTGATAGGGGAGGACTTTTTAACCTAGCAGACAAAGGCATAACATGATCCATTGCTTGGAAACTGAAGCTAGATAAATTAAAGCTAGAAATAAAGTACAAAGTTTTAGTGAAGCTAATTAGTAGAACAACTTAACAAATGCAGTGAATTCTCCATCAGTTGAAGCCTTCTAAAAAGGGTTTGGCTTAACTAGAAGGTATAAAGTTGAGGCAGGAAATACTTGAGAGTCTATGGCTTGTGTTATACAGGAAGACAGACTGTGGAACCCCACTAGGAATATCCTCATTCAGCAATGATTATCATAAGAACATAAGAATGGCCCTACTGGGTCAGAACAAAGGTCTATCTAGCCCACTATCCTGTTTTCCAGCAGTAGCCAGTGCCAGGTGCCCCAGTGGGAATGAACAGAACAGGTAATCATCAAGTGATCCATCCCCTATCGTTCATTCCCAACTTCTGGCAAACAGAGGCTAAGGATACCATTCCTGCCCACCCTGGCTAATAGTCACTGATGGATCTATCCTCCATGAATTTATCTATTTCTTTTTTGAACCCTGTTATGGTCTTGGCCTTCACAACATCCTCTGGCAACAGAAGGTTGACTGTGTGTTGTGTGAAGAAATACTTCCTTTTGTTTGTTTTAAACCTGCTGCCTATTGATTTCATTTGGTGACCCCTAGTTCTTTTGTTATAAGGAGTCATAAATAACACTTCCCTTTTTACTTTCTCTATACCAGTCATGATTTTTATAGACCTCAATCTTATCTTCCTATAGCCATCTCTTTTCCAAGCTGAAAAGTCCCTGTCTTATTAATCTCTCCTCATACTGAAGCTGTTCCATACCCCTAATCATTTTTGCTTCCCTTTTCTGAACCTTTCGCAGTTCCAATATATCATTTTTGAGATGGGGCTACCACATCTGCACACAGTATTCAAGATGTGGGCGTACCATGGATTTATAGAGAGACATTTATATATGATATTTTCTGTCCTATTATCTATCCCTTTCCTAATTATTCACAGTATTCTGTTCACTTTTTTGACTGCTGCTGCACATTGAGTGGATGTTTTCAGAGAACTATCCACAATGACTCCAAGATCTCTTTCTTGAGTGATAACAGTTAATTTAGACCCCATCATTTTATATGGAAAGCATAATCCCAATTATACAATGTGCATTACTTTGCATTTATCAACATTAAATTTCATCTGCCATTTTGTTGCCCAATCACCAGTTTTGAGAGGTCCTTTTGTAGCTCTTTTCAGTCTGCCTGGGTCTTAACTGTCTTCAGTAATTTTGTACCATCTGCACATTTTGCCACCTCACTGTTTACCCTTTTTTCCAGATCATTTATGAATATGTTGAATGGAACTGGTCCCTGAACAGAGCCCTGAAGGACACCACTATTTACCTCTCTTCATTCTGAAAACTGACCATTTATTCCTATCCTTTGTTTCCTATCTTTTAACCAGTTACCATTTCATGAGAGCACCTTCCGTCTTATCCCATGGCAGCTTACTTTGCATAAGGCCTTTGGTGAGGGACCTTGTCAAAGGCTTTCTGAAAATTTTAGAACACTTAGATCCACTGGATCCCCTTGGTCCACATGCTTGTTGACCCCCTCAAAGAATTCTAGGAAATCATGCCTCCCCAATCTACCTTTATTAAAAGCATGTTGACTCTTCAACAAATTATGTTCGTCTATGTGTCTGACAATATTGTTCTTTATTATAGTTTTAACCAGTTTGCCTGATACTGAAGTCAGGGTTACAGGCCTGTAATTGCCGGGATTACCTCTGGAGCCCTTTTTAAAAATTGGCATCACATTAGCTATCCTCCAGTCATCTGGTACAGAAGCTGATTTAAATGATAGGTTACAGACTACAGTTAGTAGTTTTGCAATTTCAGATTCTAGTTCCTTCAGAACTCTTGGGTGAATACCATGTTGTCCTGATGACTTATTACTATTTAATTGATCAATTTGTTCCAAAACCTCCTCTAATGATACCTCAATATGGGACAGCTCCTCAGATCTGTCACCTTAAAAGACTAGTTCAGGATTGGGAATCTCCCTCACATCCTCAGCTATGAAGACCGATGCAAAGAATTTCTCCGCAATGGCCTTATCGTCCTTGATTGCTCCTTTAGCACCTCGATTGTCCAGTAGCTCCACTGGTTGTTTAACAGCTTTGCACTTCTGATGTACTTAAAAAAATTGCTATTACTTTGAGTCCTTGACTAACTGTTCCTCAAATTCTCTTTTGGCCTTCCTAATTGTATTTTTAGACTTAATTTGCCAGTGTTTATGCTCCTTTTTATTTCCTCACTTGGATTTAACTTCTACTTTTTAAAGGATGCCTTTTTGCATCTCACTGCTTCTTTGACTGTGTCGTTTAGCCATGGTGGCTCTTTTATTATGTTTTTTAATTTGGGGTAAACATTTAAGTTGAGCCTCTAGTATGGTGTCTTTAAAAAGTTTCCATGCAGCTTGCAGAGATTTCACTTTTGGCACTGTACCCTTTAATTTCTGTTTAACTAACCTCTTCATTTTTGTGTCATTTCTGAAATTAAATGCTACAGTGTTGGCCACTGTGGTGTTTTTCCTGTCACAGGGCTATTAAATTTAATTATATTATTGTCACTATTACCAAGCGGCCCAGCTACATTCACCTTTTGAACCACATCCTGTGCTCCACTTAGGACTAAACGAAGAACTGCTTCTCCTTCGGTCGGTTCCAGGACCAGCTGCTCCAAGGAGTTGTCATTTAGTGTCAAGAAACTTTATCTCCATCCCGTTCTGAGGTGACATGTACCCAGTCAATATGGGGATAATTGAATTTCCTATTAATATTATCCAGTTTATTTTAATAGCCTCTCTTATCTCTCTGATCATTTAAGAGTCACTATCAGCATTCTGGTCAAGTGATCAGTAATATATCCTTACCGCTATATTCTTATTAGAGCATGGAAGTTCTATCCATAGAGATTCTATGGTACAGTTTGATTCATTTACAATTTTTACTTCATTTGATTCTACACTTTCTTTCACATACCACAAATACCACTCCCCCACTAGCATGATCTGTTTTGTCCTTTCTATATATTTTGTAACTGGGTGTTAATGTATCTCATTGATTATCCTCATTCCATCAAGTTTCTGTGATACCTATTATATCAATATCCTCATTTAAATACAAGGCACTCTAGTTCACCCATCTTATTATTTAGAATTCTAGCACTGGTATATAAGCACTTTAAAAAACTTGTCGCCTTTTAGCTGTCTGCCATTACACTATGTAATTGAATGAGACTCTTTTATTTGACTGTTTCTGATCAGACCCTGCCTGTATTTTATCATTTTCCATCCTCTTGTCCTAACTAGGACATAGAGATTCTCTGTTAATAGATCCTCCCCTGGGGGATGTCTGAACCATGTGCCCTCTCCGTCTGTCATCTTTCCCCCAGCCCTTAGTTTAAAAAAAATACTCTATGACCTTTTTCATGTCAAGTGCCAGCAATCTGGTTCCATTTTGGTTTAGGTGGAGCCCATCCTTCCTGTATAGACTCCCCCTTTCCCAAAAGTTTTCCCAGTTTCTAATAAATCTAAACCTTTCCAACCTACACAATCATCTCATCCTCCCATTGAGACTCTTCAGTTTTGCCTGTCTAACGGGCCCTGCACTTGGAACTGGGAGCATCTCAGAGAATGCTACCATGGAGGTCCTGGATATCAATCTCTCACCTAGCAACCTAAATTTGGCCCCCAGGACCTCACTCCTATCCTTCCCTATGTCACTGGTACCACTACCAACAGCTTCTCTCCAGCACTACACATAAGTCTATTTAGATGTCTCAAGAGATCCACAACGTTCACACTAGGCAGGCAAATCATCATCTGGGTCCCCCCGTCATCGCAAACCCAGCTATCTATGTTTCTAATGATCGAATCGCCCATTACTAATACCTGTTTCTTTCTAATAGCTAGAGTTCCCTCCCTTGGAAAGGTAGCCTCAATGAGAGAGGATACTACATCATCATCTGGAAGGATAGTGTCAACTACGGAATGGTTTCCCTCTGCTCCAGTTAGATGCTCTCCTTTCCTGGGACTTTCATCCTCCTCAACAGCACAGATTGACAACTACCATGATAGACCTATTTTCCATAAAACTATGTTGCCTGACATATTTCTATCCCAAATCAGCCTTCCGTTATTTTGCCTAGGATTGATGTCAGGCTCAATTGCTTTGTATCTGCTTAAGAAGACTGATTGTTTTGGAGAAAAATAACTTAACCTGCATGCTCCAATCCTGAGAAGCATTTGTATTGTTGAACATCAAGTCATTCAGTAGTTCTGGAAAAAAAAAAATTCAGAGTTTTTCTTCTGGAACAGTAGTTTGCAGACAATAGTTCATAACTTGTTTTTAAAAATGTTCTAGTTCCCTATTGGCAGAATCAGTAAAGAGATGAATATATCTGCTTAAAATGTTTCTACTTTGTAATGTAGAAATGAAGAATTTCTGAATCGGGGTCCATTTTCAAACGCTAGTTCTCTTAGATTTTCTTCATGACTAAAAATAATTTAATTTGATTACTGTTGTGGAAATAATTTGGCTAGTAAAGACTACTGCTGGTCTTTTACTGAAATAATCAATTACAGTAATAGTATAAAAGCAATCTGTTGGTGTTCCTTCAAAATGTATCAATCTTTACAGAGGCAGAATAAGCAAATACATGTAGTGCTTGGATACAACATTTTGGGGGATTATAGAAAAAACTCAGCTATAAAGGAGTTGAATCTGAATGGATGCCTGTTAAGTCAGGACAAAATTTAGTCCTGTGTGTCTTTTTCTTTATAAAAATTGGACACACCCACTGTGAAAAGTCAGTTCAATTGAAGATGCCATTCTTTTGTAGCTCCTAAGACATATTTATCTCTGTCTGTGAGGGAAACGAGTGTCTGATATATGGAGCAATATCATTTTGAGTGTATTATTTTATGCGCATATGGTTACATTGTTCAGTGTGTTGGACTAGGCCTAGCTTATCAGTGCAATCATGTTCAGAAGTAGTTTTGTGCAGTTGTAGATAAACCTCATCTATTAAATATTTGCATTTTTAAAGTCCTAAAATGGTGAATTACAAGGTTAGGATGCCAATACAGAATTTTGCTGGTAATAATGCTTCGCATATAAAGTCAATAAGTTTCAAGTAAGGGGCACTGTCCATAAGTATGTATGCAGGAAGCTGAATGGGTGAAAGTGCAAACACATCAACGTAAACTTAGGTAGTAATAGCATACAGCTATGCCATGCATATTTAAAAGCGGGTGTAGAACCATCTCATCAAACAAAAGCCCTTATTGACATTACAAAATGTTTAGGTAACGTAGCAATGAATCAGCCAATAGATTCACTCATCTTCTGTATCTCTTAGAGAAACATTTTTCTTCTGCTCCATGTACTTTAGGCATGGTAAAGTCCTTTAAAGCTGAAACTATGTTAGTATATCACTTATTAGGAACATTAACTATATGAATATATGGTAGAGTTCAGCAGCTAGACATTGTGTCAGCAAAATTTGTTTCCTTGTATTTAGGCACTCATTTCTAGCAGTAAGAAATGGTTTTGTCTGTTTGAAAAATGTGTTTGTAAGAGACTGAATGGACTCATTAAGGAAGGATAGAAAGGCAGGAGATGAAAGGAGAAGAATAGGCATTCTTGTCCTCAAAATATTGTGTTGTAATTAGTAGCCAGAGTTTTGCCCGCAGAACTGGTCCCTGAATAATTCAAGCACTCACTTTGCAATATTAAATTCTAAACTCTAATCCCAAACAGGTTTTTTCGCTAATTAGGCTTGTCATGGAGGGCAGAAATCTCAAACTGGGCCTGAAGGGGTGAAAGGACAATACTGGGCCCTAGCCTCACCCCTCCAGACCTGCAAAGTATTCTAACTGTACAGAAAGCTTAAAAGGAGCAACCCAGCTCAGTCAGGGAAGGAAGACTGACCCCTACCCCAAGGGCTCCTGGACAAGGTTATTGGTCCAAATTCACGGTCCATTTTGGTCAATTTCATGGACAAAGGATTTTTTAAAATAAAATTTCATGATTTCAGCTATTTAAATCTGAAATGTCATGGTGTTGTAATTGTAGGGGTCCTGACCCCAAAAGGAGTTGTGGGGAGGGGAGTTGCAAAGTTATTGTAGGGAAGGTTGTGGTACTGCTACCATTACTTCTGCACTGCCACTGGCAATGGCACTGCCTTCAGAGTTGGGCAGCTGGAGAATGGCGGTTGCTGGCTGGGATCCCAGCTTTGAAAGCAGAGTCTCTGCCAGCAGCAGCACAGAAGTAAGGATGGTATGGTAAAGCCATACTTCTGTGCTGCTGCCTGGAGAGCTGGGCCCTCAGTCAGCAGCCACCACTCTCTGTCCACCCACCCCCCTTAACTCCGAAGGCAGCAGTGCAGAGGTAAGGATGGTAATACCACAACCCCCATAAAATAGCCTTGTGACACCCCTGAAACTCTCTTTTGGGGTCAAGACCCCCAGTTTGAGAAATGCCGATTTTCCCCATGAAATCTATATTGTATAGGGTAAAAGCACACAAAAGACCAGATTTTATGATCCATGATGCATTTTTTTTATGGCCAGGAATTTGGTAGGGCCATAAGTATTGAAGAAGCCTCCCTGTGAGCAACAGGACTGCATGCTGAACCCAGCAGTGGGACTGAAGGTTTAGTTTTAACAAAATAACTTCGTACTGTACTTGGATCGGGGTGCCAAAATGCAAGGGCCAAGGGACCTTGGCCCTCCACCTTTTACTGGCCAAAAGGGCAAGCAACAAGAGAAGGAGGCAAGAGAGGAGCGAGTGCAGGGTGGAGCTATGATTTGAGACCTTTTGCCACCCCTGACTTGGAGAAATAGGGAAGAGACAGATTGTGACCCAGGGAGTGTAACTCCAAGAGGAATCCAGGGTGCCAGATTCTGCTAACTGCTAGGTTGGAGCTTGCTGGAGTGGGAAGGTCCCAGGCTCCCCTACCAACTGTCCCTGATGCAGGAAGGGCATAACCCATGTTATGACCCCACTTTCCCTCTGATATGAAGAGGGGCAAGGACATTGCCATCTGAGATTAAGACAAACCCACCATTGAGTGAGGAACTAAACTGTGAAGGGCCTTCCTGCTGACTGGTAGTACTGGGTATCCTACTCACTAAACCACCTGGCCTTCCAGGGGCTCTGTTACAAGGCTCACAACAGAATATGTTCAGTCAGTGTGGTACAGAGTGGTTCACTATAAACTACCACAGCACCTTACAAGCTAAAGGTATCATAGAAAGAGGAGGGCTTATGTCAAAAAATCCTGAAGTGAATTTTGAACAGTCAGGTTTTAGTGGTGATTATATCTGAAACAACAGCTTGGGGCTCTCTGTAACCACTAAGTGTTTTATATATTAGGAGATACTAACAGGCAGGGCTGGATTGTGTACAGAGATGCAGCACACATTTTTGCTTTTCACCCCTGCTCATGCATAGCCCAAGATGGCAGCTTGTGAGATAACACAAAGCTTTGCTCTATTCTTCCAACAGTTTCTTCAGCTGCTCTCTATTGCAACCTTCAGAACTGTTTAATCACAGCAAGTCAAGACTATTTTAGCTCTATTTAGCTACCTGACTGTTTTAGTTTATCTTTCCATGAAATACTGAGCAGAACTGTACTCAGAGGGAAGTTGGGCAGCAAGAGCAAACATTAGTCCATCACCCAATATGAGTGAAAACTCTTTCTATAGATTCTTTCCATTCTACAATGCCCTAATCTAAAGGCTACTGTTCAGATTTAGTTGTTTTTAGTTTTTATTTATCCCTACATAAAAATAAAAATTACCTTTATTTTAGATTAATAACAACAACAGCAAAAGACCATCTGTGCTGCTTCTTTGACAGCGTGGGGTTGGAACAAGTTGTATAGTAGGGGTGCTGAGAGCCATTAAACCTAACTGTAAATCTTGTATATGATGGAAACCACTTCAAGCCAGGGGGTGCAGCAGCACCTCCCACGTTCTTAGGTCCAGCACCTATCTGTGACAGTCTGCATTGAATAGATCACACTGTCTATCTCTGAGGAGATAAGAATCCTTAGAGATTGAAAGATACAGTACTGGGGGCAGGGAAGAGCTAGAACAACTATATAGCATATACACCACTCCAGAGGCCACAAGTAGAGACTCATTTTAAATATCTGTCATGTTAACATCCACAGTTCAAGAAAGTAATATCCCCAGGCAGTAAAGTATAAAGAATCAGTGCACTAGTCTATTAAGTCATCTGAAACAACAGTGCCCATAATGTCATTGTACAAATATGTAAATCTGAACAATTGAGTCATAATATATTCTCTGATAAATCTGGAACATACAATAAAAACTTTGAACAGGTGTTTTAGTAAGTTCCATTAGAGACTGGTCAAAGGGGCCTCTATGTGAGCTGCGGGTATAGTTTAAAACAAAATAAACACAGCACAAAGATACAAATGGCAGCAGATCTACTTTTACTGTGAATTCAAAAATGGATGAAGGGCAATGCTTCCCTTTTCTGTGAACAGAAGGGAGCCAAATCATCTAAGGTAATCCATTCCACAAGGGTTGAGGATGCATAGTTAGGGAAGGCATTTCCTGTGGCAGGGCAATGAGAGGACTATGTTCTGTGTCATTGTTCTCCGACAACTCCATGGGGATTTTCTTGCTGGAGAAAATACAGATTTATGTTGTATCTTAGAGCGTTGTGCTGGCATGGAGTGGAGCAGGAACTGAGATTTGGGATCAATATGGAGAGACAGTGGACCAACATACCTGCTCCTGCTGTCTCTCTGCCAGCTTTCTGCAGCTGTCCTAAAATCTACAAGCGTTTTCCCTATACATTTTGGGTTATCCATTATTTGCTCAATCCACCAAAGCTAAGTGCCAGCTCTCCCTCCATTGGAACAATATTCAAGAAATCCTGCAAGAAGTCTTCTCTACAACCTTGGACTACATATGCCATTGCCAGCCCCACCTACATTTTTTGTGCTCTCCTAAAAGTGATGGCTGCTCCCTCCAACTCCTTATCCCCTTAGTGTACACTACTCCAAGAAAGATTGGGAGCAGTAAGGAGGAGGGGCCACAGAGGCAATTGGCTGGGAGAAACAGCTGTCCACAACTCTTCTCCTTCCTATTCATGTTTATCCCTGACAGTTCAGCCCAGTGAATAATATTAATGTGGATATTTGGGGCATCATTCTCTTGTCACTTACATTGGTGTAAATCAGGAATGTCAATGGAGTGACACTAGTGAAAAGGTGGGATCATTGACCAATGCAGTACACTGATTCCAGACAGCTACATCATATAAAGCTTATTGCATGTGAACAGCGGCAGTGTAGTCAGTTATAAAGGACAATGAAAGATGGCAAATTAGAGAAGCAGCTCCACTAGTTCAGTTGGTAGAAGCAACTGTTGAACTTAGAAGTTTCAGCTGAGGGCTCTAGGATACACACACCTCCACTGACACTTATCTGCTTTTGTTGTGGAGAACCCAAAGAGTGTCTCGTGCAGATGATCATCATATAAGCAGTTTCCTGAAGAGTGAGGCTGAGAATTAATTTAGTTGAACTCAAGTTAAATTACTTCAAACTGAGATGAGATGAGTTGATTAACAGAGTCAAATGTCAACTCAATTACAGTAATTCAAGCTTAATAAGAAAATATTTGTGACATACTCATTGACATAAAGCCTCAAAGTGGAATTAGTGAAGCTACTGTAGTTTAGGTATGCAGAGTATACATTCAGACACCATGGGCAAAAATAGAGGAACATTTTCTAAATGTTCCAGACTGGCCTCCCTTTAACCTATTTAATTTGCACTTTCACCTTTGATTCACAAAATGAATTTGTGCCCACAGTCTTTAGTTAAATATCCAGAGTGGCATATTCCATTCAAGCGCAGGTGTAAAACCATAAGCTTGCAAAGGAAGCCACCCTTTTGAAAATTTGTCCCATAAGGTCACAATTGTTCCGCTCTATTCAAAACACTTATTGTTTTTCTTTGTCCCATTGTTTATTTGGGAGGGAGGAAGGAAGGAAAGATTGCATTACAACATTGCTCCTCATCCTTCATATTGTATAAGTACATTCCAGCCCACAACAAAAATGCTGTTAATGTAATAAAATGACAATGAGACATTTAAGATGAACATTGAAGTAATAGAACTGTTAAAATGACTTTTTTGTGCATCAAACCATAGAAAAGCAAATACAATGTATTTGTAATGGAATCTTAACAAATGAACTGCCCAGTGATTATCTTTCGGAGTACTAAAATATGAAATATATTCATGAGAACTCTCTTATATTAAAGGACTAAATCTGTAAACTGCTGTTTCAGTAATACAAAATGAAAATCACATTAAATGTTTATTGGGATGAAACTGCTGATGAAATAAATATTTAAAGGGGAAGCTATATACTGCTAGTATACCATTGCACTTTGATCTTTAAAAAAAAAATTAAAAAAAAAAATCAAAGTTCCAGCCCAATTTTGGGTTTGCTGGAAGGCCTACTTTCACAGCATCATGTACTGGCATGACAATTTGGATT
This sequence comes from Gopherus evgoodei, assembly GCF_007399415.2. Taxonomy (NCBI): domain Eukaryota; kingdom Metazoa; phylum Chordata; order Testudines; family Testudinidae; genus Gopherus; species Gopherus evgoodei. The sequence goes on from NC_044326.1 coordinate 78,655,522, forward strand.
CATAAATTTGGTTCTTGTTCTTCCTAGTGATCAGGGCTGGGAACCCTGTGAGGGCACCATCCAATCATTGGAGAGAGAGGGCATATCCAGTTTTGTAGTAGCCTCAGTTTCCCATTTATAAAATGGTGGTTATCATGTATTACATATTTATAAAGAATACCAGCTGCTTTAGAAATAAAAGAACTAGGGTCTGACCTTGACAAGTTTATTAACTAGGGCTCAATCCTGTAAAGACTCATGCATGTGACTAACTTTTAAGTCAGTTAGGCTAATCACATGAGGAAAGTTGCACATGCATATGTGACTTTGGATGACCTATCCAATCTATAGTGCCAAACACTATAATAATATATTGGCCTATCACAGTGTGCTCTACTCACCAGCAGGTGGCATTTCCTTCAAATGATTCTGGGGATTAGCTCTGCCGGGGTCAGCAACTCCTTTCTTCTCTTTCCCCATTGCAACTCTCCTCCCACTCACAGAGTTACAGTACAACTGCTTCATGACTCAGCCCTCCAGCCAGGTCACTTTGTGATTTCCCGAGGCGGGGGTGGGGGAAGGGAAGGAATAAAGAGAGGGAAGGGAGCTCTTTCAATGTCCTTCTGCAACAGCAGTGCCAGGCAGTCCTTATGCCTTCTACTCTGACTACATCACTCCTGCAGTCTTCCTATTCACTGCCCTTAGCAACACCACTCTGCAGTGGTTAGCAGGGGAACACAGGTCCCCTCTCTACTCTGGATTAAAGTCCAGGGCCCTGTAGTAAGCATTTAAATTTTGCATCCACACCAGCCTTATTACACAAACCCCTGGATTTCTTCCTACTGTACTACTTCTGTTCTTCCTTTTCCCTTACCTCAGGAAAAATTCCTTCCTACTATGCCTTACACTGTTGCTTGTCTTCTGACTTACAGAAGCCCTGTCTGTTCCCATACAGGTGAGCTTCCTTCTAATTCACTACTTGTACAAAGCCTGACCCTCCCCCAATTTGCATCTTAATTGTCTGATTGAGCCAACTTAACCTAATTCAGTTCCTGTGGGGAGTACATCCCATCAGAAGGCCCCAGTAACAATATCCATTTGATCAGCATTTTGTGAGGCTTTGGTGTTTATAAAGCACTTTGATGTCCTGGATTAGAAATTGCATTTATGCCAATGGCATGACATTGCAAAAGTGGTGTAAGATTCCAGTAACTACCATTGTCAGAGATTGTGAAGCTAATGCTAACTCATGCACTTTAGCCAATCAACCATTATCCTACCCAGTATTATTTTATTTCAGATAAAGTGTTAACTTAAGAATTTAGGTAAAAAACCACACCAGATTCCTGTCCAAGAGTAAGGAAGTTTTATTAAAGAACAAGAATTTGTATTAACTATGGCAAGATATTAGACTAATTACAAAAGTTATATAATTTCCCTGCAAGCCTTTTCTCTGAAAGTCCCTCTTGTCCTCTACTTGTCTGTAAGCTTCTGTAGTGTCTGGCTGCTGGGCCCAGGCACATCCACTTTCAATCGTTATTTCTTTTTGTTTACTCTGAGACTTCGTTGCCCAGGCTAAATCATATGCCACAGGGCCTGAGAACGCATAGTTCCTATCACAGAAGCTGCTGAACCCAGTGCTCAAGTACTAGACTGATAAAAGCCATATAAATACCTAACTAGACATATAGTATCTTGCTATACAACTAAAATGGGATGATGTGGGGAGAAGGGTAGAACAGAGGATAAATGCTTGGGCTGGGGAGTATAAAACAACAGGCCTAGCAACAGCAAGCTAAGGGGAAACAAGTCTGAGATTGTAGTAAGTTTTTATAAGCGCCAGTATGCCTGTACCTAAGTTGAATTTTGAATTTTATCACCTTCTATTAATGTACAACTGTTAGGGTACCATTAAAAGCAAATACATATCGAGGCCCTAAAATTCAGACAATCCTCAAAATGCATTCACAGGAAACCTGAATAGAATTTTTTTTTGTAATGATTCACAAACAAAACTGACTTTTAATGACAAAAGATGTTTAAAGAAGAAAAGTAATTATGGCATTGAATAATCATCATGTTTTCCATAACTACCTCTCTCCTTTCCAATAGACTAAGGGTAACACAAAATAACATATACTGACTATAACACTGAAATATAAAATGAACAATTGTTAAATGGTTAGATTAAAAGCATTGTAAACTCTGTTTTAATGGTTTGTAATTACATATAGTGAATGAAAACAGACGAGTTAACACTTAAGCTAAGTCCTTGGTGGCATGAGCATGGTTTTGCCAATTCTCCTCCCTTAACATAGAATTGCTAATCTTCTTTAAATGATACTGCTAACAGAACAAAGGTAACATGCTGTCTTGGAAGATGCAATGATAAAAAACCCCACACCTCTTTTCTGAGAATACCTAGGGCAGAATGACACAAAAACAACAGGACCCCAAAACTGCAAATCTAACAGGAAAAAATGCAGATATTGGATCACTGAAGTTTGTGCTTGCATAATGTATGGGTTACCAAGAATCCAAAAGTCTGATATGCTAAAAGCCAACTGGATAAAAATTAAGCAATCTGAAATGTCGAAAAATGTATAAAAGACCTAAGTGAACATGGGCCCCATATAGAGAAACACTGGACCAGAAACTGAAGAATGGGAACGAAGGAGCAGACCAAGGGATGAGAGAAGCCAACAAGGTGAAAGAACTTCTCAGAAGGCTGTGGTTCAGAGATCCAGAGTGAAGTCTCAGAGTGAGGTGCAGGAAGCCTAGCACCTGAGGGGTGATCTCAAGAGGTCCTTAAAGGGGTCTAAGACCTGTAATCATCACATTCAGCATCAGAAAGGAAGAGGAAGAGTAAACCACTCTAGCCTGGAAGAAACCAGACCCAGGGTATTCCCCAATAAACAGCTTTTCCATTGCTTCCTCCAGGACCTTTATGCGTCGTTTCATTTTCTGCTGGTTTCTCCATTAACAGCTTCCTTAGATCTAACTCCTGGCACTCAGGCAAGTTACTATCAAACAAATACCAAGGGACATGTTACATTAATACATGTAACACTGCCATTCTCTACATAAAACAAAGCCTTTAATTGGTCTGTTTATGTTTTGAATGTAGTGAAGTTTAAATCCTGGAAATATAACCAAAGTTACTGTATTTGGTACATTTTATTGGAAACAATGAGTCAAGGCTCCAGTAACTCATGGTAATTCATGCTATCTAAATTTCATTATCTTTTAGTGGGAATGAAATTAACTCCAGTCACTGGTGTAGCTCAAAGCTGGAAAAGTTGCAAACGCTAACGTAAGTGGAAAAGAGAAGGCAATAACCTCTGAAAACAGAGCGAATCCTACATTGCTATTAGCTGTACAGCAGGTTTCAGAGAGCTAAAATGAAACATAGGGGAAAAGATCAATGAGCCACATTGTGCAGAAGTATCTTGTCAACTGGGGCGGTTTAATTTATCAAAACCAGAGGATTGCTCTGGTGCTTTTCTTAGTCAGACTGAACATACATAAAAGTTTTTTTTTTTTAATCTGGATCATACCAACTGAGATATCTGAAAAAGAAGGGCCGCATTTGTACAATTAAAAGTAATAACTGATAAAACGTTCTGGAAATGAAACACGTGTACATATCATTTTTTCATTGCCTTTCCTATATACTTCCTACTTACACACATTTTAATTATAGAAAATACTTTTTCAGGATAAAGTTGGTTTTTTAAAATATATTCACAATAATAGTCATTTACATCTGTTTTCTGAGGCTGTCAAAATGCTTTGGGAACATTGAATAAAGCTTCCCAACATCCCTGTGAGGTAGGTAGATAAATATCATTACCCTTATTTCAGAGATGAGGCAATTATAATACAGAGAGTTTAAGAGACTTGTCCAGCATAACACAAGCTATTTGTCACAGAGTCAAAACCAGATCCTAGATCTCCTGATTCTTAGTTCTGTGCTTTCATATCAAGATTCTTTCCCCTCGCCCTTTACCTCCACTCCCTGCTTTCTTCATGTCATCCTTTTGACCAAACTGTTGCTTGCTTAATTTCAGTGCCTAATGTTAGGTATTAAAAGCTATATTTACGTACCTGACTGTTGGAGGCTCTGTGTTAGGTATTCAACTCAATGGGTGATATGGTTACTCAGAACCCAAGTCTGAAAACAATGATCTAAGAAACTGTTTTAGAAGTATAACTTAAAAATATGGGGGGTTCTCTGTGAGTTGTTTTTTTTTTTTTTTAATTAAATGTCCTCTTTAAACATGTCAGAAATACCTGTAGTTCATTTGAGAAACACCATATATATATATAACCTTGGAGGCATCCTGCTTGGAAAGCACAAACAGTATAGCACATCTGTAAATCCATTCTTATTTAGGATAGCATTTAAACACATGTTTAACTTTAACCATGTACTGAAGTTCCAGTGAAGTCAACAGGACTTAAGCATGTGATTCATGAATTCATAGATTCCAAGGCCAGAAGGGACCATTGTGATCATGAAGTTTCAAGTCTGGCCTCTTGTATAACAGAGACCATAGAACTTCCTGAAAATAACTCGAAGGGCAGATTTTTGAGAAAAACATCCACTCTTGATTTAAAATTTGTCAGTGATAAAGAACAACCCTGGGTAAATTGTTCCAATAGTTACTTACTCTCACTGTTAAAAAATTATACCTTACTTCCAGACTGAATTTGTACAGCTTCAGCTTCCAGTCATTGGATCATCTTATACTTTTCTGTGATACATTGAAGAGCCCATTATTAAATATTTGTTCCCCATGTAGATGCTTACAGACTAGTCAAATCACCCCTTTACCTTTTCTTCGTTAAGCTAAATAGATTAAGCTCTTTGAATCTATCACTGTATGACATGCTATCTAATCCTTTGCTCATTATCATGGCTCTTTTCTATACCTGCTCCAATTTATCTACATCCTTCTTGGATTGTGGACTGAATACAATATTCCAACAAAGGTTGAAACAGTGCCAAATATAGAAATACAATAACCTCTCTACTCCTACTCAAGATACCGCTGTTTATGCATCCCAGAGTTGCATTAGCTCTTTTAGCCACAGTGGCACACTGGGAGTTCATATTCAGCTGATTATCCCTCCCAAAATCTTTTCCAGAGTCACTGCTTCCCCCGTCCTTCAAGTGTGGCCTACAGTCTCTGTTCCTAGATGTTTACATTTACCCATATTAAAATGCAAATTGTTGGTTTGAGTCCAGTTTACCAAGAATCCAGATTGCCTTGAATTAGTGACCTTGATCTTCATTATTTATCACTCCCCCAATTATTTTGTGTCATCTGCAAACTTTATCAGTGATGATTTTATGTTTTCTTCCAGGTCATTGATAAAATGTTATATAGCATAAGGCCCAGAACTAATCCCTACTGGGCCCCACTGGAAACAGCTGCTCAATGACAATTTCCCATTTACAACTAGATTTTGCTAGTTTTTAATCCATTTAATGTGTGCCATGTTAATTTTATATCATTATAGTTTTTTAATCAAAATGTTGTGTAGTACCGGAAGTATATTATGTCACCACTCTTACCTTTATCAACCAAACTTATAATTCCATTAAAAATATATTGTTAGTTTCATATGATCTATTTTCCAGAAAGCCATGTTGATTTCCATTACCCTCCATAATTCTTTATTAATCAAGTCCTGTGTCAGCTCCTCTCTTATCCTGCCCAGAATTAGTGTGAGGCTGATAGGACTATTATTACCTAGGACATCCTGTTTATGCTTTTTAAAAATTGGCACAAATTTAGCTTTCTTCCAGTCTTATGGAACTTTCACAGTATTCCAAGCCTTATTGAAAATCAACATTAACATTAACGATCCAGCGAGCTCCTCAGCCAGCTCTTTAAAAACTCTTGGATGCAAGTTATTTAGACCTGATCATTTAAAAATGTCTAATTTTAGTAGCTTCTATTTAACATGCACCAGAAATACCAGTGAAATGGAAAGAATGTTATCATCATCATATGATGAGACTATATAATTTTTCATCCCTCAAATGCAGAACAGAAATATTGATTTTCTGTGTAATTATTGATCGTTCTACCTGCTCTCCTGAATTGGGATGTTTTCCTGAATTGGAGCCTAAATTATGAGTCACTATAATGAAAAGTAGTTTGAGGTCATTCCTATTAATTGCTAAGCAACATCCACATCCATTAAATTCAAATCTATAGGAGTAGAGTGCACTTAGCAATTTCAGGATGAAGCCCTCTGAGGGCTTGCAAGATTTGGTCCTTATGTAGTAAACTATTACTAGAAGTAAGATAAAAGAAATGTCATAGTCAAACAAAAAACAAACAAAGTTATAAAATGTGCTTGAAAAGAGGATTGTTTATTTGCTCCTGTTAATAAAACAAATGTTTTTGAATGATTATATTAGTGAATAAATACACAGGAGTAAATACTAAGTTTGCAGGAATTTTCCACTTCTCTTTGTTGGAAAGTAAGGGTTTATTGTCCATTTTGATCAGCAACATAACTGAAATATTTCAAGTTCTTCATGATTAGATAAGAACAGTCCATGGAAAAAATCATAAAAAAGAGGAAAGAAAGACCAAAGAAAAAGGTTTCAAGGTGTAGTTTTGATTTCACTTTACAACCATTTTCTTTTTCATCTTACATACTACAATATGCCCTGAACTTCAATCCTTAATATATAAAATATACCCTGTTTGGACTATTGTATCCACACTCATTGTTTCAATAGGTTTGGTATTAACTAGCATCAGTGTAAATGGTTTTCCTTAAGTTCCTGTATGAGGACACTTATTTATAATTAGTAACAACGCATATTCCAATGCAAAATATTTTCCTGTCATAATAAAACTGAAGATCATATTTTCCCATAGAGAAATGTGACATGCAAAGTCAGAAAGATGTTAAAAGCTATACTGCATGAGGAAAAAAACCCAACCCTGCTGAAAGAAAAGTGTATGCACACTCTGCTATCTAAATTTCAGAACAAGTGCCAAACTTCTTAGCAGTTGGTAGGACAGAGATATTTGAATTTAGAGGTAGGTCAAATTATAGTTTTACTTTCTGTGAGTTTCATGAAAAATCTTGTGTTCTGTAAAAATGTTCCACTGGGCTCACCAGCTTCTCCCACTAATACTGATAAAAGCTTTCAGCAGAGCTTACAACTTGTAGAAGTCTCGTATGCCTCCTCTATTGCATAATATGTTGATTACATAACTCCCACTGCTCCTAAAGTGCTGCTATTGACAAGCTCCTCCTTTATAAAACAAGTAAACAAAATGAAAAGGAAAGGACTACATGACAAGGAACAGAAGAGTGGTAGATGTCTGGGATAGATCAATTGTGGTATGATGGTTCTTTCTTTCTTTCTTTTTCTTTCTTTCTTGTACAAAACTTTTTATTGGAGATAATGTGATCTATTGATTCACTGATTTGCAGATTATGGGAATAGCTGATTCAGCCACTATTGAAATGCATTTTTTAAAAAAAGTCTATTGTTTAAAAAACACCTAAGGAACTTTATACAAAACTAACATTAAAATATAATCAAAATTAAAACAAAAACAAAACAAGCAAAAATCCAAGTGAATTTACCATTCCCTTGCATCTTTAAATCATAATTTTAAGATGACAAACTGTATCAATAGTTGCACTTGTTTGCTGTTTAAAAAGTTCAACTATAAACTTCTTGTAACAATTGGAACCTTTAGGGAAAACATCTCTCTTCAATTTTCACCTGTAAGCACTGAAGAAACGTATCCCTTCAATAAGACTGTGAGCATGTAAGCAAAGGCTGCAGAATAGGGAACTAAATTAGTGATTATACAGATACATGCAGTTACATACATGTCAACCATAAACATATACTCATGGGTCTCCACCAAACTCACTGGTGTCATGGGGTGGGTAAATTACATGATCCTGCAGCAGTGGAGGTAGCGTAACTTAAAGGGGAGAGCAGCAATGCTTGTATAAAGTTGGTTCATATGAGCCCCTCTGACAAAAGCTGTCATGGGATACAATGAATCATATAATCACAAAGATGCCCTGTCTATGCCCCTTACCAGGTAATGTTACCCACTATGGGGTCAGGGCTGGTCTGCTTGGGCACCGTGGCAGAATCCTTCAATAACAGATTCTGCTTCATAATTCCTTTACTATTCAATAACTGATGTTTCATGTATTATAGTGTCAGTTTTATAGCATGGGCTTGAATTGCAATTTTGGTGTCATGTAAAGTCGCAGACGAAAAGCTCTCTTTCCAAGTATGATAAAGAAGAAACACTGCAGGGCAGGTTATCAAGGTAGTGAAGGGATTAAGGGAAGTTAGAGAAATAGCTTTGAGTTTTGCCTTTATGTGTAGGAAAAAAAAATCTTTTGTGAAGAAAATGGACTAATAGGTAGCATCACTTGAAGGACAGCACATTCAATCTTTGAGTCCATTGGGGTTATCATGGAACGTGTACTAGAACAAAACAATGGAGTATAAAAAAACCCCTATTTTAGTGATTAGTGATTTAGATTTAAAGAGACAACATAAAAATTGAAAATATAGTGTTAACCATATTTTAAATGAATTGATATATGCATAAGTGCCACTAGTAACAACTAAATGTAAAGAATTTTAACAATCCTGCTTATACTGTACTGTATTATTCATTCATTTATTTATTATTTATGCCATTTGATTACTTTGCTGTTAATTGTTTCTCTGTTTGGATGATGAATGAATGATGAATCAATTGTAATGTTGATAGTTTTATTTTTTAAGTTCTCGTGGCTTGCAACAGAGCATGAATAATTAAAAATGACTGTTTCTTTTGCAATATTTTTTTAAACATGGACACTTTTCCATTGGGTTTTAGCTTTATAAAAGCTTGTTTTATAAACACTAAATTTAGGGCACTATTTGAGCTGAGAGTAACCTTGAATTCCTAGCCCTTTTCTATCAATGAAATAAAACTAAACTTTTTTTATATTTTTTTGTTTCTTTGGGAGATTATTACTACTACTATTTAGGATTTATTATTATAATGGAAGTACAGAAAGCTCATTATGCATACTAAGCACTGCCAAGATGGGCATGGTATAAGAATCTAGATGGATGGTTGGATGGATGCATAAATAAATAGATACATTCTCTGTAAGTATGTTACTGATACAGAGTAGGCATTAGCCAAAGATATGATAACTATAATCTTATTCCTAGTATTAAAATAAGTAATTCATCTATAAATATATTAAATATAAAGCAAGAAAATAAATATATAAAAAGTATAGTTTTCAGGATAATAGATGGGTAGCTCAATACAGTGGTCCTTAATAAAATTCAAAAGTTGATTGAGTCTGTTTAACTGTGTAGCTGGGTATCTTCCTATGAAGCCAGAGCAACAATGTTTAACTGGCTTCCTGGAGCACTTTAGGAAGAATAGTGGTGTATACACTGTCTGCCTTTCACAAGGAGTGGAACCCACTTGGGGCTCACCACATTTAAAAGAAAATCAAATCATTTTTACATAGGTGCTGAAATATGCCAAACTTTCAGCACCCAAGCTCACAAATATTAGTCTGACAGACGTTCGGTATCTGCTCTTACTTATTGTAATTCCCATGCTTCTCTTCCTTTTTCTAGACAGAACACTAACTATAGCACATACTTTCTGATTTCTCTCTGACCACTGTATCTATTTCCTCTCCTACCATGACTGTCTGTAAATCTTTGCTTTAAACACCTGCATTTTCAGAATGTAACTAATGGGGGGACGAGGCTTGGTTTGTTTTCTTCCTTGCTGTCCATGTGGAACTCTTCTGGTCTGGATTATCATTTCATCTTCCTCAAGAGCCTCTTTAAAGGAGTTCAGCATGAGTTAGATCATTCAGGGTCAAAATCATATTGGCACAACTGACTTGTACAGGATAATCTTTTCCAAAGAATTAGAGGACCAGTTGTTAAGCCAATACATCAACAGAATACCAAAAATCAGCCCTCTCCAGCTCTTGTCTGTTCATGTACTCTTCTTAGTTATTAAAATTCATAGTGGTAAACCACCCCTTCTCATCATCATATATAGCCTTCCTTGTTCTCTATGCTAAGCATGTTTTGGCTATATGGTTTGCAGTTGTAAATATATTTGAGAAACAAAATAAAAGAAATAAGCAATAGAAAGTAATTTTGGCTGAACAAGCAAAACTATCCTTTCTGGCTGTGATTCTCAAACTGTGTTCTAGTGCACAGCACTAGCTGGTAGGCCTATAGCGAGAGTTGTTTCCAGCTGCTGCACCACATTAAAGGCAGCTAAAAATAATTTTCTAATATTTTCCATGTAAACAATTGCTATATGTGTTCCTAAGAATTCCTCAGTGATAATTGGCAAAGGATTCAAAGTTCTGTAACAGCAACTCCTACCAGGCCTGACACACTCACTACACCTAACATATTGCTATCAACTGTTCCACTATCCCTGTCTCTAATGTAAATTAAGCAATGTAAAGCCAACACAAAGGAAACTCCTTTTGCATATGAAGTTAACAGGACAAACAGGTTGATGGGGGCTATAAAACCAACAGGGAAAAGCACACTGGAGTCTGAACCCCAGGGGTCATCCTGATTCCAGGAACAAAGAGAATGAACACTGGGAAATATAAGGAGAAGCAAAAGGACATATTGTTATTCATTTCACTGAGGAACACCCTTGGTAGAGGGGAGTGATTTGTGAATGTTCTTGATCCTTGATTGACTGAAAAATCAGCTAGCTCTGCAGAAAAGCTAGCCTGAATTGAGAGAGTGAGCTCTGAGGAGACCTGGATGGCAGGCTTATGGTACCAGAATTTAGGGAATTCAGAGATGCAGCAGACTGTTTCAACTAAAGACAAATAGTTGTGAGGTGCCTCACAACCTTCTGTGCACTTGAGGAGCGTCACACTATAATTGTTAAGGGATGTTGTGTAATCGTGAATGAGAGTGAAAAGTCAATGAGAAACTCTGTTAAAATGTGGTCCACATAATGAAAATGTTCGACTATTCCTGCTTTAAGTTAATATCTTCAAAATGAGAATCAGAATTTTCTATTTAGCGGATAATTTACCTCACTTCTAAGTACACCTGTTCCTGCTCTTAGAGCTTAATTGTCCTTGTGGTGTGCTGATTCCTCTAAAGAGACGAGGGTCTCCACTTGCAATTTTTCCTTTTGGGTTTGATCAATATATTGAACATTCAATTTTGACTCATTTTTGTTCAGTTTTAGTACACAGGCTGCAGTACAGTATGGCTGTAGCGATTTGACTTTCAAAGAGAGGGAAAAAATATATCTAGGCAATCAGCATCCATTCATAGTGCTTAGTATCCAATATACTATTCACGGGAAAGGCAATAAAATATATTGGAGAAATTCCCTCTTTCTCTTTCCAAGGCCTCTATTACCTTTTGATCACTACAAATAACTTTTTATAGGGAATTTCCCTTTTAATCTGAATTGTAATACTGGAAAAATTTTGTCATTTCTTTAAACTTGCTGCTGGGTGCACTAACTAGTAGAATGAGTAACTCTGAGGTTTATTTTTACATATAACTATTTTTTTCTTCCTTCTAATTACTCCATACTGGAGTCATTCTAGCTGCTGTGTTGGGATTTATTTGGAGAGGGATGGGGGATTTTTTTTTCTATTACAGAATCATAGATTTTGGAAAAGGAAATAGGCCTATTAGATCAGCTTCTCTATCTGTTCAAGTGTGGCCCCTTTAGGACTGCCCCTAGAGTATATTTCTAGTGTTTTGATTTAAACACTTTGTTTTAAATGGCTCTAGTGATATGATTTCCACCAATTCCATTGGGAGATTATTTCAGTCTAATAGGTTTCAGTATTTGGAATTTTGTTCTTATTTTCAGTTTAGATTTTCCTTGGCTAATTTTTAATTTATTATCCCTACTCCCTTGGACCCCGTTAAACAATCCTTCTACTTAATTGCTGTAAACACCCTTCACATACTTGGTTAGCATGTCCCTGCCCTTCCGCTCTCCCCCACTCAGCTGTCATTTAGTCAAGCTATACATATTTATTACTTACAGTCTTCCCCCCACCCATATCAACATCTAGCTGCTTAGTCTATTTTTTTTTTGTTCTCTGAATTCCCTCCAACTTGCTGACATCTTAACTGATGTGAAGAACCCCAAAACTATATGTAGTGTTCTAGGTGCTATCTCACCAGTGCCATATCCGGAATGACTCTTGTCTGATTCCTCTACATATTCAAGTCTAGCATAGGGCCTGGGATTTTTTTGGCTACCATATAGCACGTTAGATGTTCATCTCCATTTTACCAGTTTCATTGTGTATTTTTCCAAGCCTTTCTCCAAATTAATATCTAATTTCAGGTTCTATTTCTCTGTGTTTATTAGCTTTAAATGCATGGATCAATTATTTTGCCATTCTACAGTAACAACTAAAGAAGTAGTCATTTATTCAGTCTGTGCAAAAGAATATGTTTCTTAATGCACACACTATTGACAAATCATTAAGGAAGTTTAGCTCTAAACCTTGCAAGGTTCCACATCAGATTAGTCTCATTTATTGTAGACTTTACTTTATGATAGTTTACTATCCATATAAATGCTCATATACACACCCGGGAATTAAGTTTTCAAATAAAAAATATGCAGTATGGAATCAAATGCTTTATTTTCCCAATACAATATACATATGCACCTAAATTCTCCTCATCATCTATCACTACAATTCATTCTAAACACTGATTAAGACTTGTATTATTCATGTTTGTGCAGGGCCAGTGCAACCATTTAGGTGACCTAGGCGGTCGCCTAGGGCGCTGGCATTTGGGGGGCCCCATTTCCTTCGGCAGTGACCGTGGCGGCCAGATCTTTGGCTGCCCCAGTCACTGCTGGCATTTAGGCAGAGGGTGCTGGGGCAGGGGAGCGCAGTGAGGGACGCCTGCAGCAAGTAAGGGGGGGGCAGCACGCAAGGGAACTCCCCGCCCCAGCTCACCCCTGCCTCTCCTCCTCCCTGAGCACGCAGTGGCTGCTTCACTTCTCCCACCTCCCAGGCTTGTGGCACCAATCAGCTTAGGCGCCGCAAGCCTGGGACGCGGGAGAAGTGAAGCAGTGATGGCGTGCTTGTGCTCGTGTGTGGAGCAGGGGTGAGCTGGGGGGGCATGGTGCCTCAGGGCGGAGAGTGGGGGGTGGGGAACTGCCGCAAGGGGGCACCCCAGGGCAGAGGGGGAGTGTTGCGAGGGGGGGCGCCTCAGGGCAGGGGCACGGGGGAGGAGGGCGCAAGGTGGAAGTTTAGCCTAGGGCGCGAAACATCCAGCCCTGTGTTAGTGATTACAATACTCTTTAGAAATCCAGATATTTGTTCCATTATTTAATGAAGGGCTTATATTAGATGATTATTTTCAGTATTCAGGGTTTTTTGAACATGTCATGATGTCGATTCAGAAAGGTTCTTACACATTTTGCTCCACTTTAAGCATAAGTATGTCCAATGACTTGAATAGGAGTTTCACTTGTGCTCAAAGTTAGGCAAATGCTTAAGTACTTTGTTGATTCAGGACTTAGGACCTGGAAAAAAAACGAATGTGACAGTCTTTTTTGTACCTCCCTGATTCTCCAGCCCTTTCCTGAAATAATGGCCTCTAAGTCCATCAGTTACTTTATTTGCTGCACTTCAAACCGCTCAGCCCCAGCCAGGAGCCCCCTCCTGCACCCCAAACCCTTCATCCCTGGTCCAACCCCAGAGCCCACACCCCCAGCCAGAGCCCACACCCCCTTCTGCATCCCAACCCCCTGCCCAAGCCCTGAGCTTGCTCCCCAAAGCCCTTGGCCCCAGCCCGGAGCCCCTTCCTGCACCCCAAACCCTTCTCCCACTCCAGAGCCTGCACCCCCAACCAGAGCCCTCACCCCCTCCCGCTGTCCAAGCCCCGCCCCAGCCCAGTGACAGTGAGTGAAGGTGGGGGAAACCAAGCGGCAGGGGGAGGTGGAGTGGGGCTTCAGAGAAGGGGTAGAGTAGTGGCGAGGCCTCAGGAAGGAGCAAGGCAAAGGTGTTCGGTTTTGTGCAGTTAAAAAGTTGGCAACCCTAATAGGGCAACAATTTTCTCTCTTTTTAAAAGCATCTACAAAATTTTAATGGAACAATGCAAAATGGTTAATCATCTTCCAGAGCATGCAGCTTGCTAATAATGGATCTCTAAACCTCTAATCTGAAGCTAATACAGTTTTTTCCAATAAGTTTAATTCTTTAAAATGCAAACCTACAGCAAACAATATAATTGTGCCGGTTCCCACAGACACTTTTCCTGAGTCATATGCAATCTCCATTTCTTTCTGCTAGATCATCTCACAGTTAATTTTCATTTCAGACATAGCTTTCTGAATGATTTTCTAGTATAAGGTTGTTTTTAAATAATGATTCTTTACTTTAAGTCAATATATAATACTGTAAATAAGAATGAATCTAATAGTTAGAGCCTGTTCCAGCGGCCACTAATGTAAATTAAGAATTTTTTTCCATTGACTTCACTGGTCACCAGATCAGGCCCTTAAAGCAAATTGAATTCCAGATTTTTGAAATAAAGATCTGAAACTTTTTGGCATCTCATCACTATTCATTATCAACTAAAATCAAGGCTTTTGTATTATTTTGTTCATGATTAATTCAGTTACAACGAATTCATTTACCAATCAATGGAAATTATTCTGATTTCAGCAGTGTAAAAGTCCACTGAAGGTAATAGCATTACATCAGTGCAAGATTGTTATAAGAACAAAATCATCCCTAAAAATATGTGTTATTTGTTATGGTATTCCTTATTTGTTCTTATTGACAGAGTAGCATTGGAGGCAGGGGATACTGGCTCATGTCATGTGACAAGTGTATTAACCTTTTGAAACTCTGACCCAGGTAATATGAAAGGGCAGAACTTTATTTCTGAGTCGTACCACCACTCCTGTCTGTCACATTTCCATTATTCCTATTGTCTTCTGCCAATACACAGTTGCTGATACACCTGCTGGGAAAGGTGGAAATGGAATAATTTCACATTCACCAAGGAGCAAACTCTGCTCATATCTGCTCTTCAGTCAGTAATGGGTTGCAGTACTCAAAGACTGTAAAATGTTACCAATTCTTTTTTTCCTTTTCACTCCAGAAGCAATCATGCTCCTTATCACTAAGAAAAATGACCTCTGTGATAGCACAATATAAATTCAGAAAGTCACTATAGTCTCTGAGCTCGAACCCCCAATGGGATTTAAAGTTGTGGCAACAGACAGCAGAGGATCAGTGAACTAAGGCAGAAAGCATTAGTGTGTTAAGCAATCATTTCAACTTTTGCTTTCCATTTTATACACAGACTTACATGAAAAAACATTTTGCACTCAACAGATGAGTTTGAATCATTTCATCATTGTACCAGTTGAGATTAAAAAACATCAGTACAAGAATAACAGGAGTCCTTAAACTCAGTGGGAAGATTTAAAAAATAAATGGAGGATGAAGAAAAATTACATTGGCAGAACACTTATACAAAGAAGATCTCAGATATGCTGCATACATACACTCTGTCTACAAAACCTTATCAGCATTTACCTGTTGTTTCTGTAGTTTAAAGAACACGGAGTCAGTGGGGAGTGGAAACAAGTTTGTTTGTAGAAAAAGTAATGTCTTAAACATTTCAGTTGTATTAGATATAAAACCTGATTATGGAGGATATCAGATAATCACACACTGGCAAATTGCAAGATGGAGACATTAGAGGTTCAGTGAAATATCTCTAACCCTTCAGGGATGTGGAAGTGTTATGATACTCACCCACAGCCTTATATGGACGACTTTTTGTGAAAAGCTTTTATTGCTCTGGAGGAGGAGGATTTTTTGTGCTGCAAGATAATGGAGTTGCCATTTTAAACTGTTAGATAGAAACTCTTTGTTTCATGAACTGTCCCTCTTACAGTGATCATCAGTCAATCAAGTACTTATTCTAAGACATTTTACTATGTATCTTAAAGGCAGTTTTTAGAGAAAAAGCTGAATTTATTCTGGAGCATTCTTCAACTAGAAATAAGCCTTTTTTGGTTCACTGTCAGTTCTGACATTGGTTAAATGTCTTCATTTTTCAGTTCAAACAACTCATAGAACCCTATTTTCTGTTGCAGCAATTGTATTAATTAATTTTGGGATAGATAGTTGTTTGAGCAAACAATAGCCATCTCTGCTATATGTGTGAATATATATTATAGGGATCACCATCAAAACATACATCCAAATATTGCTTTCCAATGCATCTAAATCAGTGTGGAAGTGGACTGTCTATGGATTGCATGGCAGAGAAGTTAGATGGACTTAATGTAGAAATCCTTATGACTGACTTTGCTATATTTCATTTAGACTATCAAAGTACCACTGTGCTGTCCTCCCTCCATTCAAGTTATCAGATAGGAGACTATTAATAATGCTCTTACTCTAGATCTCACAGGCAGCAAACAGCATAATAGCTAAAATCCAGCTCCAGCTCAGTTGTACCAGTAACCAGTCAGATTCCATATTAGTGTCAATGCACTGTTTTTAACCCATGCTATAAAGCCCCATGGGATTTTGATGTCTCTCTGGCTCTCGTCACTCCTTTCAGATGTCGAGGTGCTAACTGAAGTTCTTTAATGCTTTATTACACCAGTACCAAACACACCATGCAGAATGTCCTTTGTTAGAGTAATTTATTTCCCTCTCCCTAGAACTCTATACTCAGAGAAGCTTTTAGGCTGTTTCCATTTTTTAAGTAAGAACTGAAAACTAATTTTCCCTTTTTCTCTGATTTGTTAATTTGTGGCTGTGCAGATTGTTTTGGCGAGTTAAGAAACTTTATATCTTGAAGTTGTTGTTTACCAGGTTACAGTCCAGATCACTGGGGAGCTATCACCCCTACCCTGCAACCTTGAGTGCCTTACAATACCTTTCTGAGGTAGTTCCCACCTTGGCAACTCACAAACAGTCTTCTAGCATTCAGGCCCGAGTGTCTGTGTAACTGCAGCCTGCCAGCCACACTTGGGCTACAGTTTGGCTCACATCAGCCATGGTCATACTGCAGGCTGGCCTCCAGTCCCAATTTTCTCCCAGAAATGTATGTCCTGTACTGCTCAGCTCTCTCTTGGACAGTACAGATATTTTAAGTCCTTTATTATTTTACTGGAATAATATGCTTATATTGATTCCTACAGCTTTCCCTTGTCCTCTGCCATTGCCTTTGATAAGACCACCTCCAATTTTCTTCTCCAGAATGTTGACCTGACATCTGCCTTTTTGACCAAAAGGCCACCTGCATTTTGTTACTCCAAAATTCGCTAACCAGCTCCCCGGTAATGCCTTACTGCCTCTTCCCCATCATGTACCTCTGCTTTGCAGCCCCACAATTGCTGTCCTTCTGAACTACTTGTACCCAGAGATCTGGCTGAGGTGTGTCTCTCTCTGTGTTTGGTTTGTAATTGCTGCCGTGCTTGTCTCATAGCATGGAGGGTAGAGAGGGGCCATAAATTGGCATATTAGTGGTACCTAAAATTCAGTGATTTACATTTCAATGGCATTAGTGAAGTTACTTCCCATTAAATGAGTTTTCCCAAGATGCTGAGGGAAAGCAGTGGGTAAAAATTGTAAATTTCAAAGAGGAAAAAAATAACTGTTTAATCTGTTAGCAAGATTTAACATATATACTAAACATTTTCCCTTGTGTTCACCTTTAAATTGTTGGCTGGATATGTTCTATATTATTGATTAATGAGTAAATGAGACCTCAGGTAGCTCAGCTCATCCATTGTTTATTAGTCAAAGACAGATTGGCACTATGCAGAAAGGGTTGAGACTTTTCCCAATCTGGAGAGCAGGGTTGCAGCATTTTCACTGCTCCAAAGAATATGAACTCATTTAGGGTATATTTACAACAGACAGAATAGCCCCTGGTTATCACAGAACTTTGATTCCTTTTCTTATCTGGTTTGTACTTAACCCCATTATTTTTAGCACCTTATTTAATTAAAGAAACCTATGCTAGTTATCCCACCACACTGTTTATATTTGGCATCACTCCAGAAAGGTTCTGCATATACAATCAAGAGAGGTTGCATAGAGTTTTCCTGCTAGTAAGTTTCTGCAGTGGAGCTCTGCGAAAGTGAACAGCATTCTGGAAGTCTAATTCATAGTCAGCACAAGTGCAAAAGCCTTTTAGATTTATATAATATTAGACAACAAAAATATAGCATTGAAGGTTATTCTACTCCACCTATCTTCTGCAAGAACTATTGCAAATAAGATAGACTATGTTAATTTATTTAATGTGTTCACTCATGTATCTCCGCAAAAAGAAATCATCAATGTCTTGAGCTATATTTTCTTCCCAATTAAATTAATGCAAATGCAAAATATCTTCATTATAATTCAACAGAATTACTCTGGATTTTACATCACTGTAATCAAGGTCAAAATCTGGAGCAATCAAAAGCTTGTGCCCAACCTAGAAATGACAATATATCATTCATAACTGGATAAAGCCAA
Organism: Gopherus evgoodei; assembly: GCF_007399415.2. Lineage (NCBI taxonomy): Eukaryota > Metazoa > Chordata > Testudines > Testudinidae > Gopherus > Gopherus evgoodei. The sequence goes on from NC_044326.1 coordinate 78,674,083, forward strand.
ACAAAAGAAATTTGCAGATCATTCTAAACATGGAAGCAGAAAAAACAAGGCAAAGTGTCACCAGAATTAAAAGATTAGTTAAGATTAGATTAGATTAGATGAGATGATCAGGTCAACATGATCACGAATTCATGTAACTGAAGACAAAAATACATTCCTGGAGAAAAGAATCAACCAAGGGAATATGTCCTTTAGACAGTAAGCTCTTTGTGGCAGGGACTGTCTTTATGTTCTGTGTTTGTACAACACCTCACACAATGAATCCTGGTTCATGACTGGAGCTCCTAGGCACTACAGTAATAAAATAAAATAAATAATAATGATGTTCTAAATGGAGTAATCTAACATTTTTTCTGTATTGGACGTTGTTGTGGAAGAATCATTGAAAATATCAAGGTAGTCCACAGCTGCAGGAAAAAGATGAAACAGACAGTAGGTCATATTAGCAGAAAAACCAAATGTAAGTAAGTATTATAGGTCACTTATTAAAGCTGATCTGGAAAAGCCTAATTACCAGATTCCAGAAAGTCTTCATTTCCTGGGTGCAATGTGCATCAACAAAACGGTACCAAGTCTTGTCATCTAATTGGAGAAGACTCAAATTTGAAATTGCATATGATAATTTTGAAAAATTATAAAGGAAATAATGAAGTAAACAATTCTTCATTGGCCAAGAATTCAGGAACATGATAATTTTAAAAAATTAAAAAGGAAATAATGAAGTAAACAACTCTTCATTGGCCAAGAGTTCATGAACAAAGGGACTTCCTCTAAAAATGAGAAAAATGGGAATAGAATTTTGGTGACTTTTAAACAAAAAGCTAACAAACATCTCAGATAACTTGTCAGAGATCTCAGCTGATGTACAAATGTGTTTTTAAACAAATAGTTTTGGGAGAAAATGATTTTGGAGATGGATGATATAAAAGTAGGAATATCATACTGAAATCAAGAGCAATAAAGTGCATTGATTTGGGTGGCCTTTTCTCTTTCTAAAATCTCTTCTATATATATATACCTTCCAACAAGACATTAAATTAAATCTGTAATTGCTATATCTGTGTTGAGAAAGGACACAGATTTGTATTACATACATACATATATGACAAGCCAATATGGTGTGTTTGGAGGGTGAGGAAGGAGAAAATATAACAGAAATTGAAAAACTAAAAATGGCTTTCACTGTGGAGGAAAACAATGAACATTGAACAGGTGTGATCAGGGCTAACAATTTCACTGAACATAAAATGGAGTTATTAGATGAGGATCAAAAAGAAAATAATAGAAAGTAGGAGACAAAGCTAGTGAGGTTAACAAGCTGGAAAATAGCATCAAAAGTATAAAAATATAAAGGAGATGTGTTTGTTCCAGAAATTGGAATCCATTAGTAAGATATTAGTGAGGCCAATATTGTAGGTTTTAAAGTAATTTCACTTTCAAGCTAATGAAAGAATTTTAAGTACTGTTTCCAATATAAGTACTACGAAAACGTCAAAAGATTTTTTTTCTCTGCTATATGCTGCAATGTGCATTAATTTCAATTAATCTGGTAAGAACTAGGAGGGTAGTGATTTGGAGCAGTATGTTAAACATCCCAAAGAGGCATGCCCATATGTGGTAGACATTTGACTATGACCTTGTTCCTCTACTCCAGACTGAGAATCAGGGAGATCTAATTTCTTTATGAACACTCTTGCATGAGCTTACCCATCAGCTGCAGAGACATTCTGCTATTATCTGTGCTTCATATGCAGAATTTCTCCAGCCACTGCAGCTTATGTATTTCCTCTCTGTACTGTCCCTGATAGGACTGTAACTGTTAAAGCTGATGATTTGTTTTATTTCCCCTCTGATTATCTTAATATTTCAGAAAACTAGATGATGGCTCCCACTCCTTCAGAGGAAAATAGTCTTCTGTAAACAGTTACACTTTTTGGTCGGTCCAGATCATGACCTCTTCTCTCTTCCATGTGTGCTGCTCAGGCAGTATTGAGAGAAAAAACAATTTAATCTCACCAGCAGGTGCAGAGATGGAGTACCCAGCTCATACATCACTTCCCTCTGAGCCATATCAAGGAGATATGGATTGAGAGCAATGCACTCAAGCTATCTCCAGCAGGCAGATGGCTCCTTGGTAACTGATACCAACTGCTGTAGTTTACAGGAGTCCCTAGGTAACTGGGCTAATGTAGAACCAATCTGAGGATTCTTCCTTCTCTCTTATGTGATGACTAAAGCTATCCACCTGTAAGATCTTTGCTCCAGCCACAGCATTCTCTCTCTCTCTCTGTGTACACAAGTCTCCACTATACATTATAAAACATTTCTACTTTCCAATGGACGTTTACTGCCTTTACCCCGACCTTTAATGTGTGATCTCCTTTTTTAAGAATAAGAAACAAATCTTTTTTTTCTGAATATCAGTTTAATCAAACTAATGCTTGCTAGTACCCTAGAGTAACACGAATATTAGGTGGTATTCTCTGAGTACCCACTTCCATCGCTACCTTATACACGTTCCTCAATTAAGCATCACTGGTGTACCATTCATTTATTTCCTATGGTTTTGTCATTCTTTTGTTGCTTTAAAATTATTGTTACTTGGTCAAAAACTAGAAGTTTTGGAGGTTATGTACTAGTAAAAACTAAAACATACCACCCCAAATTCACCACTGGCAAAAGTGGGTTTGACTTCATTCATTGCTTTCACCAGCAGTGAATGAGGGCTATTCTAAAGAAATTATAGAGAGAAGAGACTAAATTAAAAACTGGACAGGTTGAACCTGCTTTTTTTTAACTGAGTTTCACTTGTATACATTCTCTGTCTCCTGTGCTCATTCCTACCTTTATAGTCTTTTTTTTCATGCTGCCTATTTTGTCTCTCAAACATAATTAGGGCAATCTCTCTTGAGTACATCACTTCTAGTTTAGACTGTTCTGTTTGTTTTGTACTGTTCTGGCTTGTGTCCTTATTCCTAAAACAGTTGTGCATAGTCAATAATAATTTAATATTAGTTTTGGGAGCTCTCAGAAAAATTGCATTTTCTAAAGCTAAGTTAGAGAGCTCACTTTACATTAACTGCCAGAGATACACCAACTGTATTCTATATATGTTTCCTTTAACTTTCGCTGACCCCCATAAATCACTTCCCTGCAGAAAACAACTGAATTGTGGAACTTGTAGTGAATTACCCCTTGATATCAGGGCCAACCTTGTGGGTGCGCTGGGGCTGAAGTGCACACAGAAAAAAAATTGTGGGTGCTCAACACTCACCAGTGAACCCCACCAACCAGCTCCTCCCCAGTGCCTCCCACCCACCACTGATCAGCTCTTCAGCAGTGGACAGGAGATGTGGGGGAGGAGTTGGAGGGGGGAGAGAAGCGGGGACAGAAAGAGGGCGGGGCACATTTGGGGGAGAGGGCCGGAATGGGGCAAGAAGAGGCAGAGTGGGAGCAGGGCCTGGAGGAAAGAAGGGGTCAAGCACCCCTGGAGGAAATCAAAAAATCAGCACCTGTACCTCTTGTCAGATTGCAATATGAGGGAAAAAGCTGAATGATGAAAGCTTGAATTTTTCAGCTGATGTCCAAAACAACCTCCCCAAAATGGACAATAAGGTTCTGTTTATATAAGTCAAGTAATGGAGGAAGAGAAAACTGTCTTGAATTGCATTACTAGTCTTAAGACAATCACAGAGAACATTTATTTTAACAATCAGAACTTTTCATATTTCACTGTATGTTAGCTAGAGATCAATGATACAATAAAAGGTCTCAGAAACATGCATTAAATTTTCTATTTTGAAGGATGAATAATATTGTAAAAAGTGGTAAAAATTATAAATTTACCAAAACAATATGATTTATCTCTTGTATATATGAAAATATCATATGGTTGGACAATTTAAGTATAAAATAAGCTATACATTACCAAATAAAAGGAAAGGAATGAGGGAGAGAATGAAACTACAATATAGGGTTAGATCATCACTTTTCTTGTAGCCCTGAATAAGGTATGGTGATTAGCTGGGAGTCACAGATCCTTCCCTAGTTCCTCTTAGAGTAAGGGAAAAGTGGTAAATGACTTCCCCTCTGCATTGGCTCTCTTGTGTAACTTGCTGCAATGGGAAGTAGGGAGAGGTAAAGTCAAGGCTCTACCCATTTTTGGACTACTCTCCATTCACATGCCTGAGACAGCAGCAGGTAAGTAACACTCCTTACCCTTTCCACTTGGACCAATGCACAGGAAGGCCGAGCAAGGAGATTCTTGTTTCCTTTTATGCCCCTGCATGGATGTGCGACTTGGGACACAATTTTGACCATAAGTAGTACTTATTTTCCACAAACATATTTAAACATAAAAAATAAATTATACAGTCTCAAAAAACAAAAAAAAAGACGTCAGCATGGCAAAGAATTCTGCAGCACCTTATAGACAAACATATTGGAGCATGAGCTTTCCTGGGTGAATGAAGTGGGTATTCACCCACGAAAGCTCATGCTCCAATGCGTTTGTTAGTCTATAAGGTGCCACAGGACTCTTTGCTGTTTTTACAGATCCAGACTAACACGGCTACCCCTCTGATACTTAATATTTAAAACAGTTGCTCTGTCTATATGGAGAAGATAAAACTCCCAGGTCAGGCAGTGAAAAAGGGCTGGTTGGTTATGCCTTAGGCATTTTCTGCACATCTCTGGAAATGAGATGCCCTGAACATTTGGAAGATTTAATGAAATTTAAAAACGGGATATGTTAACTTCTTCAGGACCTGATTCAAAAAGAATCTTGAGGCTTCTCTCTGTTGGCTTACCGCCATGGAAGCTGTAATAAATATATTTTCACCTACCTACTGATTCAACATTATGTGTGGGCTTATAGCTTGCTTATGGTTTTGTTATCTTCAGTAAGAAAAAGTTTTAAACGTTTAAACATTTACAAGACGGATATGGAGTTCCTTCAAAATGTTCCCCACATAGTGGGCTAGTGGCCTACATCAGTTCTATGCAGCTTTGGGCCAAAGTGTGCCACTGAGAGCTAACCCATGCGGAGGGGGACCTTTGCAAAGGGATTGTACTTCAGGACCTCAGTCCTCCCAAAGTGCAGGCCAGCTTCATAGTCTTACCCTGCACCTTTAGGTGATTTGCATCATTGGGGCTGTAAAAGGAAGCAGTCCCTGCGTTTCCCTATGTACAGGGACTGCTGTTGTGTCTGATCTCTAGGGCAAACAATCTGAGAGGATGCACATTCAAAGGTGATGTTACAGTACTGTACCTGCTAAATACTTTCAGATGTCTTTGTCCTCTTAAAAATACCATTTAATATTGCAATCTTTGCTCAAAAATTAGTCTCTCTAGTGGATCAGTGCACGTTCCTGAGATGTTCTGTGCTGGTATTTGGAGAAACAGTCTTTTTGCTATATGTATGTATGTATGTGTCCAACACAATGGGGTGATTCCAGTCAGGACCTCAAGGCACTACCACAGAAGAAGAATAAAATAAAATAAATAGTAAAGCTATTTAATATCTACACAGCTAATGGATTCTAGTAGTCCTTATTACTTATTGAGACAGTACTCCCATTAAAACACTTGTTTACAGTATAACTATGCAAACAAAAATTGAACTGGGGATCTTACCTAAATAAAAATTACAGGATCAGGACTTTCATTACTATTATTCAGTGAAATAAAGTGAGATTCTGCATAAAATGAAGACCCAAGTTGTATTATAAATTAGAACACAAACATATCAGAGATTTTATACAGTACTGTAACTCCATTTTACCCAAAGTTACTAAGAGGAATCTTTTACTATACATTTACAATATGACTTGGAAAACCATTTTTTGCACCACTGTACAAACAGCATACTTTGTTATCCCCCAAGTAGAGACAATGGGACATTGGTCTATAGATTGTCAATGTATAACCTGGACTTTTAGTGTTAAATCATACTGGCATATTATAATAATCGACCTTTTTTTAACAAAAAAATCTGACTTTTAAATGCTGTGTACTATGGTAAGGTGGGGAACACTGATTGTTTTTCAGTTTTCTCTGATATTATTTATCACAAACATTTACATTGTGCTTCTCTCTCATGCTAATTACCAGGCTGCAGTGTTTTTCTTTTCTGCTGCTATCACAGAAAGAAACAGATGAGAATAAGCATCATTATGAAGGGCAAAAAGCAATATAATATGATTTCATCTGGAAGTCACATATCCTTTTCATCTTTCCTTACTTCAACACTTACTCATCCATCTCTCCAAGTATTGTTGAATTCACAGCCAACACATTTTTCTATAGTAAACATTTCTCCACTGAATGTAGGCTCATCATAAATAGTAACTTCTGTAGCCCAAGACTGAGATACCTTGGCCACAAAATACAGAGCCCTGTTCAATAGTATCAAACTCCTTCTCTTGAACTTGCACTGAAATTGATCATAAACTATTCCTGACATTAATGAGTGCAAAAATCACACATTAATGTCAGTTTCCACATAGTAAATAATTGCTTGACCAGGCAGTGAATGTTTTATAAATACATATAGCAAAATATAATACTCCATTCAGCTACATACACAATCCTGTTTTACTAAACTTTATTTTTTAGAAATAGAAATGAGGAGAGGTTCATTAACAAAAGTTGATTTACAAGAAAAAAGTCTACTCACCATAGAAAAGATAAATGGATAAGTAGATGGATGTCTAGGAAGACTATGAGGATGACTACCTCTCCCAGGAAATAGAAAGTATGTCCAAGTTGTTTGCTTACATGGGTAACTTTCTATGCAAGTACCTCCTGCTTCTATTTGCTTAAAGAAAGGTAAAAGACACTTGGAGATTCACAACTAGATTGTGACTCTGAACAAAACGTAATTCAAAGCCAGCCAGCTGTAGCTCTAGGGTTGGCATAGCAACTCAGTGCTCACTGACTGCCTAAACTCAGCGTAACCCTATCAAGTGTTCCAGGCAACAGGAAGTTTGGGACGGAGCCAAGTATTAAACCCAGATCTCCTCAATAAGTCCAGGGAACTTAATCACAAGAATAAACTTCCTGTTTGCAAGTGCTCATTGCTGAACAGTGTTCCTTACTAAAATTGTTGCAATACAGTTCAATACAATGCAGAATACGGAGGTGGGGAAAGTGTTAGTACAAAAGTGGTACGGTATGAGTGTCATCCAGAAAGAAGAAATGTTATAGAAGGTAAAATAGCTGCCACCACATGTTGCGGTGTAACAGCTGCCGATTCCATGTGTTTACCAAAAAAACCACCACCACACACAAAAAAATCTTTCACAAATTATTGTTCTTTATTGGCAAAGTAAAATTAACATTTTGAATATTTAAGAGCATTTGCAACAATAAAGAAAAGCTTTTCAAGTTGAAGAAAGGATGAGCTACAGACTTAGAAAAAAATCTAGCACACCTTGGATGGCACATAAAAATTGATGTAATTCTACCAGCTTCCAGAAACCTTGTAGCTATGATACTATAGCAAAATTATTAGTTTGTTTTTATTCAAAAAGTGGCACATCTGCATTTCAGTATTTCCCCAGGCTTAAACACATTCTGCTCTAACTACAATTACAGAGAACCTCTCATCCTATGACATACATTTCACTTTCATTTTATTTTTGTCTTACAGGTTTGTTTTTTGTTGTTGTTTTTGTTCAGTTGTTTGTTTGTTTGTTTTTTCTTCATGCTAAGGATTTTTTTGTGCTTGTATTTGCATTTGAAATGTTCACTTCTTTACTGATATGGAGTTACTTTATTTTTTTATATTTTTAAAGGACATATCTTGTTTCCATCAAAAAGATATGCAATTCATAAGAACATAAGAAAGGCCGTACCGGGTCAGACTAAAGGTCCATCTAGCCCAGTATCTGTCTACCAACAGTGGCCAATGCCAGGTGCCCCAGAGGGAGTGAACCTAACAGGCAATGATCAAGTGATCTCTATCCTGACATTCATCTCCATCCTCTGACAAACAGAAGCTAGGGACACCATTCTTTACCCATCCTGGCTAATAGCCATTTATGGACTAAACCACCATGAATTTATCCAGTTCTCTTTTAAACACTGCTATAGTCCTAGCCTTCACAACCTCCTCAGGTAAGGAGTTCCACAAGTTGATTGTGTGCTGCGTGAAGAAGAACTTCCTTTTATTTGTTTTAAACCTGCTGTCTATTAATTTCATTTGGTGACCCCTAGTTCTTGTATTATGGGAATAAGTAAATAACTTTTCCTTAAAAGCAGCAAAGAATCCTGTGGCACCTTATAGACTAACAGACGTTTTGGAGCATGAGCTTTCATGGGTGAATACCCACTTCGTCAGATGCATGTAGTGGAAATTTCCAGGGGCAGGTATATATATGCAGGTAAGCTAGAGATAATGAGGTAGTTCAATCAGGGAGGATGAGGCCCTGTTCTAGCAGTTGAGGTGTGAAAACCAAGGGAGGAGAAACTGGTTTTGTAGTTGGCAAGCCATTCACAGTCTTTGTTTAATCCTGAGCTGATGGTGTCAAATTTGCAGATGAACTGAAACTCAGCAGTTTCTCTTTGAAGTCTGGTCCTGAGATTTTTTTGCTGCAGGATGACCACCTTAAGATCTACTATAGTGTGGCCAGGGAGGTTGAAGTGTTCTCCTACAGGTTTTTGTATATTGCCATTCCTAATATCTGATTTGTGTCCATTTATCCTTTTCCGTAGCGACTGTCCAGTTTGACCGATGTACATAGCAGAGGGGCATTGCTGGCATATGATGGCGTATACTACATTGGTGGATGTGCAGGTGAATGAACCGGTTATGGTGTGGCTGATCTGGTTAGGTCCTGTGCTAGGACTGGCCTGCCTAGCACAGGCCTGTGAAAGTGTGGGATCATTGTCCAGGATGGGTTGTAGATCCCTGATGATACGTTGGAGAGGTTTTAGCTGGGGACTATATTTGATGGCCAGTGGAGTCCTGTTGGTCTCTTTCTTGGGTTTGTCTTGCAGTAGGAGGCTTCTGGGTACACGTCTGGCTCTGTTGATCTGTTTCCTTATTTCCTCGTGCGGATATTGTAGTTTTGAGAATGCTGGTGGAGATTTTGTAGGTGTTGGTCTCTGTCTGAGGAGTTAGAGCAGATGCAGTTGTACCTCAGTGCTTGGCTGTACACAATGGATCGTGTGATGTGCTCGGGATGGAAGCTGGAGGCATGAAGGTAGGCATAGCGGTTGGTAGGTTTTCGGTATAGGGTGGTGGTAATGTGACCATCACTTATTTGCACCGTGGTGTCTAGGAAGTGGACCTCCCATGTAGATTGGTCCAGGCTGAGGTTGATTGTGGGGTGGAAGCTGTTGAAATCATGGTGGAATTTTTCCAGAGTCTCCTTCCCATGGGTCCAGATGATGAAGATGTTATCAATGTAGCGTAGGTAGAGAAGGGGCGTGAGTGGACGAGAACTGAGGAAGTGTTGTTCCAGGTCAGCCATAACAATATTGGCATATTGTGGGGCCATGCGGGTGCCCATAGCAGTGCCACTGATCTGGAGATATAGATTTTCATCATATTTGAAATAGTTGTGTGTGAGGATAAAGGCACAGAGCTCAGCAGTCAGTTGTGCTGTGGCATCATCAGGGATACTATTCCTGACAGCTTATATTCCATCTGTGTGTGGGATGTTCGTGTAGAGAGCCTCTAATCCATGGTGGCTAGGATGGTGTTTTCTGGAAGGTCACCAATGCATTGTAGTTTCCTCAGGAAATCAGTGGTGTCATGGAGCTAGCTGGGAGTGCTGGTAGCATAGGGTCTGCGTAGAGAGTCCACATATCCAGACAGTCCTTCAGTGAGAGTGCCAATGCCCGAGATGATGGGGCGTCCAGGATTTCTGGGTTTGTGGATCTTGGGTAGTAGATAGAATAACCCTGGTTGGGGCTCTAAGGGTATGTTGATTTGTTCCTGTGTTAGTGTAGGGAGTGTCCTGAGTAGATGTTGCAGTTTCTTAGTGTATTCTTCAGTGGGATCTGAGGGAAGTGGCCTGTAGACCCTATGCCACCAGCACTCCCAGCTATCCCACACTTTCACAGGCCTTGGGTGGCAGGCCAGTCCTCGCCCACAGGCAACCTGCCAATCTGAAACATATTCTCACCAGTAACTGCACACCGCACCATAGGAACTCTAGCTCAGGAACCAATCCCTGCAACAAACCTTGATGCCATCTCTGCCCACATATCTACACCAGCGACACCACCACAGGACCTAACCAGATCAGCCACACCATCACCAGTTCATTCAGCTGCATGTCCACCAATGTAACATACGCCATCATATGCCAGCAATGCCCCTCTGCTATGTACATCGGCCAAACTGGACAGTCGCTACGGAAAAGGATAAACGGACACAAATCAGATATTAGGAATGGCAATATACAAAAACCTGTAGGAGAGCACTTCAACCTCCCTGGCCACACTATAGTAGACCTTAAGGTGGCCATCCTGCAGCAAAAAAACCTCAGGACCAGACTTCAAAGAGAAACTGCTAAGCTTCAGTTCATCTGCAAATTTGACACCATCAGCTCAGGATTAAACAAAGACTGTGAATGGCTTGCCAACTACAAAACCAGTTTCTCCTCCCTTGGTTTTCACACCTCAACTGCTAGAACAGGGCCTCATCCTCCCTGACTGAACTACCTCATTATCTCTAGCTTACCTGCATATATATACCTGCCCCTGGAAATTTCCACTACATGCATCTGACGAAGTGGGTATTCATCCACGAAAGCTCATGCTCCAAAATGTCTGTTAGTCTATAAGCTGCTACAGGATTCTTTGCTGCTTTTACAGATCCAGACTAACACAGCTACCCCCCTGATACTTAACTTTTCCTTATCCACTTTCTCCACATCACTCATGATTTTATATACCTCTATCATATCCCCCTTTAGTCTCCTCTTTTCCAAGATGAAGAGTGGGACCCTCTCCAAACCCCTAATCATTTTATTTGCCCTTTTCTGAATCTTTTTTAGTGTAAGAATATCTTTTTTGAGGTGAGGAAACCACATCTGTACACAGTATTCAAGATGTAGGTGTACCATGGATTTATATAAGGGCAATAATATATTCTCAGTCTTATTCTCTATCCTCTTTTTAATGATTCCTAAAATCCTGTTTGCTTTCTTGACCATCTCTGCACACTATGTGGACATCTTCAGAGAACTATCCATGATCACTCCAAGATCTTTTTCCTGATTCGTTTTAGCTAAATTAGCCCCCATCATATTGTATGTATAGTTGGGGTTATTTTTTCCAGTGTGCATTACTTTACATTTAGACACATTAAATTTCATTTGTCATTTTGTTGCCCAATCATTTAGTTTTGTGAGATCTTTTTGAAGTTCTTCACAATCTGCTTTGGTCTTAACTATCTTGAGTAGTTTAGTATCATCTGCAAACTTTGCCACCTCACTGTTTACCCCTTTCTCCAGATCATTTATGAATAAATTGAATAGGATTGGTCCTAGGACTGACCCCTGGGGAACACCACTAATTACCCCTCTCCTTTCTGAGAATTTACCATGAATTCCTACCCTTTGTTCCCTGTCTTTTAACCAGTTCTCAATCTATGAAAGGACCTTCCCTTTTATCCCATGACAGCTTAATTTACGTAAGAGCCTTTGGTGAGGGACCTTGTCAAAGGCTTTCTGGAAATCTAAGTACACTATGTCCACTGGATCCCCCTTGTCCACATATTTGTTGACCCCTTCAAAGAACTCTAATAGATTAGTAAGACACGATTTCCCTTTACAGAAACCATGTTGACTATTGCTTAACAGTTTATGTTTTTCTATATGTCTGACAATTTTATTCTTAACTATTGTTTCGACTAATTTGCCCAGTACCGATGTTAAACTTACCGGTCTGTAATTGCCAGGATCACCTCTAGAGTCCTTTTTAAGTATTGGTGTTACATTAGCTAACTTCCAGTCACTGGGTACCAAAGCTGATTTAAAGGACAGGTTACAAATCTTAGTTAATAGTTCCGCAACTTCACATGTGAGTTCTTTCAGAACTCTTGGATGAATGCCATCTGGTCCCGGTGACTTGTTAATGTTGAGTTTATCAATTAATTCCAAAACCTCCTCTAGTGATACTTCAGTCTGTGACAGTTCCTCTGATTTGTCACCTACAAAAGCCGGCTGAGGTTTGGGAATCTCCCTAACATCTTCAGCTGTGAAGACTGAAGCAAAGAATCCATTTAGTTTCTCCGCAATGACTTTATCGTCTTTAAGCACTCCTTTTGTATTTCGATCGTCAAAGGGCCCCACTAGTTGTTTAGCAGGCTTCCTGCTTCTTAAGTACTTAAAAAATATTTTGTTATTACCTTTGGAGTTTTTGGCTAGCTGTTCTTCAAACTTCTCTTTGGCTTTTCTTATTACACTCTTGCACTTAAGTTGGCAGTTTTTATGCTCCTTTCTATTTGCCTCACAAGGATTTGACTTCCAATTTTTAAAGGAAGTTTTTTTTAATCTCTCATTGCTTCTTTTACATGGTTGTTAAGCCATGGTGGCTCTTTTTTTGTTCTTTTACTGTGTTTCTTAATTTAGGGTATATGTTGAAGTTGGGCCTCTATTATGATGTCTTTAAAAAGAGCCCATGCAGCTTGCAGGGATTTCACTTTAGTCACTGTACCTTTTAACTTTTGTTTAACTAACCCCTTCATTTTTGTATAGTTCCCTGTTTTGAAATTAAATGCCATAGTGTTGGGCTGTTGAGATATTCTTCCCATCACAGGGATGTTGAATGCTATTGTATTATGGTCACTATTTCCAAGCGGTCCTCCTATAGTTGCCTCTTGGATCACTCAGGATTAAATCTAGAGTTGCCTCTCCCCTAGTTGGCTCCTGTACCAGCTGCTCCATGAAGCAGTCATTTAAAGTATCGAGAAATTTTATCTCTGCATTTTGTCCTGAAGTGAAATGTTCCCAGTCAATATGGGGATAATTGAAATCCCCCACTATTATTGGGTTCTTAATTTTGATAGCCTCTCTAATTTCCCTTAGCATTTCATCATCACTATTACTATCCTAGTCAGGTGGTTGATAATAGATCCCTAATGTTATATTTTTATTACAGCAAGACATTTCTATCCATATGGATTCTATGGAACATGTGGATTCGATTAAGATTTTTACTTCATTTGAATCTACATTTTCTTTCACATATAGTGCCACTCCTCCCCCTGCATGACCTGGTCTGTCCTTCTGATATATTTTGTTCCCCGGAATGATTGTCCAGCATTGATTGCTCTCACTCTGTGATAATAGTGAGTCTTACTTAGTAATGTGACTATTTGTAGAACTGAACTGCTCCATGTTTGATCTAGCATTTCTTTATCCATTCACTGTGTTTTATACATGCCATTTAGAAAGGTTACATTGAGGATGAGTGCATGGTAATATATGGTTTTAAGCAACAATTTTTGGGATGCTGCACTTGAAATATAGCTGTGAAACTTTAGGGTAGGTTTGAGCCTAGATATACTTGGTAATACAGACAGAGAATGAGTACATTGATATTGATAATTGCTTTACCATTTTGTACGTGTTTTCAGGCATCACTTTCAGAAGTACTCCTCTGGAAAAAGATACTTCCATGAATTATCAATGCTCGTTTACTGGTACTGTAGATTTCTCGATTGAGCAATCTGTGTAGGGTCTGCAGGGACTGTACCTAGTGCCTACCAATAGTGGGCATTCAATTACTCTACAGGGGAACAAATAAGTACTCTTGGAACATGTATGCAATTTATTATGGAGATCCTTGTAGTTATTCCTGTTAGAAAGCAGAAATCTTCAAAGAAGGTTTCCATGGGGCAATATGTTGCTAATCTTGGCTAAAGCATACATTAATCCTCATGTTGTTATGCTCAAAATGCTGTTTGTCAGAAATCAAGGCTCTTGAGCATAGCTTACTGCGACATCTAGACTTAATTTCATACAAATTTGGTAGCAAATTTGAGCTTTTTGGTTTAATTTTAAAGACCCCTTTACAATACATAAAACTGCTAGCTGCTAGACTCAGAGAAATTAGAGATAGACAAGGGGACTTAGGTTTATGTAGTCCAACCCCGTTATAGTGCCAGTTGTTACATGTACTATGAGCAGAACCAATCTGCAATCACTTTGGAAACCACTGAAAATTGCTACACATTTTTCAATTTCAAAATCAGCACCTTGAGTTGCACTCAAAGCTCATCATGATTTGGATCCTTTCTTGCGTATCCTAGAGAGAACTCCTCTTAAAATGGTCATCTAACAGTTCCTAAATATGTTCATCATCTGGAAGCACTTTAAAGCAGGACCGGCGCCAGTGTTTTTAGTGCCCTAGGCGCACGGCCATTTCGCCGCCCCGCGCGTTGCTCCCATGGTTCCAGTGGACCTGCTGCAGGCATTCCTGCGGAGGGTCCACTGGTCCACAGCTCTGGTGGAGCTGCCGCAGGCGTGTCTGCGGGAGGTCCACCGGAGCAGCGGGAGCAGCGGACCGTCCACAGAAATGCCTGCGGCAGGTCCACCGAAGCCACCTGCCACACCCCCCGGCAAAATGCCGCCCCCCAATAGTCCTGGTGCCCTAGGTGATTGCCTAGGCCACCTAAATGGAAGCACCGGCCCTGCTTTAAAGGAGAGGAGAGAGCAGGTATTAGCTCAGAAGCATGAAAACATACCTCTAATGATTCACAGCAGGTAAAAATATTGTTTAAAAGGGTCCTGCAGAAATGTTATAATGCAAGGGAAAATTTCTCAGTCCCTGCCTCTCCAGAAAATCATGACATTGATCAGTTTTATGCCTCTTCACTTCTTCCTCCAGTTTTACAAATTGCTCTCATTTTGCTCTCTTGTTCATCCTACTTCCCTGAGCAGTTACAGATCACCTTTCCTCCAACTGCAGTTCTGGTTCCTCCTCTACTTATCCTTTTTGTTCCCTCAGAAACCCCAATATTCCCTTCTTTTTATTTTTTCTATCTTCCTCCTCTCCCCCCAAAAAACAGTCCTTATCTGTCCATTCTTGTTGACCATTTGTTCTTCTATTCCTTTATAAAGCCCCAATTTGTTCCTAGTTCTTCCCTAGGAATGACTAGTTTTCCAGCATGAAAACCTGGTTTTTAGTGAATATACAAATGAGATAGCCACACAAGCTCCCACTCCTGGAGAAAAGATTACTTTGCCAATATGGTGCCCTTGTATCGATTAAATAAGAGTTCTGATATGAAATGAATTGGCAAGGGATCAGTGAATACTGCAATAACTTTTGATATTTTTAAAAAGAAAAAAGTAACTTAAAGTTTATGTGTTTGGCTGCTGCATCTGCACAATACATTTTGTAGAATGGTTATACAGCTTTTTTACTTCATTCTGTGCACCACATGTCTAAGTACAGCCAAAAGTTTAAGCTAAGTTCAAGCTATCTTTATGTTACTTGGCCAAGAGTGCAGTAACAGGGAAAAGGGTCTCTCACTCTCCCTTTCTTTCTTGGGTCTTTATCTACTGTATAGCACAACATCTGCTCTCCAGATAACCTTCCTTACCCACTTGCTAGTGGGGGTAGGGGAGAAGTTGGAGAGGGACAGGGAGTGGTCAGAGCTCTGACTCGGAGCAAGAGGGGTACAGAGAATGTGTGGCCACCCAAAGAAAGGGAGAGGTATCATTTAATGGGTGTATAATACACATAAGAAACTATACCATTATGTACTGATCCAAGAGAGAAAAATAATTCTTGAATGAGTCTTTCTGGTTTGTTACACAAATAATATTTTAAAATAACTTAAATATACGTATTTTTTTTACAGGCCTGTTCTTTGACAGTGAGTTTTATGCGTATGAAAGTAAATAATAAGTCCTAGAAATGGAAGTGTTGAGTGCCAGACTTCAGCTGTCTTAGCTGGAGTGTCATTACTACAATGAACCTTCATTCCAAACTTAAACTGAATCCAAACTTTTTTTTTCTTATTAAAGATAAGAAAAGAGTTAAGCGAAAATTTCTATTATTTTTCTTTTCAATATCCTTATTCTTTCTTTGGTTCCAATCAGTACAGGAGCATGGAGGTTCTGAACTCCACAAGAAAAGCTGTCCTCAAGCTATTTCCAACATGAATGGAAGAGGAGGAAAAAAAAGTAGTACTGGAAGTTTCATGGGAAACTTGTTCTCACAGGGGTCCCATCCCAATTTTTCAGCTTCACCAGGATCATTTCAGATTCAGATAACAATCTGTACTTTGGCAGTGCTTATATAAAGCAAACTGGACCTCTGAAATTTTTGAAGTTGGTCCTTCACTATTTAATGTCTATTGACTACCCTGGTGTCCTGTCTACCACTTCTGCAGTATCCAGAACCTATAATCTACTGTATTTTCCTTGCAGATTGGAATAAAGGTAAAGACTGTGAAATGTATGCTATGAAAACAAGAAAATAAAAAATATTGAAAGAACAGAAAGAATATATATTTTTCTAAAGGTGATAATGTCTTAAACAAATATGCCATTTAGTTCTAAAATGATTATGCCCACACACCACCACCACCACCTACAAAAGGAGCATTAGAGCCTTCTAATAACGATTAAAGGTTTCTGGGTAAAATTACAAATTAAGGAATGAAACAGCATTTTCCTCTAGACCCCTGCCAGGAAATTTTTTTTATTGCATTATTATAAGTAGTTTGCTGAGTTTAATAGCGTCTCCTCATGCTAATTCAAGTGTTACATTTCTCTCTGCGCTGCTACAATTCCTGGAACAGCATACATTTTAAGTGATTGAAATGAATTCAAGTCTCAACCCTTCAAGACTAAGCCAAGGGAAAAATATAAACAAAGAAAAATGAGTTCTAAGTAGAAAGAATTCAGATGGAATAGCAGAAATGCCAATGATTTATAGAGGATACCAACAAATAAAAAAAAAGTTACTGAGATGGGAACAAACAGAATTTGCTCATGTTTTTTGCTGACACAAATGGTCATGCATAGAAGGCAGTTTGTTCTTATACCATAAAATAGACCGACTGTATGTTCTTCTTCCCTATCCAATATACTTCACAAGCTTTTAGTAGAGCTCTACTTAGATACTATAGACAATAAAAATAATTGTATATTGATTACTATATTAAATACATTATAACCTGGCTTTCTAGGTGGGTTTTTGTGGACAGTGGCCACATTCATTTCAATAATAAGAATTCTTTGAATGAAACATGAGTAGACTAAAGAGCTTTAGGTGTCTAACTGCCGCTTAAAATGACTAAGCCTAAAATTTAGCTAATCAAAACTCTCGTTCAGATGCTGTCTCAAGCTGTAGGCACCTAAATTCCCTAGGCATCTAAGCTTCTGGTGATAGAGTCCTAATGTCACCTAAAAATCTACCATTGGGCATGTGAACAGCCACCTAAGTCCTGATGCCCAGTATGTACTTCATGCTTAAACTCTCAGATTAGGCATTTCTCTGCTCATCTCATCTAAGAGTCCAATCCAGTGGGCAAGCTCAGAAGCTGCCTGAGAGCAGGATCCAGGATCCAGGCCCTCAGCCAAGGGAACACCTAGCAATAGCATAACCACTAGGCTATGGGGTATTCTGAGGCGGATCTTTATCTTTCCTGTCAAAGTTTTGTCCTGAATAATTAAATATTGTACTTTGTACTGAATTGTTAAATATTCATTGTGGCAGGGAAGCAACTCATTCTGTAGCCTAGTGGTAAGACACTTACCTGGAACAGGTGGGGGGAACCAAGTTCAAGTTGCTGCTCAAATCACTATTTAAGTATTTTATACACTGTGGAATGGCTCCACCAGGAAAGATCGAGAGATCCATATTGCAGAACATACTATAAACCAGTTGTCAGGGCACTCTTCAGAGTGCTGAAAGACCTGGGTCAATTCCTTTCTTCTTTCAGGCAGAGTGCGGCTTTTAATCTGTGTGAGTGTCGAACTACTGAGCTGCTAGGTATAAAGGCGAATTCCTCCTCAGTTCTTGGTGAGAAAGGACTGACCTAGGTTAGGAACCCATCTCCTGGAAAGGGTTCACGGCTTTGAATCTCTAGTGAAGATATGTGCCTAAGTCTGAGACTGGAATGAAGCTTAGGTCAGACCCTTTCCCAGGTATTTCCTATTGGTTATTTTAGGCAACTCCCTGCTCAGCATGCCGGATCCTATTCTTGGACACCTAAGTCACCCTGTGCACTGCAAAGGGAGCCTGCACACCTACCTAGGCTGTAGATTTTGCAGGGTACCTACAATTAAGCATTGCAGCACAAAGCCTAAATTCCCTGTGTGGCTGTATCCCCAAGGTTCATAATAACTTTGAATCTGGAGAAATTTTAGGATTTAATGCATCCAAAGAAGTGAGCTGTAGCCCACGAAAGTTTATGCTCAAATAAATTTGTTAGTCTCTAAAGTGCCACAAGTACTCCTGTTCTTTTTAGGATTTAAGTAATCCAGAAGGTCACTCTAGGCTAGTTGCTTTTAAATATAAAGCCATTAGTCACTACTTCATTTTTTTAAGCATAAGCTTGCCATCTTTATAATTGCATGATATAACTTTTTGGCATTGTCATCTTAAAAATTAGACATACAACCAAAGTCCTGACCACTTACTGAAGGGCCATAATCCATTTAATGTGGATGTAAGATCTTAACTGCTGTTTCTGCTAAGAGCTTTTCATATAGGCTGGAGTCCACAGCTTGGCCTGGGCCATGGGGGCTGGCTAACAGAGAACAATACACATAGCTAAGAGAAAGCTGGAGTAAACAGATAACCTTGTGTGTTTCAAGTCAGTGAGTGGAGTCAGCATAACTCAGAATGTAATTGAGCATCCTTATCGTGAGTTATAGACACGTGCTGAGAAAGGCCTCACAGTTACTCCCTAAGGCAGGGAGGAGATAGTGGTACAATACCTCTCAGATCCCAGAGTTCACGGAGAGGCCTAATATGACTAACACGAGTTATGACACCATCCTCTCACAGATGTATGCCAATCCTAGCCCATAGAAATGCCAAGGTAAACTTATAAACTATTGTGCACTAATTACTGCTTTTTTGCTTTAAATCTCTAGGAATGAACCTGTTGGTCAACTGGGAGAGCTGCTTCCCATTTCCCTGGATCCCCAAATTAGGATTTGACCTATACACTTTAATAGACATAGTTCAAGGGTAATTATCTGTGTGCCAGCAATATGTTATTTTGAGCCTGTGCAGAGCCATTATGTAATCTTTTAGACCATTTGGCTTATTGTGCTGATCTTGTCTTGCTGCTTGAACCTATGCAGGGGCTTGGGAAAACCCATCCCCATTGCTTCTCTCTGCTCAGTGAGCACCCTATATAATCTATTGTAATTAATTGTTCTGCAGTGTCTCTGAGCCTAATAAGCAAGGTGACACTCCACAGTGCTGTCTATAATAAACACCTGTGCTTGACTGTACACGGTGTGTATTTATGTTCCTTCAGTTTGAGGGTTCGTCAGAGATTTGAACCCAGGACCTCTCACATTAAAGATTCCATAACAATTCATGCAAATTAGGGGCATGCATTCCAAAATGTATGCCAAATCAATATGAGTTGCTCCAAATTTAAATCCCACCCTACAGATATTAAGATGTATACATTTCCCCCCCAAAAAAGTAATCAATAGGACACAGTTTCAGAACCACTAGGTTATTTCATTCTGCCGATCTAAAATTCTCTTATTTCTTTAATTGGATATATTCATTTGGCTCACTCCCAGCCACAGTATGGATGCTAGCATTATTTTAATGATGCCTCCCCTGAGGTGATGGCATTTTGATGGTGAGTGAAGTGATGTGATCCTTATATCTACAATATCACAATATTTGAGTCCTGAGCTTGAAAATCTATGCATGCAGGTGGGCTGTTACCTACATGTGGAACCCCTTTGGAGTCAGTGGGACTCCACCCAGGTGCAGCAGTCCACCTGCACAAAGTCAGCTGTAGGACTGGGAGGCATAGTTTGTCATTCTGTGAAGCTATTTGAGGCAGTAAATATGCTCAATAGCCTGTGATGGAATGTTAGATGGGTGGGATCTGAGTTATTACAGAAAATTCTTTCCTGGGTGTCTGGCTGGCGAGTCTTGCCCACATGCTCAGGGTTTAGCTGATTGCCATATTTGGAAGGAATTTTCCTCTAGGGCAGATTGGCAGAGGCCCTAGGACTTTTTCACCTTTCTCTGCAGCGTGGGAGCACGGGTCACTTGCTGAAGGATTCTGTGCATCTTGAAGTCTTTAAACCATGATTTGAGGACTTCAGTAGCTCAGACATAGGCTAGGGGTTTATTAGAGGAGTGGGTGGATGAGATTCCGTGGCCTGCATTGTGCAGGAGGTCAGACTAGACGATCATAATAGACTTTAAGGTCAGAAGGGACCATGTCTCTATGTTTATGACTCTATGTTTATAAAGGATGCTAGCTAAACTAATGTTAACAATAATGAGGATAAAGGTGGTCATTACTATTATTGTTCCTTCATCCATCCACGTGCAGACTCAGTGATCTTCAGAAATGCTGCAAGGCTGTTTAGTTTCTCAGGGTACATCTGATGGGGGTGGACTGACTGATGTGTTAATGGGTTGGGAAGTGGAGATCTTATTTATAATGTTTTTGACATTTAATGGATATCAATTCATTAGAATATGGATGAATTTTATTTATAAATAGTGTAGAAGTGGCTAGAGCATGGGATAGGTGTGTTTCATCAATGTGATGATTCATAATTTTGGAGCAAAGTTGCTGCTGACACTGATTTACACAAGTTAATCAGATACCAAAAACAATATAAACACTGTTTGGGACTGAAGAGACTGATGTTACTTTGTTTTTCAAGTAACTAACTAAATGAATCAACTTTCTTGTACCAGTTTGAACACTGTCCACAGGGGTGGCTCCAGGCCCCAGCACACCAAGCACATGCTTGGGGAGGCAAGCTGCGGGGGGTGCTCTGCTGGCACCGTGAGGGCGGCAGGCAGACTACCCACGCCTGCGGAAGTCCGCCAAAGCCGCGGAACCAGCAGACCCTCTGCAGACAGACCGCTGGAGGCAGCCTGCCTGCTGTGCTTGGGGTGGCAAAATCCCTAGAGCCACCCCGACTGTCCGCATGACTGTTAACTTCTGTATTAAGACTCCCCACATAGTTGCTTTTTATGACAGGCCTCATGTCACTATAGAAGTCCTCACTTACATGTGAGAAGCAGATAAACTTACCAAAAGCCCAGTAATAACTAAGAATATAAGTAAAGAGTCATATTGTTTTGTGTCTGTCTGTGAGAGACAACAGCAGCAATAGTATTGGGAGTCTAAGAGTGACAGCTGGCACAGGACTTTGGAGGAGAACTGTTTTTTCCTTCTTCAAAGGTAGAGATCTTCAAGCCAGAGATACATTTTTGTAAAGTATAGGTTTCATCAAGGATTCAGCCAAAAGCTTCACCATGGCAACTACTATACCTCAAAAAACCAATTGATGCAAACTGAAAGGTTAGAATAGAGCTGTGTAATTTAACTCTTTTCCCCAGCACGTCAATGCATTTCATTGCCACAAAGGGGGCATGCTTTTTGCCCAACCCCCACTCCTCCCCCAATACCCCCACCCCCCCAAAAAAAAAACCTCATCACACCACAGGAAGGAGATGGAGGGGTATATTTCATGTACCTTATCGAAATGCAAGATAAAATGCACAATAAAAAAAATTTGTCAACTATTACTAACACAATGGTTTCTGAAAGCAGTTTTTCCTTACGCTTGGAAATGAAGTAACTTTGGTATCTCCTGGATATTTTAGTGGTAGCCACCATGTTCCAAAAGTGTCCTATCTGATTTTTGCCATTGCAAACTACTTCAGCAACTTGGCCAGGTGCTAAAGGGCCACAATTACTGTGGACTGCAGGTTTGAGCATGTTTCATTCAAGCTGCCTGGTTGCATTACATGCTGTGGTCTTTGGTCTTTGTGTGCTACACTTTTGAATAACTGATTAGGGTGGCCTCTGGCCATGTTGTAGAACCAATGAGCCACATTTGGCTACTCCTAATGCATATCTTCAGTCACACACTGGGCTTTCTGTTTGCTCATAAAATTAGCATAGCAATGACAGCTTTAAAACCTATTTTTACCTTCTAAGAGTGCTAAATATTGATGCAGAATGAAACATATATAATAGCAAGTCAAGATGCACACTAACACAGGTATACCTGTACTCAACTTAATCAAAAGACATTAAGTCTTAAATGTTCATGAAGACAAATATAGCTGATGTGTCCTGGCCCTCCATTCATTTGAATGATGTTCTATTAATATAGCTGCTCGGACATAAGAACATTCTTTAAAAGCAGTTTAATGTTACTGAAGGGTATAGAGGCTCCTTAATCAGTGCCACTAAGTGCTTCTACATGGTAGTTCAAGATACAGCTACTATGTGTATTTTATGACATGACAAATGCTGGTTTTCAAATGTATTTAGAAGTGGTCCTGACTATAGCTATGTTGAAGGGAGAAACCCTTGGTTGGGTCGATATAACTGTGTCCTAGGGGGTGCTGATTTTTCACATCTCTGAGCGATGTATTTATATTGATGTAAGTTTATAGTATATTGCTGGCCTTATTGTGCAGCATGCTGGGGTGTAAGTCTGCATGCAGTGTATTAACTGTCATATTGCTTAATGGGAGTAGCTGAAAAAATAAGGTGGATTTGTCTCAGTAAGTATCTAAACCCTTTGTAAACAAAAGCCAAATTCAAAGCTTCTAGTATCTTCCCCAACAAAAGCCATTGGTGTGCTTGGGGTTGGGTGAAACTTCACTGAAGCTGGTGGATATAGCAGTCATCCTTCATTCAGGACAAACATAAAAGCAAAGAAGCTTCTTTATGGAACAGAGAAGGGACAGAAAACCAAGGACAAGGGAGAAGGACTTGTAGCATAATCCTGAGAAAAAGGCCCAAGACCCCAAATTTTGACTAAAAGCTCAAGTCAAAAGGGGTAACAGTATTCTTATACAACAATATAATCTGCTCCTATATGATACTGTCTGGCATACATAAGGTATTTCAAGGTGCTTTATAATCCATACCCAGGACCAATTGAAGAAAACCTGCCTCCCTGTGAAATCATTTGATTGGGACCTAACACATAGTCCTACACATATATTTAATATGTAATCTTTTCCTTCTCACCACTTCTCCATTGCTCCTATTCAACTAGGACTGTTCAAATCTTTTTGGAGTAGAATGAGCAACATGACTGGATTTAGTGTGAGAATCTGTGGTGGTGCTAGGGAATGGGCGTTAAACAGAAGACAAGAAATCAGCCAGGGACAACATCATGATTCTTAAGGTGGCACAAGTTATTACCATGGAGCTCTGCCAGCCTAAAGTAGTTCAAACTCTGCACTGATCTAGATGGGTATCAGCACTGGAACATGAGCAGTAATTATCGCATTAGCACTTCAGACTGTGTCTGGTGCCTAGAACGACATGAGATACGAGCTCTCTGCACCTGCAGTTTCAGCAGCAGGTCTGAAGGGATTCTCCCCATAAAAATAACCTCTGAATAAATCTTTATGATACAGCTCCCACACTTCTTCCATACTATTTTCTATCCTGTTGATCTAGAGTTCCATGATGAGTGAAAACTTTTTTTTTACATTATTCATAATACTTTTCACTGATGCAGTGTTTTACAGCTTTGAAGCACTGCAAAACACATATGAACTACAAAATTAAACTATTAAAATGCACCTCACAAAACCTTTTATAAAACAGGCCTGATAATAATTAAACTAGTACAAAAATGATGCTGGCAATAAATACTATAGGAGGTGGAGATTCTGTTAGCTTCAGGCAAATAGTTTGTTCAGGTCAGAGGTACAGCTATGTGCTTTCATCTCAGACTCTACAGCATGTCTTTTTTTCTGGGCTCTTGTCTATCTCATGTGCCTCTGCCCTGCCTTCTCTCTTCAGAGCAGAAAGTAATTCCCTACAGAAAAGCATCAACTACACTTGTATGGGACAGAATATAAATGATAGAAACCAATGTTCCCACAAATCCTGAAAAAAAGGACCGATGATTTTCCAGTCCTTGAAATCAATAGCAAGAATGTTAGAAAATTACTGAACCTAAAGCAAGCTCTGAGAACTGAAGATGTGTAAGAGATTAGATTTGAAAAGTCTATGTATTCTTTACAAGCAAAGATTGGGTCTGGGCTGCTGCAAGTGGTTGGAGAGAGAGAGAAGAAATGTAGGGACAGACACAAATATAGTCACAAAGATCTGGCTGTGTGACTCCAGTTAACAGGATTGAGACAGTAAGTTTAATGACTCAAGAACGTTGCCTGCAACTGGAATGCAGGCAAGACATACAGTGATTTGCGAAAAGGAGTTCCTACTCCATCAGCGTGCCGTTCTAAGTTTTACGGCTTTGAATTTGGCCCTTAAATAACTTCTACTCAGCTGTGGAGGCTTTGCTAGATACATGTACAAAGTATGAGAAGACTATCAAGTCCTACCAAAGTGCTACCTACTCAATCCTGGTGTTCCTGGAATCCTGGAACTTAAACTAATTTATGCATCTCCCTTTAGACATAGAGGCCATGATTTTCCAAAATAAGTGCCTCAAATTAGACAATTAAGTCCATATTTAAGCATCTAAACAAGTGGCCTGATTTGAAAGCACTAGCCATTGAGCACCCTGAGACAGAACCCATTTTTGAAAGTCTTACCTGGGATGACAAAGACCTAACCTGTGAAATAGTATAGAAACGTATTCATATTAAACACCAAGACACAATTAATATTAAACTAACAAAGCCAATTAAAAAGACATATGATGATCAGTCAAGATCTCAATATGAAGTTAAAGAGGATATTATCTGTACAGTATGAGATCAGCAGGCCATGAGATCAGCATGAAGCCAGCTTAAAAAAAAAAAAAGCACTTAATAGCCAAAGTCTGTGTATTATATATAAAATGTATAAATTATAGCAGGGGTCACCAACGTGGTGCCCACGGGTGCCATGGCACCCGCTAGGGCATCTATGTGCGCCTGCATACTGATCAGTGGACGAGCATCCACTGAAATGCCGCCGAGAAGCAGCGTCATCCAGAGGTGTCACCATATACACTTGCAAAACACTTAAAGGAAGAAACAAATTCAAAATCCAGTATTATTTGTACAAACACTTACCCATTATATAGAGCATTTTGATAGATCATGAACCCTTAATTATATGTAAAATGTTTGTTTGGACTGATAATTTGAAGCAAAGAATAGTTTGTTTAACCTTATAATTTTTAGTAATATTGAGGAAGTAGTAGAGCAGCAAGAGATGGTGTCTAAGCCATACGGTTTTAAGAACTCTGAAGGAGACAAAAGTTTGATTTGCAGTGAATTAAACTTGCAAGCTTCACAAGGGATTTCATATTCAAACTCCCCACCTTTTTTATTTTTGATATCAAGGACTTCCTGATAATTATAGTAGCAGAGAGGTGTGAGGGAGAGTAGCTAGCAATTTTAGGGATTTATATGCCCCCCATTATCAGAATATCAGAGCACCTCACAATGTTTAAATGTATTTGTTAGCACAATACCTGTGAGGTCAGGAAAAGCTGTTATCTCTATTTTACAGATGAGGAACTGAGGTATAGAAAGGCTAAATGATGTCCATGTCAGACAGGAAGTTTATGACAGAGCAGGGACTTGAAGCCAGGTCTCCCATGTCCTAAGATAATGCTGTAACCACTGGATAGTCCTTCCTTTAACTGAGGGAAAGAAGGTTCACTGATCTCCCACCCATAATAACCATCTCAAACCATGTTTTGCTGAATTCTCATGAGCAAGGGCTAAGGTTCACAAATACAGTTCAGATTTGAAACAAGGATAATTTGGAGTACTTATATAGCTCAAATTGAAGATATCACACAACTGTGTCAAAGTCTTGATGCATTAAAGATAAAAGAGCTATCTTTGAACTCCACGGTCCCTTCTCTAGCTAGTTGAAAGATCAACAAAGGAAAGTAATCCTCTTTTTGTGCTGTTAAAAATACTCTATGGACAATCCAAACAAATCCCAAAGTTTCAGCAGAGGAAAAAGTGAGAACAAAGATAAATCAGCCTTTCCTATCCTTGTGCTATACCCAGTCTTTGACTACCAGGCTGCAACATGTTCCGACTTTCATCAAGTTTAAGTTTCAGCAGCAGCAGAGATTGAAAATGGTCTCATTTCATAGCTATTTCACTCAGCGGTCATGGGCACCTACAGAGAAGAAGAAGGTGTATAGAAAAGTGAAGTGTTTTCATAGTCTGAAAGAGATGCAGCCATTCTGTGATGCTGCTGGGAACATGTCCTGGAAAATGTGAGCAAAATATCCCACATTTCTCATGATACATATACCCTTGAGATATCCACAATCAGTCAACTGACAAGGCCATTGTCAGCCAGCTCGAGGTGGTTAATTGGGGTGGTTATATTTCAAAGTAAAATTATATGAATTTAATTGAGTACCTGGCATATGTTTATCTATTTTAGGGGATAGCAGTAACTCACTGAAAAATTATTTATTGGTGCCATATGGCATTCCCCCAAATGATGGCCTAATTAATCTCATAAAAACAAGTTTTGCCATTAAAAAGGGCTTCAGGAATTTCAGAACTCAGCTTCTGGAAAGTTCTTATGGTGTTTGGAGCATGATTCAAGCTGTATATTATGACTATTAGAAAACAGAATGGTGCATAAAGCTGAAGCTTTGTTTTGCACCTACATGACACACAAAAGTCCTTTACTGGTGTTGTTTTGACACCCACTAGCATTACTTAGAAGTCCCTCAACAGCAGTCCAGCACGGGGATCCAAGGGTTTACATAGAGCATGTATGAGGTATCTATTGTAACATGTTAGTTGCCCACACAGCAAACCAAATCACTCCCTTTGATCTAGTTAAGTGCCTCTTCAGTCTGCAACTGCTAGAATTCAGGGTCAATTTTTAAAAAAAATAATGTTATGTCTGTAACGTAGAGCTGTATGTGAACAAAATAAAGGTAAAAAATGGAGACTGTGTTTGGGGTTTGTGATTGAAGACAGGAACAAATATTTTAAGTAGAAAAAGATTCTGAAATAATAAAACACTTATTCTATGAATACACTAGAGATTCAGACAGGGAATGAAGAAAAGAAACTTCTAGTGCTATGTTAATGTATTTCTCTGTTTTGGTGCTATCCAAAAATTTGACTTGAACGTGTCATGTGAATTGATTTTCTGTTTTACTCTATGGTTAATCAACACAGAAGTTGAGTTTGGAACTTAATGTACTGTTGCTGCTTATTTTTCTGTTTATGGAAAACACTTGCTGGTATCCCTCTGCCCCCATACACCCCTCCATGCTAGACTCACCTCCATGCAGGACTCAGGTGCTGGTAGATGTCCCAAGGTAGCAAGCCTTCACTTATTCCTCTCTAGGCCAAGCATTGGCCTCCTCTACTTACATGGGTTTGGTAATTACTGACACAAAGCCAGTTAACACACACAGAAGTTTTGTAACCGTTTATACAAAAGAATATTAGGCAAGGCAATAGTACAGACTGAAAGGGATTGGAAACTAAGGGAATTCAACTTCCACAGCAAAACAATCACACAATCCCTTCCCCCACCTCAGGAGATGCCCAAAACTGTAGACCTCTAATCCCACCAGTGGTTCACATAGAACTGAGGTGCACTAACCTGGTGAGGTAGCTTCTCCTCTGGTGGCTGTTGGGTCTGCACCCACAGCCTAAAGAAGAAGTGTCGCAGCTCCTCCTTGGGACCCTCCTTCAGCCTTCATCATCTCTTGGGACATATGTGAGCGAGTCCAAAGTATTCAACACCAGCCTCACTCACAGTCCTTTCCCCAGGCTAACACAGCCACGCAAAGAGCACCACAGTCCTCCATTCTGCCAAGTCCCCCATATACTGCAGCTAGGATGGCACACTCACCCTCCAGCTCCTGCCAACTTTCATGGACTCCTCTAGCTTCTCCTCTCAGCCATTGAGCTTCTAAGATTTGGCTGCTCATGCTTAGGTGCCATCTGATGATTTATTATAACACTATATTTGTACACACGTCTGCCATAGTGTTGCCTACTCTCACAACCTTATTGTGAGTCTTATAATATGTGGTAGTGTTCTTAAAACCCCCAGCTTCAAGATTCATGTAATTGTGAGAATCTGAGCTCTTAATATCTCTCTCTTGTTTTAATGGTAAATTTCTAGAGTTCACATTGCAGTATAAATCTTTAAATGTGATCTCAGTGAACCCTGAAGTGTCAAAACCCAAAAGGCAAATAAAAATAATATTTATTAGTATTTAAAAAAAAATCTTATGATTTTTAAACCAATCATGTTTTTTTTGAACCTGACTTTAAAAAATTAAATACAATGAAACTCTATGGTTGGCAATACCACTAGGTACTAAAATAATCTTCCAAATACCCAAGTATAACTAAGACAAGAGGTTCAGTTTCTAAATTAAATACCTGTAAAACTCCTATTGAAAGTGAGAAAGAAATTTCTGGTAATAGTATCTGGATTTTAGAATTATGAAGAAACTATAGTAGGAAAATAAGATAATTTTTAAAGGTGACAAAATTGTATTTTAAAGATACTATCCACTGAATTCTAAGAGGTTATAAAATTCACATAGAACTTGGGATAAGTACACAATAATAAACTCAAACGAAGGAACAGAGATATAAGATTTACTTTGAACCTGGGAATTTTCTCGCCTGGAACAACCCTTCAGGGTTACAATGTACATGTACCTGACAAGAATGTGTTTGTGAGTTGCATGATGTGTTTGTCCATTATACAGCTCAAGGACAGTGCACATGCACATCTGTTATGCACAGTTAGGTCTATCAGGTGATTTCTTCAGGCTGTAAATTAATATAATCTGTATAACAATGTGTGACAGTCCTATAACATACTGCAACAGCAGCCTCTTTCCCATATGGCTATAAGCTGAGCATATAGCTTTATGCAAATAATTTTTAGTTTTAGCCTTTTCATGGATTGACCGCAAGCAGGTGGCATTTTTCTAAGATAAATTTCTTATTTTCATAGTTTGAATTTATACAATTAATATTTTGGTGATAGTTTTGTTGGTTGGTTTGTTTGTTTGTTTGTTAAATCTAGGTTTGCTCACCAACTGTCCAACATGAATATTCAATTTTGAGAAAAGAAATGTAGGATGTATTGATTACTTGTGATTGTTCACATAAACCACGGGTATTATTTCTGCTATTTAACGGATGAGTATAATGTGACCAGTAAGTTTTCATAAAAGTTTGAAGAAACCACTGAGCATTGAATCTCCTAGGGAAAGTTAGCAGAGAATGAGATGTAACATGTAACTACTTAAGGAGAAGCCCTAGATCCAATTTTCCTTGTTTCAAGTTCTGGCCCAGAGCAGCCAAGCCAACTGTTGTCAGGGAGTTGTCATTCCCAGAGGGACCTGGGAACAGTAGGCTGGTAGCAAAGCATGCTGAGAAGAGGAGCTCCAAGATGTATAATATAAAAGTTTCTTGTTTTGCTCAGTAAAGTGAGAGACTTAGAAGGTGGAGGATTGGCTGTTAGGTTTCTCTGATCAAAACATTCAGGATGTTGTTGTGGAAGAGTTCAAGAGAGATTAGGTAGGAGATCAGACTGGAAGTGATCTCCTTGCTGAGGGGCCCTATAAGGATCCTAGGGTAGGATAAGGAGCATAGGAGAGGTAAAGAAGGCCAGTAAAGAAACCTAGAAAATTATGGTCACAATGGCAATAGACTAACAGAATGAAGGAAAAGGATGTCAAAAAAGGGAATAAAAAGTTATAGGAATAAGAACGGCATACAAGTTTCCTGTTTCAGACCACTGGACAATGCTTCCAAGTAAGCCCTCCCTTTTCTCCCTGGCATCATCTAAGAAGCAAAACTATTCAGAACTTGCAACGTTGATTGTGTCCAAGGGCGAGCAAAAGACTTCTAGGAACCCCTGTATGCGAGGAGAAACAGTTAGATATACTCTAATGAGAGGACTGTGACCCAGGAAGAGGCAAAGAACTGTTTAAAAATTTTATTTATTTATTGGGTTGGTTTGTTTTTTAACTTTATGTTCTCCAGGAAGGGAGCACTTTTTAATTTGATCAGAGTGACACACTGTCTTGGAGACAGAGAGAGAACTGTCTACCAGCGACGAAACTAAAGCCATGGCTAAAACCAGAGCTGAGAGGTAATTCACCTCACTAGAAGAGTGTTCAGGGACTTCCTCTTTGGGCCACCTCAGCCTTGTTCCAAGAAATAATTTATAGACAAATTAGGCTACTGTATGACTTACAAGACCCAACTATAATTACCCCAAATAGCCAGAGAGTATTGTCCTTCCAATTCTGCATTTGGGGCAGAGCCAGACCTTCTGAATATTTTTTCTTTCAGATTCCGGAGGACTGAAATATTCAAAAAAAAGTGAAACCTCTCTTCTGATGCAGGAAATTCCATGCTGAAGAAGATACTGCTTGATTTCACTGGCTACTGGCCAGTGTGTAACATTTCCATCACACTTAGCAAACTAAAATTTTACATACAGGATGTGAACTTCAAATGGATGTTTTCTGCCTAAAACAAATCTTACAGTAAATCCTTTGTAGAGAAACAGAAGTTCTACAATGAGTGTAAAGTTTTAAACATACCACAGTAAGAGAATAAATAAAAAGATATTAATAAGGAATCAAATACTGACATAGTTCAAGAACTCTTAGTGTTAGAGATTTGGAGAGCTACAAGAGACAGCCATCAAGGAAAGAAAAAGGGAAGGAAACATTAGCAGGAATTAGGAAAAGGTCAAGAGTGTTAAAAAATGGAAAAAACCTAGATAATGTCAAAATTTGAAAGACAAAAAATAGGTCCAGAAAGAAGTGAAATAAGAAGTCTAAATACTAGCACTTGCAAGGTATATATGTGAAAATATGAACCTCTTCATGCTGTTCACTAAGAAAGATTAAGGTACAAGTCCTCATCGACAACCAAGGCTAGTGGAATGTAATTTATTAGGTGACATTAGAATAAAGCCCTAGGAGTCTAAAAAAAATGCACTTGATCTATCAAGAGGAATCCAGAAACATTTCTGATTATCAATATAATGGGAAAGTGATTTTAAAGGGCAAGACTCTTAATTTCCTAGGGATATGTAAAGGGCAAGTATAGAAAGAGAATGGGTGGGGTGTTCTTTTAAAAGAGCAAGTCATGCCCTTGTCATGGGAATCAGTCAGAGGAGAATTAGCTCTCCTTAAAGCTAAGGCAATTCGAGCTGGGCTGTGCAGTAATGAGACTATGGTTCCAAGCCCTCAGGCTGGGTGGGGCACCAAAGAGGTAGGGGGTTCTAGTCTGCAGTCAGGGCAGAACAACAAAGCGTCAGACATCCTGGGTCTGAACAGCTGACAAATGCAGGCCTCTTGGCCTATATTGGGGAGACTGCCAACCCAGGGATAGGCTGTCACCCCAACTCCACCAGATCCCAACCTAGGGCTCTAGTGGTGGTGGAACGTTCTGCCACTGGGTCAGCGGAGATTCATCCACAACATGCTGACCTAGTACCTTGCCAAGACCCAACCAGACTGTAGTTTCATTTCCCTCAGCTACTTCTTATGTTTCCTTTATGTGGTACCTCTGTTTTGTGGATGTCCTCTGTCTCCCTGGGGTAGGTGGCCAGTGGTAGCTCCATTAGCTCCTCGGTGTCTCAGTTGGCCTGCAGCTCTGGGAAGTCCTTGGTACAGCTGGGGTCCTCTTTGGGCTCCAGCAACAAGCAGGCTTGTTCCCTTAGTGGCTCCAGTCCAACTAAGCTGCAGGGCCCGCCTTTTATACTGCCGCTTCCTGTCCTGTCCCATACCTTCCAGTGAGGTGGGCGTGGACTTCCTGGCTCTACAAATCAAGGGGCAGTTTCTGATCCCTCCTTGTCAATCTCTGAGGGAGGCCATGCCTCCTCATTACAGTGTGATTGCCATGATACAAAACAGGTTGGCTCTCTATACCAAACCATATTTATAACTGTTTAGGGTTATAAAAAGAATCATGTTAACGCCGGTGACTCTTTGGGCCCTTTATTCAATCTAAATTAATAAATCAGACTAAATCAATGGAAAAATGACCTAGGATCAGGTCATCCCCTCACTTAGAGAAATTTAGGGGAAGAGGCTGGAAAACACAGCAAACTCTACAAGGAAAAATCTAGTTGAGTTTTCAGGATGCAATGTCCTCTTGTTTGAGGGCTGCACCATAGGGAAGAGGCATAGCCTTTCAAACCTTTACATCTAGAAGATCCACAGGGAAGGAAACCTCAGATTTACATAGTAGCAACAAAGGGGACACTAAAAGAGTTAATACTGTTTTAGACAGTTATTTTGTTATGCAGAATTACTTTCCCTCATCTTAAATATTTAGAAAGTATTATTAATGATCAATGTTTTGGCTGTATTCCTTATTTTCTTGGAGACAGAATCCATCTGATTGCAGCAATGTCATCAATAGCACAGAAGATGTTCTACAGGTTATATGCTGCTCTGTAGACAACCCTAAACAACAATATCAATATCTATGTGTGACAGAATGTACTCATGTCCACATCCTACATACTATTGTAATAATCTTTGCAAAAAGTATGCCTTGTGAGGTATCATTTGAAAACTCATAATTTGCTGGTCATTATTGTCTTGATAAAATGTATATGGCAACATTGTATGTGAAGTTATGCTATTGCACTATACTGTGTTCTTACCATATGCTAAAACTGAGCTTGGCAAATAGGTCTATCTCAAACAAAGGAATGTGTGCTCTACTTTAATTTTCATTCAAGCAGTAAACCGTCATCAAATAGGCGAGGAAAAGTTGCGGGGAACATCCTTCTATATAGACTCTGTCTCCTGAATCTCAGCTGGATTTTTTTTTCCCAAAAGGAGGACTAACTCTAAAAAGGAGGGTTAAGACACATGGTAGAATATAGATATGCAGGCCTGCCTGTAAAGGCCTACACTTTAAGAACTTAGGTGTATTATCATCACTTAGCTAGTTATAGAGATATAAAACAAAGAATCAAAATCATAAGTCTGCCTGGGATTGGCCTTCTCTCACTAGGATAGTCTGAGGCCTTGTTCTTAAGCTAAGGCCTTTGGCTAAGCAGCAGGGAAGCTTATAGTCACATCCTCACATCCCAAACCAGTCACATTGAAATAAGGTGGTAGTGGGCTGTTAGGAATACAATCCTGTCCTGATAGTGCCTATCACCACCAGATAAAGACACAGATCTTAAGATGATTAAAGAAAACTTAGTTTGATAGCATCCTGTCTGGCAAGAAATCACTTATCAATGATTGTGGTTGTGAAACTCTCATTTCTGTATTGTTTTATCTTTATGGCCCCACTTTTCCATTATTAATCTGTCTGGTTTTCTAATTGTTTGTCTGCAGTATAATTAATTTTGTTAGGTGCAAGTTAACTAGGGTAGTGGGATATAATTGGTTAGAGAATTATGTTACAATATTCTCAAATTATTTTCTCATTTCTCTGTACATTTGACATGTCTGAAACTGAGTTTAGTAACTAACTATAGCCTGTGGCAGTGAGTTGAGATGACACTTCAAGATATACAACAGAACATTAAAAAAACCACAATAGAGAAATAGAAATGTCTGTTTGCTGGTGCCTTTTGTTGTAATGTTGCAAATAACATCATTCACATTCTATTTATGGTATTAATCCACAATAAATATCTAACAGTAGTGTGGTCCTTGTTCCCACCCCATCTTCAGCCCCATATTGTTTAAATATATTTTTAAAAATAGATAAGCTCTTCCATTCAGAGATCATGTCCCCTTGACTTTATTATTGACTTAGTACATTGAGGATTTGTATAAACAACAAGTAACATATGTTTGGTCTTCTTATTTTTATTGTGGTAGTCATGGATCAGGGCTACACCAGCTAGGCACTGTAGAAACACAGAACAAAAATATTCTCCCTGTTTCAAAGAGTTTACTCTTGATGTATAAAAGGAAAGACAACAGGTGAATACAAGAAACAGGTAGAGGATAATAAGGAAGCAACGAGGCTGATCAGCACAAAGTAGCAGTCACAGCACACGAGCTGCCTAGTCACTATCACGATTTTAGTAGGCCTCACAATATAGAGGAGATTCTAATAAAGGTGGGATGGGGACGGGAAGGACAATGAGGTGGCTTTCCACAGGTTTATGGACAACTTCTCCCATGCATAGTGGGTGTCATGAGAGAAAGTGCTTGCTCAAAAATATAACAATCTATGAAAGGTGATATCATGGGAGGAGTGATTGTGTAGGTTAGTGTCCACAGATTATTTATTATAGTAGTATAAATTATCATTCATTCTATTCAACATGTAACATTTTCCAAAGATTACATAAAGTATTTTAGCTCAGGAATTACTGGAAGTTACTACAACTTTCCACTTTTGGGGTTACAGACATAGTAAAGTACTGAGATCCTGGGAAAAGCACACTGAACAAAGTTGAATAGACATACTCCATTTCCCCTTTTAAAAATATATTTACCTACCTCAGGCATGTTGTGAGGATTAGTTATGCAATGCTTGTGCAGCCTTTTGAAAATATGAAGTGCTATTTCAATGCTGCTGTAGACACTGATAGATGTGACAGAACACTTGAGTTACATCATGACATTTAAGTACACTCCATGACAGTATTTCTTGTATGAGACCAATACCTCTGCTAGTCCTCTGATCACCTGCTAGTAGTCTGTAAAGAACGAACAACAGACATACCACTGGTTTCTCTGTACTGTCAGCTAGATCTTTGAGTCAAAGGTCTTCATTGCAGAGAAGAGCCTTGATGCCCCTAAAAGCTAGAAGCAAGGAGGCAGAACTCAGGTGCCTCCCTCATCGAAGCACAGCTGCTGTGTAAGTAAAGGAGAAATGGAAACATCATCAGTACTGGAGCTTGCAGCAGGACAGGAGCCAGGAAAAATCAACAAGACCAGAGCTACTGGTGAAACAAGAGAGCGAGGCAACTAGGAAGGTCAGGTGCCAGATGCAGGGATAGGGAGATGGAAGTGGGAGGAAGGCAGGAATAGAATGGGTGGTATAGGGAGGAGGACACAGGTCTCATATCTTTTTCAACAGGTTCAAACCCCTTGTTGAATGAAAAGCCATTAATAATGGCGTTGCTATCTTTTCCTAGTATTTTTAAATATACAATTGATGTACTTGCCACAGGAATGTTATGTGGACTATTTCTCCTTCCACTTACACAGTCATTTATAGAAAGGCTAATGATTCACAAGAGGCTCTCTACCAAGATGTGATCCTTGCGATGAAAATATTTGATAGTCCATCTACTAGAGAAAGAATTACTCTCCCAATATTATGAAAAACACCCCTCAGTTGAAAGTTAAGTTTGATCTTCTGTAAGAGTAGAGTTTCATCTGCTATGGCCGAAACCTACCATAAGTAAAAGGTGGTTAAGGGTTTCAGAGTTCAGATGTTCTTCACTCAGATTAAGATTAGGAAGGAAAGAGGATGAGAGGATTAAGAAAGCCAAAAGGATCTTCCACCATATGGTAGATATTCTGGAAACCTGACTGCAGGCTGAGACCAGGAACCAAGACAAAACCCTGAAAGAGAAAGTGGAAATGAAACATATCCAGGCTCACAAAATGTCAGCTATAACTTAGAAACAAATGAAGATTTTGTAGGGTTAACTGAAAGACATTCCAGTTCAACTGGATGAGGTTGCCTAATGGATTAATAATTTATGAGTAATTTGTTCTGAATTTTGTGTTTTCATCATGAAGTATCCTGCAGTGGATTGTCATTTTTTTTCCATATTCTTCAAATTTATGGCGTAACTATCTTGGATGAACAATTCTCAAGCTGAAGCTGGCTTACAAATAGTTAATTGTGTTTAATATTTAAAATATGAATTGTTCTGAATGGAGATGTCACACTTTCTTGTATTCCCTGATTGAGTAAGTTAACACTGATAATCGTATTTCAGGAAGTTATGCTCATGGTTAAGAATTCAAAATTCAGTTTCTACATTTTTCATTTAAATTTTTTTATTTCTGCTAGTAAATTAATTTGCTACACTATTAATGGAAAACAGCCACAAATGGGATCTGAACACAAGCTAAGTGAACCAATTAACTAACTTGGAACAAATATCTACTGAAAGTGTTTTGCAGTATTCTATCAGTTCATTTCCAGAGCTATGGTAAAAATCTCTATAACAGAAAAAACAGTTGCAAGAGGAGCAGGAGTTCAAAGCTACGTTTGAACAGCAAAGGATAGATACAGTAGAAAGAGAGATTATTAAAACCAGTGAGGGTACAACTGCTAGATTACCATAACATCAAGCAGCATAACATGGGATGTTACATGTTACATATAGACTCTTATTTGAAATTATCTTCTCTCTCTTACTTGCTGTGCTAACTGCAAATATGTACAGTAATGTTGCTGTTGGAGGAATGCAATAACAATATATTTTGCTTTTACTTCACTTTGGGTTAAGGATTTGTGGGATCACTGTAGCAGGTTGTAAGTGTATAAAATGAAAAATATTTGCTCAGAACACATGCAGATTAAAGGCAGTGATTTATCAAAGTGAAGCTATTTTCTCCAGTATCAATTGAGATACAGCCTGATGAATCTATCAACTACTTTCCGGCTTCATACTTTCCTACTAAACTCAGGTGCTGCTCAAACCACCTTACTTGAATGCCTTTCACTTACACAGACACCTGGCAGTCAGCTAGCTTGTGTGTAGAAGTACTGAGGGCATGTCTACAGTATAAACTTAGGTCAACCTATGTTGGGTTGACTTACAGCCACCACAGTGATTACTGAGGTGGTTTCATGTCCACACTACCCTCCTGTTGGTGGTTTGCATCCCCATTAGGAACACTTCCACTCACTTAAGAGGATCAGTGGGGAGAGGGGTGGGTTGAGAGCCAGCTCTGTGAACAGATCCCTGTTGGTAGCCCAGCTCCCCCCTGCTCCACTCCCAGCTCCCCACCACGAACAGGGCAGCCCCACCAGGCTTCTTGGCTCCCTGCCAGGAAGGGCAATTGCATGAGGCTTCTCGTTCCCTGATCCCCACCAGGAATGGGGCAACCAACTGGACATCAGGAGCCAAGAAGCCTGGAGGGGCAGCTGGGCTCCTCTGGGAAAATCCAAGCCTAGAGTCTGGTCAGCTGCTGTTTTGCTGGAGGGGAGTAGGAAGCTGAGGGCCCATGCTGCAGCATGGCTCCCCACAGCTCAGAGTGAAGACCAGGCAGCAGGCAAGTTGGAGAGTCAGCTTTCTTGTTAATTTCAAGGCTCCAGCCATTTCTTTTTCTCAGTGCCATGCAGATTAGAGGCGCTGCATACTTCATGTTTCTGCACACCAACACTGATTTGCTGTTCCATGACTTAGTCAAACACAAAATGAAGCCTAAAGTCATTGAGATCTCATGATTTGTGAAGTAGTTTCTCAGCCTGTTGATCTCTTCACCAGCCACCATGTACTTAGCTTCTCCAGAGTTAGTTTGGACAATTCTATAATCTGAACTACTCATCTCATCAGTGGTGATGTAGCAAAATCTACAATGTATATGATAACCAGTAACTAGCATATTCAGAAGTAGAGATCATTTCTATATTAGCTGCTTGTATTGTGATAGAATATAGAGGGAGCTGGGGAGCTGTAAAAGTGTACAAGAGATATATCAAATATCTGACAATCAAACATAATGGAAATAGAATTAAAGAACCTTCATGTCCAGAAAACCAATTCAATTCATCTCAGGCTTGTAATAACTCAGTGTTTTACCAATGATTTCTGGTGGACTATAAGAAAGAAACTGATGGTCTTGGTCCATTTTTATGTAAACCAGATCCCAAAAGTCAATTGGCACTGACTGTATAGACTTGTTGACTTTCTCAGTCAAGAGAATACTTATAGAGACCAGATTACAATATTCTCTTTAAATGTAGCTGAAGAGTAGACATTCAGATACCATGTTGATGGATGTGGAGTATGATCCTGAATACACTAGATCATATAGATGGAACAGTGTAGGAAGCTTGGACTTTGACAGTCCTTATTTGCCAGATCTTCCATTGCCATTAATGTTTTACGTAATTATTCAATAGTACAATAGATTCAATAGTAATAAATCTGTGGACAAGGTTTCCCACATTGTAATAGTGACCCATGAAAGGCCAAGATATTTAATTTGTTTTGTGTTTATATAGAAGAGCAATGACGCACGTTGTTTAGCTTATTCTGTATTGCTTATTTGTTTGTGCCTTGTGTCTTATGAAGATTAAATTCTTCTTATCTGATCAGTGGTTAACTGTTCCTTCATTTTCACTTTCTTTGGCTCCAGGGTTTTCACCTGCTATGCATTCCAGCTGCAGAACTTCATTCAATTTATATCAAAGTTAGAATTAAAGAATTAATTTAAAATGCATACTAATACCTTCTTCACTTAGATGGATGTTTAGTCCTAGGCAGTATCCTGTTAAAGAACCATAATCACACTTCAGCAAACTTTAAAAAATGTGATATTCTACCTACAATATAATGAAATTGTGAGAGATTTTGTATTTTAATGTTTTCACTATTGCTGAACATAAGATTATTTCCATTTATAATTAGTTTGTTTCTCAGTAAATGAATCAGACAGAAGGCACAAGATAGGATTGACATGATATCACCATTCACTACCAAATAAGCAAGTGTGATGTTACAAAAATTTCACTATGGCTTCAGTGAATTAATCAGAACAAGCAAACCTTTTTTTGAAGAGCAGGAGCTGATAGACTGCAAATTTAGAGTCCTGCAACAGCAAATCTAGAACAAACATAAAATCAGTGTAGAATTGAATAACTATCTAGCACTCAGAGCACACCCTTTCAGTTTATTTTTGAAAAATATTTGCAGATCAGAGAGAGATTAGATATCAAGCCTTTTTCACTCAGTGGGACATTATTAGATAGAAGAGTCTACCCAAATATGACATTACTGACATTCAAAGTGAATTTAAGAGTAGAATGGATATATATTAATGCACTGAATCACTCTGTCAGCAGACACAGGAACAGTATTGGTTCATAGAGTGATCTATTTCTCTGATTTTTGAAGTGCAAAAGTTTGGACTACCTGATGAACTTGGAAATACACAGACTATTGAAATCTCTAATTCATCAGTGTGACTGGAGAATATCAGGTCAATTGTAAATTAAAAAATATTTAATGTGTTAGATAAATTTAATCCAAAACTGGATCCTTCCCTGACCAAGTTTCAGCTGAAGTATCTGTGTGTTGACATTTTTCTTTCCAAGCAAATGTTACTATGAAAGGGACATGTTGACGAAGATCTAAACCAGGCCTTAATATAGCCTCTATAAAAAAAATCCATGTCTATCTCCTCCATGTTTTGAATTAAACCTTTTTAAAAAAAAAATAAGTGTTGGGGACAAGGTTATCCTGCCAATTGTCAAGGCTTCTGTAGCTACCAGTAGATAGTTGAACCTCTTGGTAACACCACCAAAATATAATCAAATTTAACTGTGTGTGAGGTGGGGAAGAATATCAAAGAAGTCCACCACAGTAGCATTTAACTTCAGAAAGAGGAACTACACAAACATAAAGAAGCTATTTAAATGGAAATTAAAAGGAGTAGTCCCCAGAGTGAAATGCCTGTACAATGCATGGAAACTTGTTTAAAATACCATAGTAGAGGCTCAAATTAAATGTATATCCCCATAATTAAAAAAAATAGTAAAAGGACCAAAAAATGCCATCCTGCTTAAACAGAAGTGATTACAGGCAAAAAGTCCTCCTTTAAAAATTAGCAGTCAAATCCTACTGAAGAAAATAGAAATGAGCATAAACTCGGCAAGTCAAGTGTAAAAGTATAATTTGGCAGGCCAAAAAATAAGTTGAAGAGCAATTAGCAGAAGACTAAAACAGCAACAACAAAAAATTAAGTACATGAAAAGCAAGGAAGCCTGCAAACAAATGATCTGTGAGACCACTGGACAATCAAGGTGCTAATGGAGCACTCAAGGAAGATAAGGTCACTGCGGAGGAGCTAAATACATTCTTTGCATTGGTCTTCACTGAAGAAGCTATAAAGGAAGTACCCACACCGGAGCCATTCTTTTAGGTGAAGACTCTGAGGAACTGTCCCAGATTGAGGTGACAATAAGGAGGTTTTGGAACAAACTGAAAAATTATACAATAATAAGTCACCAGGACCAGATGGTATTGAACCAAGAGTTCTGAAGGAACTCAAATAAGAACTTGCAGAACTACTAATTGTAATATGTAACCCATCACTGAAATCAGTTTTGTACCAGATGGATAGTTAATATAATGCCAATTTTTAAAAAAAGACTCCAGAGGTGATCCTGCCAGTTACAGACTGGTAAGCCTAACTTCAGTACCAGGAAAATTGGTTGAAAATATAGTAAAGAACAGAATTATCAGAGGCAAGATTTGTTGTGGGGGGAAGAATCAATATGACTTTTGTAAAGGGAAATCAGACCTCACCAATCTAATAGAATATTTTGAGGGAGGTCAACAAACGGGGACAAGGATGATCCGGAGGATATAATGTACTTGGACTTTCAGAAAGCTTTTGACAAGGTCCCTCAATAAAAGGCTTTTCAGCAAACTAATCAGTCATGGAATAAGAGGGAAGGTCCTCTCATGGATTAATAATTGATTAAAAGACAGGGAAAAGGTAGGAATAAATGGCCAGTTTTCAGAATAGAGAGGTAAATAGCAGGGTCCCCCAAGGATCTGTTCTGGGACCAGTGCTGTTCAACATATTCATTAATGATCTGGAAAAGGGGGTAAACAGTGAGGTGGCAAAGTTTGCAGATGATACAAAATAATTCAAGATAATTAAGTCCAAAGCGGACTTTGAAGAGTTAAAAGGGGATCTCACAAAACTGGGTGACTAGGCTGCAAGATGGCAGGTAAAATTTAATGTTGATAAATGCAAAGTAATACACATTGGAATATATACTCCCGACCATGCATACAAAGTGATGGCATCTAAATTTGCTATTATCACTCAAGAAAGATCTTGAAGTCATTTCAGACAGTTCTCTGAAAATGTCTGCTCAATAATGCAGTGGTAGTCAAAAAAAAAAAACCCACAACAAAGCCAAAATGTACAGAATGTTAGGAACCATTAGGGAAGGGATAGAGAACTATAGAATCATAGGACTGGAATGGGCATCCAGAGGTCTTCTAGTCCAGTTCCCTGCACTGAAGGCAGAACTAGTTATTATCTAGACCATCCCTGACAGGTATTTGTTTAACCTGCTCTTAAAAATCTCCAGTGAGGGAGATTCCATAACCGCCATAAGCAATTTATTCCAGTGCTTAACCATCCTGACAGGAAGTTTTTCCTAATGTCCAACCTAAACTGTCCTTTTTGCAATTTAAGACCATTGCTTCTTGTCCTGTCCTCAGAGGTTAAGAACATTTTTTCTCTCACATCCTTGTAACATTTTATGCACCTGAAAACTGATATGACCCCCCCCATCCCATCCCCCCCAACTAATCAAACCCATTTTTTTCTTTCATATCTTGACTCGTAGGTCATATTTTCTAGACCTTGCATCATTATTGTTGCTCTTTTCTAGACTTTTTCCAATTTGTCCACATCTTTCCTGAAATGTGGCACCCATAACTAGACACAATACTCAAGTTGAGGCCTAATCAGCATGGAGTAGAGCTGAATAATTACTTCTGGAGTCTTGCTTACAGCACCCCTGCTAATTCAGCCCAGAAAGATATTTGCTTTTTTCAAGAGTATTACACTCTTGACTTATATTTAGTTTGTGATCCACTATGACCTCCATATCCCTTCCTGCAGTAGTCCTTCCTATGCAGTCATTTCCCATTCTGTTTGTGAGCAACTGATTGTTCCTTTCTAAATGAAGTACTTTGCATTTCTCCTTATTGAATTTTATCCTATTTACTTCAGACCATTTCTCCAGTTTTTCCTGATCATTTTGATTTTAATCCTATCCTCCAAAGCACTTGCAACCCCTTCCAGCTTGGTATCATCCACAAACTTTACATCCACTTTATGCCATTATCTAAATCATTGATGAAGATATCGAACAAAACCTGACCCAGAAGCCCTGCTGGGCCCCACTTGATATGCTCTTCCAGCTTGCTGTGAACCACTGATAACTACTCTCTAGGAAAAGTTTTCCAATCAGTTATGCACTCACCTTATAGTAGCTACATCTAGGTTGTACTGTACGGGGAGATTCTGGCAAACCAGTAAAGTGCCTGAAACTACTATGGCTTATTGTTAAAAGCAGCCTATTCATCAGTCTCAGCTTGACCAAAGCAGGAGGGTGGGGGGGGATGAGGTGCCACAGAAAAGGCAGCTTGACCCTGCATCCTTCCTGATAAGAATTGTGTTGAAGTTGCTGATACATGTATTTTAAAAGAGCAGCATGTGCCCAAGGAATGTCTATTGGGGTCTCAAGGCTGTAAACTCTGGAAAAAAAAACATGTGGTTAATCAATAATCAGAAGGAACCTCTTGCCTGACCATTGAAACTGCTTACTTAACAAAGTTT
Organism: Gopherus evgoodei; assembly: GCF_007399415.2. NCBI lineage: Eukaryota > Metazoa > Chordata > Testudines > Testudinidae > Gopherus > Gopherus evgoodei. The sequence goes on from NC_044326.1 coordinate 78,716,748, forward strand.
TCTTTAAGGGACATGTCAGTCTATTACTAATGTATAAATAAGGGAAAAAAGTTAGTTGGACTCTTTTTGGATTCTCTCTCTGGATACATCTTGCTGTCCCCACAGGCAGATGGAAGATTTGGCCACCAGAAGCCTGCTACTGTGTCACTCAAGAGCCACACTCAGCTTTGGTAATTATTTAGGGTTGGGGGTATTTTACTAACTTGTTGCGGATATGTGTAAATGCTTGAGACTAAGTAAAGTTTAGCTTTAAGTGAAAGCACCCGTGTTGTCCTGTTTGTGCCACCCATCTATCGGTCAGATGTCCGTGTCTCCCCTGATTTATTTCCTGATACCACCTCAAACAGAGTAAAAGTTACCAAGAGCTTTGGGTTGAAAGAACCCCGGGTAACAGTATTTCCCATTTATTTATCAGAAGGTCATTTAAGACAGTCAAGATATACCACATCTACCACTTCCCTTCTATCCACAAGGCTTCTTACCCTGTCAAATAAATCTGTTAGGTTGGTTTGACATGATTTGTTCTTGACAAATGCACACTATTCCTTATCTCCTTATTATCTTCTAGGTGTCTGCAAATTGATTGCTTAATTATTTACTCCACTGTCTCTCTCAGTACTGAAGTTAAGCTGACTGGTCTGTAATTCCCTAGGCTGTCCTTATTTCCCCTTTTTTATAGATGGGCAAATATAGTGACATTTTTCCAATTCTCTGGAATCTCTCCCCTCTTTCATGACTTTTCAAAGACAATTATTAGTGGCTCAGATACCTCCTCAGTCAGCTCCTTGAGTAATCTAGGGTGTATTTCATCAGGCCTTCTTGACTAGAAAACATCTAACTTGTCTAAGTATCTTTTAGCTTGTTCTTTCCCTATTTTAACCTCTGATCCTGTCTCATTTTCATTGGCGTTCATTAAGTTAGATGTCAATTGCTACTAAACCTTTTGGTGAAAACAAATAAAAAGTCATTTAGTACTTCTGCCATTTCCACATTGTCAGTTATTGTTTTCCCCTCCTTACTGAGTAATGGGCCTACCCTGTCTTAGGTCTTGCTCTTGCTTCTACTGTATTTGTAAAATGTTTTCTTGTTACTTTTTACGTCTCTAGTTAGTTTAATCTCTTTTTGTGCCTTGGCCTTTCTAATTTTGTCCCTACATGCTTTCATTGTTTATATTCATCTTTTGTAATTTGACCTAGTTTCCACTTTTTGTAGGACTCTTTTTTTACCCCTTCACAGAACATAAGAATGGAAGTCACATGGTGAAATGAATAGGTAGCAGGTTTAAAGCAGAAAGGAAGTACTTCTTCATACAATGCACAATCAATCAGTAGAACTTGTTGTCAGGGGATGATGTGAAGGCCAAAAATATAACTGGGTTCACAAACAAATTAGATATGTTCATAGAGGATAGGTCCATCAATTACTATATGCAACCACCTGCTCTTGGTGTCCCAAAGCCTCTGATTGCCAGATTTTGGGACTAGACAACAGAAGATGGATCACTTGACATTCAGTTCTATTTATTCCCTTTGGAGCATCCAACATTGGCTACTCTCAGAAAACAGGATACTGGACTAGATAGACCAATCATCTGACATAGTATGGCTGTTTTTTATGTCATTTATTCTGTGTGAACTCTGTCTGCTGTATTGATTTTGATAGTTTAGTAAATTTAAAAGTGATTAGTTTTATTATCTTATTTTTTTTGGCCAAATGTTGAATTTTTGCTTTTTGCAGCATTGCTTTGGAGGGGATGGGGTAGCAAAAGGAAAAATAAGTTAGCATATTCCAAATATTTGCCAAAAAAGAAAAAAGGAAAAACACAAAAAGAGGCTTTATTAAACATACTGATCTATAGAGAACAATGCAGCAGAAAGATTTCACAAAGAATGAATTCAAAATAAATTTTAATGTTTGAAAAGAAGCTTTAGAAAACTTGATGAAGACAATAAAGCAACAGAAAGACACACAACAAGCAAGTGAAACTTGACAACTTATAGGGCTTGAACCTAAAATAGGGTTATTAGGTGAGTTCCCACTCAGAGTGCTGGCTCTTGTGAATCCCATTTCTATCTCCACATATTGTATAGGGAGAAGGATGAATTCCACTTGATGGCAGGGTCCTAAAAGTTAAGCATTGCATTGCTCAGCCTAAGTCCTCCTTTGTCACTGCCACCTTCAGTAACTAGAATAGGTAAAATTTTCTACTTGGGGGTGGAAACCATTTTGGATATTTAGGATTCCCTGTACCCCCATTTGCATCTTTACCTTCTTCCATTTCTCTTCTTGTCACTTCCTATCAGATCATTTGTATTGCAGCTGACTCAGTCTATTAGTGTGATGACAGGGAATAATAACTGATTTCCATTATGAAACTCAGGATTGAAAAAAATCTAAATATATTAAATATAGCCAATTTTAAAAAAAATACTTGTAAATGTTTCAGTGGCCATAAGGTACAACAGGAATATTATAATCCAAACTCTGTTTTGTTTTGCTGAAGTCATTCATCACAAGTTATATTGATAAAACCACCCCTGGAGTTCATTATTGTTTGAATTGCAGTCACTGACCTTCAAAAAAAAAAAAAAAGTGGTTTGTATGAACCATGACCATTTTCTATTAATTCCAAGTTCTCTTTAATATTCTGAAGGGAGCAGATCTTTGGCAGAGTTTAGAGATGGTTATTAGAGTAAGCTGATTATCATATTTTTCATTTTATAATTTTCTCTTTGGAGCTAAAATTACTGCCTTAAAATAAATTCCAAAATATCCATTATTACACTGCATGTCTTTATTTCTAATAGTAAATCATTAAATAATTAGCTTCACAGATTTCCCCAGGAGGACTTCTGTTCCAAAGTAGAAGTGGTGAAAATTACGAAAGTTCCAAGAGGGTCAATACTCTGCAGGGAATTAGCAATTCTTATGCAGGACTCAGATTTGCTAGAAAGGAAAATCTGTAACAGTTTTTTAATGTGCAGTAACTGAAATGAAGCAATCTTTCATGCCCACAAGGTTTTGGGGGGTGAAAATGATAATTCAAAACATTTCCTTGTATCATGAACTATTACTATCTGATTAGAATTTTAAAAATCGTGTTTATTGATATCACTGCGGCATTATTCATTGTTTTGCAGTCTTTGCCTGCTCCTCCTCCAAGACTGGATATTTGAAGCAGAAGCATGATGCCCTACAAATCAGGGGTCTGATATTGCATAACAAATCCCATTAAAATCCACTACAGGATTAGGGACAATTCTCATTTACTTAATTCCTGAGGCACTGATGGAGGAGAGGGCAAGGGCTTTAAGCTACCTTTTCTGCTCCTTGTATTCTCTGGCTGTGCAAAGTTCTGTCTAGGTATAAAACAGCGCAACCCAAGGGCCGCCTTAGCTTTGCATCCTAGGAGTTTCGTTATCAAAGAAGACCAAAACCAAGATGGTGTATTGTTCCTTGAAATGAGAAGACTCTAAATACAAAAGAAAAAAGGAAGACATGTTTGAATGGCTTTTTTACACTTGAATTAGAAAGAATTTTAAACTCTCAGTATTTAAGCAGGCTTTGCACAGGGGAGTTATGCAGGTTGACAGAAAGTTTAATGGAATCCTCTTAATCAAATAATAGGTAGGGCATAGAGCACTGTGGTGAGATGTACAAATCTTCCTTTACCTCTCTGTAGCCCTAGGAAGAGGCCCTGCCGAGTCCGACAGTATCCTGGGATTTGGCGAGGTAGGAGCAGATTTTTAGAGATATTTAGGCATTTCTCCCCTCAGCATTGCAAGTCAGTTAGCCCTTGCAATCCTGAGTTGAGTAACACCTAAATACTTTTACAAATCTGGGTCTTAGTTCCCAAAAACAGTTTAAGATCAATTCTTGGATATACTACTAATTACAATTATTTTGCAAGCTATGTACACAATATCATTCAAGCAACCAAACAAAATTTTTTTAAACATATAAGCTTATTAGTCTTCCATGAATTGTAGCTGTCCCAATTCAGATATATAGAATATTGATTTTATATACAATGCTTTTAATAATTAATATGATTAAAATCAATTGCAGTTGAGTCCATATAAGGTTCTTTCAATATGATTCTAATGTGTAGAAATTAATGTTGTTAAGCCATATTAAAACATTTTTAAGCAAGTAGTAAAAAAGGATTTCTGTTGATTCATGTAAATTCCCCACCCAGACAAGGTACCGTATATACTCGTTCATTAGCTTGTTTGTTTATAAGCCAACCCCCCACAAGATGGTTAGGTAAAAATAGCAAAAACTATATGACTCTTTCATAAGCCCACCCTATATTTCAGGGGTTGGCAAACTTTGGCTCCTGGCTCTAGGGTAAGCCGCTAGCAGGCCTGGATGTTTTGTTTACCTCGAGCATTCACAGGCACGGAGTCCCTCAGCTCCCAGTGTCCGTGGTTTGCCGTTCCCAAACAATGGGAGCTGAGGGGCTCCGTGCCTGCAGACACTCCAGATAAACAAAATGATAATGTATTAAATATTCAATTTAATGATTCCTTAGAGTTTAAAATCATCAGATTTTGGTGTAGACCCATTTATAAGCTGACCCCGCTCTTTGATGCGTCACTTTTTTACCAAAAATATTCGGCTTATGAACGAGTATATATGGTAATTTAAAGAATCTGAGATTTAGGCACCAATCCTGCAATTATTAATAGGCATGTGTAATGGTCCACACTCAGAGGTTGGTTGGAAAGAGTGGCCTACTGCTCAGGACCGCAACCAGTCACCTGCAGGGGGTTGTTGGTAGGAGAGCCTTGGCCCTTCCCACTCCACCGGGCTCAGACAGAGGGCCTTTTGGAGCTACCAGTGATCTGGCAACTGAGGCTGCCCTTCCTGGGACACTTCCTATCTCCATCCCTACCCTAGCTTAGTCCAAGGCTTTTCGCCACTGGGGCAGTCCAAATCAAGAAAGTAAAAAGAGATTACCAATGCCCAGGGTCCATATGTGAGGGAGAGAGGAATATTTCCATTTGTTCCAAAGGTTCCTCCCTGATGAAAGGGAGGACTCACCCTCAAAATAGGCACCTTGGAGATTCCAGCATTCCCTCTGCACTGCTGGAAGCGTGAGCTGCAGGTCTGCTCTCCTCCAGGTCTGCTGCCAAATGATCTGTTTTTCTGTCTTTTATAGTTCTTCCATCAGGTGGAGCATTTGCTGCAGGTATGGTGGGGCAGGGCTGACTGGGCCCAAAATGATTCCTTGCCCCCTTGTTGACCACTGTGGGGCTTGTACACCCCATCACAGCGTGTTATAATGTAAACGTCAATGGGATTAGTTACATGAGTACAATGACATATTCATAGCTCTTTGCAGGATAATGCTATAATTTAAAAATCAATGTATACATTTGCATGCTCCTCATTTAAGTCCATGGGATTTGTGTGAATATCCACAAGCATAATTTGACTCTAAAAGGATGTAAACTTCCATCCAATTTACAACTTTGTCTCCAAAGTGTTTTCTAGACTTCCTTTGAATATCCAAGTAAAAAAACCAAACATACCATCTCCTTCCACTCCATATAAATCTTTGAAAGATTTGTGACTTAACACCTTTTAGAGTTGTTAACATTAGACAGACACTTTCTTTGCATTGGCAGTTTACTCAAAGGAGAAAAACCATTCTTGAATCATTAACCACTTTATAAGACAACAAAATTATTAACATCAGGGCTGGCTCCAGGCACCAGTGAAGGAAGCAGGTGCCTGGGGTGGACAATAGATAGGGATGGCAGTCCATCCATTATTGGGGCGGCACGTCTGGTCTGCGGTGAGAATTCGGCGGCAGCTTACCTTCACTTCAGTCTTCTGCGGCAATTCGGCAGCAAGTCCTTCACTCCCTCTCGTCCTCTTTGGCGGCAGCTCAATTGGGTTTTCCTTTTTTCCTCTTTTTTTTCCTCGCCACTTGGGATGGCAAAAAAGCTGGAGCTGTCCCTGATTATCATATATTATAAATGCATTCTTCCTTTCTCTTAACGTTAAAATAGTACGCTTTGTTATTTTTGAGACCACAAAACACTGCTCAGTAATTGAACAAACATATTGTAGTGGCAAGGTTGACCGAGAAACCAACATCACATAGAGCATCAGCCTGAGAATAATTACTCAGACTTTAAGGTCAGAAGGGATCATCATGGACACCTAGTCAGACCTCTTGCACATCGCAGGCCACAGAACCTCACCCACACACTCCTGTAATAGGCCATAGCCTCTGACTGAGTTACAGAAATCCTAGAATCTGGATTTAAAGGATTAAAGTACAGATAATCCACCATTTACTTTAGTTCACACCAGCAAACAACTGATGCCGCATGCTGCCCCAGGGTTTCTGCTAATATGACCTGGGGGAAATTTCTTCTTGACCCCAAATATGGCAACCAGTTAGACTCTGAGGATGTAGGAGAGTCCCATCAGCCAGACAACTGGCCAAAGAATTCTCACTGGAGTTAGCAACTCTCATAAAACTGAGTCTGTTTCTTTTCCTATTCATCTACATATTTGGATTAATAACTTCCATCCCTATCAGTTGGAAGTGGAAGATGCTTACTCCTTACGTAGGTGCAGGTTTTTAAAACAATATTCTTGAATAGCCATAATGAGTCTCTTTGAATAGGACATGTGTGTACATAGTGCTTTTTAAGAGGAGGGCATCTCCATCAACTGCAATACCACCACAATGGAATCAAAGGGAACTAATCAATAGGAAAACTAATTTTCAACTTTGTAATAAATAAATCAGTTTGGATGCCAGTCAATGTGGATGCCCTCCACCTGCCTATTCACCAACACCCTTCATGATGCTCAACTATTCTGGATGAACATAAACTGCCAGAAAATGCCTAAACCAGAGGTAATTTTTTATTAATCCATACAGCAACACTTTGTTCACTTATTACTATTACTAATTATTTGGATTATTGTAGCACCTAAGAGCCTCAGTCATGGACCAGGACCCCATTATGCTCGGTTCTGTGCGGACATAGGAAAAGAAGGCATTCTCGTCCCCAAGGATTTCACAATAAAGTATAAGACAAGAGACAACAGACAACAGATGGATATAGATGGAAGGGGGAAGATAAGTAAACAATGAGACAATTATTAGTCAGCCAAGTAGGCAGGGATCTCTGCACACTATCAGTTTAGCCACTGTGAAGTGTTTTCCCTTTAGTCATCAGAGCAAAAGACAATTCCGAGGAGGGATCTGAAGGTAGAAAATGAGGTGGCTTTGCAAATGTCTAACAGCCAACACCTCCTAAGCAGACATGCCAAACCCACAGAAAAAATGCAGAAATTGGGCTTGTTTGGGGCTTAATTGGCTTGTGAGTTGCTTGTTGGCTAGTTTTTGGCTTGTAACTTGTTGCTTGTTTAGCTTGTAGCTTGTTGTAGCAAGCAGGGGCAAGGCGGGGAGAGAGTCAAGGGTGGACAGCTGGCGTACCACTGTCCCAGACTGTACGCTGGGGGGAAATCTAGTCACATATAGTGTTGGGGTTCTTAGGGATTGGCTTGTTTTAGCCTTGTTCTGAAATGGAATTAGCTTAATTTTTGGTTTATTGTAAAAGTTGGGGTGCTAATTTACCATGTGAAAGTTGGCAACTGTGCACTTAGGTATGTGTGGCAGCACGGAAGAAAGATGAAGGTGTCTGAAAATTTAACAAGGAGGCAACAGAGGCTGGCATCATGGCTGATCAGATGTGAGCACCAACACCTCAGTAGCAAAAGACTGAGCACTAAAGAGAGCATTCTGTCCCTGTTGCCAAGTAAGCAATGACATTTAAAAGTTCCATTAATTCCCATATATGATGCCCAATGTACTTTCCACGAAATGGGAGTTGGATCAGACCCATAGTGAGAAGTAAAGGCTTCTATTTCTTATCATATTTGTGTTTTATTGAATGTTTTAGATGGTTGCTTAGAAAATGAAAAGATGAAGAGAGAAGAGTTAAAACATTTGTTCCTTTAAAAGGAGAAAAGGAAATGATTTTCGTTTGAGTTTAAAATATACTGAGTGAGCTTGAAAAGCATAAGGTGCTCCATATTGGCATACACCATGAATCCAGATCCAAAGTTTGCAAAAAATCAAGCCATGGCTACTGAGATTTTGCCAAAACCAAAGTACCTCCTTTGTCTTGTCTATGCACAGAGGACCTGAAGAAGAGCTCTCTGCAGCTCAAAAACTTGTCTCTTTCACAAAAGTGGGTGCAATAGCTCAGTCACCTTGTCTTTTTATGCATAGAATTATTTAAACTATCCCGGAAATACAGCCACCTCTGATTATTTATTACTACATTTGAAATTCTGTATTTCTATTTCATCAGTGTAAAGATATGGCAGATGGCTTAATTTGGAAGAAAATCGACAGATTTGATTGTTTCCTGTGAATGGTTTAGTTAAATAAAACAAAAGCAATGTGCAAAGCATACTGCAGCTATCATCCATCTGGTCAAAGCTAAATTTAATTTATTCGAAAATATGGATTTAAAAATTGTTACTCCAATTTGTATTTAAAATATTTAGAGATGCAGTTAGGAAGAGATATTTGCAAGGACGTTGACTGATGTTTTAATTTAAACTTATAATTTATATACAGTGACATTTTATGTTACAAAACAAGATGAAAACAATCCATTAAAATTAAAAGCAAAAAATATCTGATTATGATATCATTCTGTTCCACGCATTGACAGCACTTCTTTTCAGGAGAAAAAGAACTCTGGAAGATACTTAGAGACTTTGGTAAATCCTAGAGGAAACTAAGAGTCTGATTTATTTGTAATTTGGGACTTTGAGACATGATTCTACCAACACTTGCTCACACTGAATAGTGAGAATAGTGCCTTATTCTCTAAATAGTTCCACTGATTTCAGAGATGGGACTGCTCCCAGCATCAAGTATTATTTAACATGTGTGACAGTGGCAGAATCAGAACCTCTGACTTCTTTCTTTCTCTTTATAGTTTATCTGATAATTCATCTGATTATTCAGTGCTATCTGAGATAAATGAAAATAAAAACTCAGCACATAATTAAACCAACCAACCAGACATTTTTTCCATAAGCCCCACTGCCAGAACCAACCTCAAAAATGGGGAAAAAATGAATTCCTCTTTCCCCTATTCCTCTCTTGATTTTTGGCTATTTGGCTATCCTCTCTGTCACCCAGGCTCACAGCTTTGTGCTCTGTGGTGCTGACTCTCTTTCCTTCTGCATACTTCACCCATGCTATCACTAAATCCTACTAGTTCTTCCTCTATAACATCTTTGAAATCTATCTTTTCCCCTCCATCCCTACCTTTCAAAACCATATCCATGCAAGTCACATTATTCCCCTTTTTGTATCTATCAACTGGCCTCCCTTTGGCTTCAAAGTAAGGCTCATACTCACCTTCCAGGCCTTGCATACTTCTCAGTTGTCATATATTTCTGCCCCAGTATTGCCAATCTGGGCATTCAAAAAAAATTGAGAGGTTGGCTTAAATATCTTGAGATATGTAAAATAAAATAAATTTAAAAAAATGTATTTATTTCTCTTCTGATTTTGAGCCCTTATTGTAAATTCAGCTCATATGTTTAAGCTTTTCTCCACAACCATGAGGACTAGAAACATTTTATTAATTTATTATTGATGAAAGTAGAGAGTCTCATAAAATCACATGACTGTAAAAGCTAAAATAAGTATCTTGAAACTTTTTATAAAACCATTAAAGTTGACAACACAGCTACTCATACCCTCACTCCCTGCACTCACCCAGAGCCTCTCTCAAATCAGTTTGCTTTGGGTTTGACTCTTCTCTCACCAGTTTGGGTAATCTGTAGTAACACTATTGAAAAATCAATAGGTTTTGTACAGCTTGAAATTAATAACGACATTGTCACAGGGGAAGGAGTAGGCAATGACAATATATTCTGCTAACCTCATAAGAGAATTAGATGGGGAAAGTATTAAGAAGTAACTAAAGAGTATTTATGTTCTAGCAGTAGCTATCTCAATTCAAACAGTATTTCCAGTCAGGAAACACTATCTTCTGCAGATTCCATGAGATTAGGAAGAACAAACCTGAAGAAATAAAGGTTGAAAGTCACACCACTGCTCCTACCCAGCATGCCAGTTAAAAAGGGCCAGAATGGCATAAGGGGACACTAAATGCCCCAGCACAGGAACCGAGGAAGACAGCTGGAAGTCTGCCTTCTGAGGAACCCTTCACAAGCGCTGGTATAGGGAGTGGTAGGGGCATTTAGGAGGCAAGGCTGGACCATTCCGCACTGCGGAGATTTCATGTAATGCTTTAGCCTGAAGGCCTCTTGGGATATGTCTACACTGCAGATAAAAACTCATTGCTGGCCCATTCCAGCTGCTAAGGCTAAAGGGGGTGTTTAATTGTGGTATAGACATTCAGGCCAGGGCTGCAGCCTGAGATCTTGGACCCTCCTGCCTTGTTGAGTCCTAGAACCTGGGCCCTAAAAATTCACACTACAATTAAATAGCCTTTTAGACCAAGCCCCATGAGCCCAAGTCAGTTGGCAGAGGCCAGCCATGCAGTGCAGACATACCCTCTGAGGAACAGCACAGAGTCTTGTTCAAGAGGTGTTAAATACAATAGGTTAGAATTACTATGGAGGATGTTCACAGCTTTACCTACACCAGCACTGTAAAAATGACAGCATAGTTAAACAAACTGCAGTTATGATGTCATTTGTAACACTTTTTATAAAGTCTGCTTCACATTCTACAGAGGTGGGGAAAGGAACACTGTATTACATTGTGCGAGAATATAACTGCATATGGATATGAAATGCATTGTGGTGGAACAAGAAGCTGTAATGAAAGCCAAGTGTGCATTGTTGCATATCAGAACATTTCCAAAATGTGTTTTGTTACTGAACTGAATAGACATCTCTTATTTTGATTTGGTAGATGACTTCTGCTTTTCCTAATAGACACCTTTTGGGGGACTGTATGGGTCACGGGATGGTCAGGTTTGCCACTTACCACTATGGCAAAGAGAATGATGTATCCTCTCTCACATGGAGGTAGACCATCCAGAAAAGGCTGACTGTGTTTTATTTGTCCTGTGGACAGACAGAGGACTTAGAACACCCTTAATGTAAATCTACTCGTGTTTCATGAGCACTGCATTCATAGTATCTTCAACCCCTCATCCTCAGTCCCGACACACACACAAACAAAGACAAAAATATCTACCTTTGTTCAATATCCAGCTTGGTTGCATATTTGAAGAAAAAAAATGTAACTCATAAGGAGGGCCTTCAAATTTGTTTGAATACATTTTCTGTATTTCAGGCATACATGATGAAGAATCACTTGTAGATTCCCCCCTTTCCCTCTCGTCCATTATGAACACACAAACGTGTGGTGAAGGTGAAAACTTATATCAAAGGCCATCCTAAAATGAACAACAACGGTATTGGACACTGGGAACATTGTTAGTGTAATTTTCTTTTTCTTTCTAAACTCTAATGCTCCAAATACACTCATTTATAAACATATCAGGTGTATATTTATCTGTTCTGAACATTTGCTAATTGTGTAGGCCTTGACAGAATTAGTCAACTGAAAAAGAATGTGTGTCAATGTATTAAAAGAAAGAGAGCCCAATTTAGGATTGTGATAATTTTCTATGTTTTTTTTTTTTTAAGGTGAGAAAATGACACAGATGGCAGCTAATGCCTAATGTCTCAACGTTGCCAGGTAACTGACTACAGATATGTGTCAGTGAGAGCCATCCGAAAGCGATGTATTCAGCAGAAGTAATACAGCATCAGGTATGTAAGACTAAACATTACTAACTTGTATTTATCTTTTTTGAAATTTAAGAATGAAAAATTGTATTTTTTATTTACATTTTACCACAATAGGAATAACGAATATGTAGCTAGGGTGTACTGTGTGCTTAAAACCAAATTTTGAGAATGATATTTTAAACAATTGTAGTAATTATTCAGAGGGTAATAAGTATCCCTCCTAATTATTAAAGAGATTAGGATAATTAAAATAATCCACCCTGATTCATACATATTCACAGATTAGGCCCTAATAGAACAAAGCACAAGCACTTAAGGATAAGCTTAGCATATGTCAATGGGACTAATCATATGCCAAAAGTTAAGTATGAACTACGTAAGTAGTTTGCTGGATCAGAGTCTTAAAAAAAAAAAAAAAAAAAAAAGCAGAATTTACTTAAGAACATATGAATGGCCATACTAGGTCCATCTAGCCCAGTATCCAATCTTCCAACAATGGCCAATGTCAGGTGCTTCAGAGAGAATAAATAGAACAGTCAGACAATCATTGAATAATCCATCCTGTCATCCACTCCCAGCTTCTGGCAATCAGAGGCTAGGGATACCCAGAGCATGGGGTTGCATCCCTGACCATCTTGTCTAATGACCATTGATGGCCTTATTTTCCATTAATTTATCTAATTATTTGTTGAACCTTGTTATAGTTTTGGCCTTCATAACATCGCTGGCAATGATTTCCAAAGGTTGACTGCATTGTGTGGAGAAGTACTGCCTTTCATTTCTTTTAAACTTGTTAGCTATTAATTTTATTGGGTGACCCTGATTCTTATATCACGTGAAGAAGTAAACACTTCTTTATTCACTTTCTACACCAATGATTTTATAGACCTCTATCATATGCCCTCTTAGTGGTCTCTTTTCCAAACTGACAAGTCCCAGTCTTTTTAATCTCTCTTCATACAGCAGCTGTTCCATACCGTTAGTCATTTTTGTTGCCCTTCTCTGTATCCAATGCTAATATATTGGGGGGTGGGGCAGGGAGGAAGGTGACCAAAACTGCATGCAGTATTCACTGTGTGGCGGTATCATGGGTTTATATAATGGCATGATATTTACTGTTGTGGCAAAGTATCTGCTTCTCCTCAGCTGGCTCAGTCACTTCTTGCCTTGGAGACACAGGCTTGGACAAAGCAGAGCCCTTCCAGGTCGCACAGGGTCTGGCTGATCCTTCCCTCAGTCAGTCTCTTGTGCTGGTTTTCTCCTCTTCTGGGGACAGAGTGCTTTCTTCATTATTGGAAGAGTTCAAGAGTTCTGGCATTCCAGATAGGAGGTACAATATCGCCGGACCACTGCATAAATGCCAGGCCAAAAAAACCTTTGTAGAATCCGATCAAGGGTCTTATCGACTCCTAGATGGGTCCCGAACAGATGACTGTGGACCAGATCCATTACTGCCCTCTGATGCTTCCGGGGGACCAAGAGTTGTTCTATGACTTGCTCTTGGACCCGGACTACTCTATATAGCAGATCCTTCTTAATCATATAATATGGCCCTGGGCCCTTAACTCTCCCCTCCACTGGGACCCCATTTACCTCAACTACTTCCTTATGAATATTGTGGTATATGGGATCATTGGCCTGATCCTGACCAAAATTCCTGTGTGCGGTCCCCATTTGTCCAAATTCTGGGGTGACTACCTACGTCTCCCCCTCGGGGAAAGCCCTGGGGAACCACGTCCAATGTTAAGGTTGTTGATGGCCGACCCAGTCCCACTGTCAGCTGAGCCCCTTCTTTCCCCTGCCAGTGTAGACTTCTGGTACTGGGTCAGGATCCTCGTCCCCCTCGTTTTATCTGCCCTCCATTCCCTCTGAGTCTTCCTGGACTTTCCTGGTGGGGAGAACAAATTCTGGCTAAACTATTGGAAGATTGGGGGAGGCTCATCTATCTTGGCCACACCTTGGGTCCCAGGGTCATTATTTTCTTCTACCTCGTCCCCGGGGAGTAGGCCATCAAACCCCGGGAAGTCTCGTCTAATAAGGACAGGGTAGGGGAGTTTCGGAACTACTCCCATCGTCAACTTAGTGGAGTTTCCGAGAACATATGCTTATGGGGATGGTTGAATAATAGTTGACATCCCCATGCACACAGGATATTCCCGAGCATTTGGCCCAGGATAGTTGGTCCTGCCTGACCAGCTTTCCTGAGATTAATGTGATTGCACTTCCCAAGTCAATTAATGCTGTGGTCTCTATACCATTCATCTTAACGGGCCTAGTGTATCTATGAGGGACCATCGCAACTCCAACTAGACTTATTAGATCACATGGTCCCCCTATATCTCCTAGTTCACATTGCATAGGCTCTCCTAGATTTGGGCATTGGGCAGCAATATGCCCTAGTTTGCCACAGGCATAACATCAGTACCCCGCTCAGGGCAACCCCCTATTTTTCAGGCTGCTGGGATTTATTCCCCAAGTCTTTCTCCCCCAGTCCCTCAGTCTCTCCGGGACTGCCGGCTGCTCTTCCGCCTCCTTCCTCCCCTCCATTGTCCGGTCTCAGCACAGAGACTAGTCTCTGATTCTGGAGACTTCCTTCCCCGGTGGTCCAAGAAAGTTCTTGGGCTGCTAAGTATCTTTCTACGAGAGCAACTAGTTCATCATAAAAGAGGAGGGACCATTTTGGTGGACCCACCCACATATGTCTGGTGGCAACCCCGTCATATACCTGTCCAATACCAGGATTTCCACTGCCTTCTCCGGCCCATGGGTCTCGAGGCGGAGCCACTTCCGGGCGAGGTGTATCAAGTCAAATAGCTGGGACCTTGGTGCTTTGTCATCCTGGTACTTCCACTCATGGAAGCGCTGAGCTCTTTTGGGCAGCATCATGCCTGTCCTCACCAGGATTTCCACCTTCAGCTGGGGATAATCCATAGCTGCTTCTGTGGTCATGTCAAAGCAAGCCTTCTGGGCCTCCCTACATAGGAATGGAGCCAGGAGGCCTGTGCACTGGTCTTGGGGCCAGGCCTCCCACAGTGCTGTCCTCTCGAATGCAAGGAGATATGCCTCCATATCGTCATCTGTTGTCATGTTCTGTAAATAGGTGCTCTCCTGTAGCAGCCGGGTCCCCTGGGCCCCATGCATCAGCGTGGTCAGGGCTAGCAACTGGTTCACTACTTCATTCATGGTGGCTTCATCAGCAGATGGTTTGTCTCCTGTTGGACATGTACTGACTCTTGCTGGGCAGCCACCCCCTTAGATGGCTTGCCACAGAGCCTCACTCACTATCACATCCCACCCCTGACACCACGTGTGTCAAAGTACATGCTTCTCTTCAGCTGGCTCAGTCACTTTTTGCCTTGGAGACACAGGCTTGGACAAAGCAAAGCCCTTTCAGGTCCCACAGGGTCTGGCTGATCCTTTCCTCAGTCAGTCCCTTGTGCTGGTTTTATCCCCTTCTGGGGACAGAGTGCAGCCTTCCTTGTTGGAAGAGTTCAAAGTCCTGCTGCACTCACTCTCCCCCTCTGCTTCCATGCCAGGGAGGGTTTAAAAAGGTTCCAGCAATTGGGGCCAGCTGAACCTAATTAGTTTCCTGGTAACCCCTGTTCCAGCTGAAGCTTATTTCTCCATGGCTCTCTCTCCTCAATGAATAGGGAGAGGCCTTTTAACCCGTCTGGGACTAATTACTGCCCCTCCCTTTGTAGCCATTTGTCCTGGGTTTGCCACACTGTCTTATTATCTATCCCTTTTCTAACAGTTCCAAACATTCTGATAGTGTTTTTGACTGCCATTCCACACTGGAACAACGAGGAATCCGGTGGCACCTTAAAGACTAACAGATTTTTGGTCATAAGCTTTTGTGGTTAAAAAACCCACTTCTTCAGATGCCACTGGACTCCTCATTGTTTTTGTGCATACAGACCACCATGGCTATGCCTCTGATAATTGCACACTGAGCAAATGTTTTCAGAGAACTATCCACAATGACTCCAAGATCTCTTTCTTGAGTGGTAACAGCTAATTTAGATCCCATCATTGAGGCTGGTTAGGATTCATTTAGTCATATAATTTTCTATTAAAGGAGTATTCATATTACCACTATTTTTAATAAAGGAAAACACTGAAATAATCAAATTTTAGTATGAATGAGTATTCATTTGAAGACTCAAACTTGTGTGCTGTTAATTACACTGCATATCTGAAAAAAAAGTCAGTCATCCATTCAGAGAATAGAAATCATGATATGTGACTTAAATGACCAAAGCAGAGTTCAAATAGTATTTTAATTGGGAAAGGGGCATTTAAGAATCTAGAAAGAATCATATACTGTGAATAATAAACAGTGAAAAGCAGGAAAAGTAATCAATAAAAAGGCATAAAAAGGACTACATTACAGCTATTGTTATTACAAAGAATGTCATGAATTCTCAGTGTGACAGCACGTAATGTGAAGTTACCCACTCAATTTAGGGCACCCCGTCTATACCCAACTGAGGGCTCAAGGCTTGACTCAGTCAATTTAGACACCTCCCACTCTTTTCGTTACTAAAGACTCAGGGGGTAAGGCATCTTAGCCTTTCCCACAGGACTCAGGGAGAAACCTGGTCAATTTAAATACCATCCCATATACACAGGGCTCAGGGCTATACAGATCTGTGTGTCCTTTTCCAGTGAAAGAGCCTTATACAGCTGTGCTCTAAACATCTATTTATTAGAAACAAACAGAACACATATACCAAGCAAATCTCTTATGCTCACCACTCCCTATATACAAATTTCACCCGATAACCAGTCAGGATCCAATCATCTGGGGGTTCCTAGAGAGGCCTCTGAATGTCATGGTCCTGCAGGGGTCAGAATTACAATAGCTTGATGTTGAACTACAGTCTTCAAATGGCTCCCAAAGAGCACTGTTTTTCATTTACATGATATAGGTAAAACTAGCTCCCTCCTTCAAATTTAGTAAATTTATCACTTTATCCCAAATTCCTAAATAACAAAACATTTAACCAATTACACACTGGCAACTATATGTCCTCTTTCCTGTCCAAGGTTTTGTTTTTTTCTTACATTTTATCTTTCATGTCTAAACTGTAACATACTTGTGACTTTCTCTATTTGTGCAGATGGTCAGTATAAAACGCTGGTCAGAGCTTATCATACTATTTGTTGAGTCTCCTTCTGTATCCTCCCTAATTTCCCAGCACCTTTAAAATCTTGGCGGTTATAACTCTCATTACGGACATTCCTGAGGCGGGGATGCTTTATCAGCAGAGGAACATTCTTCTCCCTCTCCCTCTCCCTCTCCCCATTTTAGTGGTAAACTCTCTGAGTATCACCCATGACTGGTTTAATATGGAGCGTGTGTGTGTGTGCCAGGTCTCAAAGCTACAAATTCTCCACAGAAAACATTTAATATATAGGGCCAGGTCCATCGGACCCACATATAATCACATGCAGCTGGTCATTCAGCACATTATGCACCTGATCTGCTGCTTACAGACAATGGATTCCTCAGTTCACTGGCAACTCCAAAACACTGAAGAAACCATTGTTTTGTATTGCACACAATGTTTCATTTAAACTAAAAAAAAATGCTTTCCTCCCATTTTGAGCCTTTAATGTTTAATTTTATTTTTTGAATCAAAAGAAAATGTCTAAATAGTTTCAAATTGAAAACTCAAAATTTTGAGATCAAAACAGTTTTTAAAAAAAATGTTTTGACAAACAAATTTGACATTTCAGTATCAAATATGCATTTTTCAACTAAAACGTTTTAGATGAAAAATTTCACTTCTCTCTCTCACTTACTACTCTTTTGCCTGGTTGGGCACTCAAAAAGGAGTGGGCTTGGGATTTTAGCCATTTCTATTGAAGGTGTACTGGACATGGTATATTTTTGAGTAAGATAAGAATACTTAAAAATACCCAGAGACTGTCACCAATTTCTCTTTAACAGGAAACTAACTCTGCCACCATTTAGCAAAGGGCAATAGTATACTCGTTTGCTTTTCATGCTACATCACCCTCCTTCCTCCCCCACAGAGCATATAACTAATGTCAATGCTGACATTCACCTTATACCCCTTCAACTATGCTACCTGTGATTTTGGCTCTCAGTGTTTCTCTATCATTCTGCAAGCTAAGTACAATTTTGACATGCTGGGACTGCATTTTGAAAGGTTGGAGCCTATACTAGACCTGCAACAAAACATGCAGACACCAATCCTGCCTGCAAATTGTATAAAACCTGAGTGTGGAAAAGGAATTTATGCATCTGTGCATTTTGTGCAGGTGCAAATTAGGCATCAGCCTTTCAGAATTTGATTACAGCTGCTTAAGTGATGGGAATAGCTGAGTACCTAAAGTTTGAATGTAGAACACACCACTCGTGACCTAAAGGTTAGATTTCCCACATGCTGCTAATGAAATCAACCGCATTACTTCCATCAATAGTAGAATCAGATATCTAAGTGTGCATCTGTCTGAAAACGTCTACTATGTACTAAGAAGACATTCAGAGATGTGTAGACTTAATTCTGCAGCAGATTTCATTTAATTTTTTTCCATTGGCATTAAAATATTTAGTTTTGCTATGTATTCCCCCAAAGTCCTACCTATAAATAGACAATAGCAGACTTTGTATTTTGGCAGATTAGCTGCAAGCAGAATCTATAAATTGCAGGTCTGCATGTTTAATTTCTACTGTAGAAAGCATCACTGAAAGAAAAACATAAAAAGGAGAAATAGTATCAACAGAATTAAAATGAAAGCTCAACAGGCAGTGGCTCATTTTGTTGTCCACCATGCATTTAAAAGTTGTTCAGAAGTCTTAGGCTCCAAACTTTGATGAAAATAATATTTTGGGGAAAAAACGAGCGTTTCTATTTCTATATATATCCTTATAAGTTATTTTAAAATTCAGTATCAGAAGGGAGAGGGGATTGCAGAGACATGCATGTTTGCATGTTACCCTTTTAGCAAGATACTATTATTTGTCCACTCTGAAAGACAGAGGAAGTTTAATTAGTCCACAACTTTATACACTTATATCTGGGAATGCCCAGCCACAAATTGTACAGTGCAGTGAGAAGGCGGTCAGCTCCTTACAACCCTGCTGGCTTCCCAGTTATCCACAGATTCCTTTAAAAAAAAAAAAAGGAATAAAAAACACCAAGGTGACCCATATTTGTATATGTTGTCTGCTCTGCCAAAATGTTTGCAAGGTGCATCAGCCCCTCATTCCATGCTAGCTCAGGATTGCCTCACTCCCTAGGCCCAGATCTGAACTGCCCAATGACTTGGAGGTTCCATCTGTGTGCCCAGTATACAATACTGTGCCTGCAAGTCCACATCACCACTTGCTTAGCCTGTTTACTTGCCCTTACAGTGCAAATCCTTGCCTCATCCCTCTTCTGTATCATTAAGGGCTCACCATTTCCCCATCCCTCCCAAATTGGTTTTCGAGATCCTCAGGGTTAATACAAAAACAATGAGAGTTTGGTGGCATCTCCAGGACTGACAGATTTATTTGGGCATAAGTTTTCATCAGTAAAAAAACCCACTTCTTCAGATGGATCCTATGCATCTGAAGAAGTGGTTTGTTTTTTTTTTACTTATGAAAGCTTATGCTCAAATCTATTAGTCTTGAAGGTGCCACCGGACTCCTTGTTGTTTTTGTGGATACAGACTAACACAATTACCCCTCTGATAGTGGGTTAAGACAACTATTTTCCAGTTGTAAATCCAAAGGACATCTTGCAGGCATGTTTAAATTTCCAGATGCTCTGAAAAAAGACCCAATCTAAATAAAAGCCCAGCAAATTTTATTCATCGCATCAGTGTGGTGAGTTTGCCGAGTGATAAATAGGCTGCTTTGAGTGTGAACACCTGGCTCCCCTGGTGTCATCCACTCCATTCAGGGCATCTGATGTGAGACGTGACTATCCCACTAAATCCCAGCTTGTGTTGTACCTCCAGCTCAACTTAGTTTAACCAAGAGACGACCCCCAAATGTACTACATGATTGCCTGATTATATTCATATACCTGAACACTTTGCTTCTTTCCAGGAATTGCTCTACCCATTATCTGTCATAGCTTCCCTGTGGAGTCATCACAAAATGTCTATTTATTCACCTCTCAATATCTTATCTTTAGTATTGGAGAGAAGGTGACCTCCCACTGGGTCTGACACTCCTGCTTAGTCATATTCTTGGCTAATCTGCATGGAACGCAGAACATACTGAGGCCCGTTGGATACTCCCGGAACAATGATCCTACCCGTAGGTCATATCCCTGTGTCATGCCACTCCTCCCTCTTAGATTCCCAAATGTGGCATTGGATGAGAGGTGGTTAAAAATCATCATCCCCAAATCCACCATCCTGCTCCCTCCCACCCGAAACGCTCTTCTATGTGGGTAGCAGCATGCTTTCTCTCCCTTGAATTCTCTTGCCCCTCAGCCACCCTTTGGTGTCTTACTATCTCACCCCTATCCACCATCTCGGTCTCCAGATAACCACAGCTATATTTATATTTGGCACTTGGAAATCATGATGTAATACAAATACTTAGAATGAAACAAGTGAACCCTAGCATTCTAAGGTAAGTGGCTTAAAAGAACACATTTCCACCCCTAAAGAGGTGAGCTGTAAACTCCCTTTTGCTACATGCGTCTGTCTTCAAAGGATTTGCTACTGTACTTGATCAGGAATTGTAAGTTTACTTATTAAATGTCTCTTTCTTGTGAAGCTGCTCAGGGGTCTGCACAATAATTTAAAATACAAAATGCTTTAAAATGTAATAAAAGCATATAAACGGGAAAAAAAGATGGCTGGTATGGTGTCATTTTAAAAATGGAGAGTTGCTCTTATATTAAAGTCCAATATGTAAAAACTAAAGAGTATTGAATGAGCTAATGATTATCAATATGCAAGCAAAAAAGTTCTTGAAGGTCAAACAAAAATACATTTGTTGTCTGATTTTCAGAATCCTGCCTATTCCCCGTACCTAAGAAAAAATACTGGATTCTGTTTAATGTTAAGCATACAAGATGAATTGACAAAATAATTAAATGGTCCAAAAAGTGTAATCCAAAAAAGTCTAATATAAGAAAACTATTTTACTTACGTAGCCAGATGGGGATGTTATTAAATATGTAAAACACAAGTGCTGCAATCTTTAACCCAGTGGCTAAGTAAAAGAGGTGTTTCAAACAGTATTGCTGTCTTCAGGGGCTCTTAGGGATGAATCTCTAATTCATAATTTATTCATGTTTTCTGCTGCTCCTCATGAAAAATGAATAATATTCTACGTAGTCTACAGGCAGAGATACATATTACTAGTAAGTGTTTTTTTGTAGGTTATGCAAATAAAATTAAGTCTGATCTATAGAACTGAACATACAAATTAATATAGACAAGATTTAATTTTTCTGAACATTTTGATACTTTGTCATCTCTAGCAAAAAGGTCTCTGTGTAGATACTTATTTGCATGCTGAATTCTTTTAAAGTCAGTGGGACTCTGCAGTACTAATGATTCACCTTTGCAGACTCTTTGCCTAACTTCTTGAAATACACTGCACACTTAACCCTACTAAATGTTACAACTAAAAGTGAACTATCAGTAATCTATTTGGTAAGGATCAACTGAGAGAGTATGCTAGAACACCAGTGTTCATAAACCCTTGTGTAGCGGGGTGAACACCCGCTCCAGGCCTGAAGGGGTTGAAAAAGCCCTGCAGAGGGCTGGGGCTGTGGAAGGGAGCAAAACCCCAGCTGATTGGCGGAAGTGGCTGCAGCTAGGGCCATGCCCCAAACTGAGCAACTGGGCATTGTAAGAAGGCCAGGCCAGCCAGAAGCTCAGCAGTCTCACTCTGACTGGAGAGAGAGACAGGCCTGGCTGCTGGGGAATTCATCTGGGGACCTAGAATGAGTCAGGGCTGGGGAAAGACCTTGGGGGTGGGGAAGCCCTAGGCCAGCAACTCTCCAGGCTGCAGGGCCTGGTCCTAGGCCCACATAGATATTGGGGTTGCAGAGGGGCAGCTTGAGGGTGAGTAAAGGCAGCCAGTTCAAACCCCTTGTTGCCTGTGATGATTGGCTGATAGATTGCATTCCACCCCAGGGCATGGGGGCTAGTCGGTGACTGGCAGTAGCCATGACTGAGGTGACGTGGGGATAGGAGGTGGGATCTCCCCTGGGTGGGGAGACCGAGAGAGAGTAGGGTACTGCCAGGGGTACAACACGCAAGACAAGGGCACCGGGGTCTGGGAGGGACAAGGGAGCCAATGACAGCTGGGACACCTCACCTGTAGAGGGTGCTCTGATGACTGGTGAGCTAATTCCCAGTCAGGTGCTGCTGGGTGAGTCTGCACCTGATAACACCTTGCAAAATAAAAACAAATTTCCTGATTTGGACATTAGAATTCCTGGTTTGTCTGGCTTTTACTTTGGTTTCAACCAAGAAAAGTAACATCTGACTGTTCTTATTGGAAAGGTTTAGACTAGAGTTTACATAGTGGTATCTGGTTTTGTCCAGTAACGAAAATGATTTCCCATTGACTTCAAAAGCATGTGATCATCAAGAATTCTCAAATCCTAAAATTCCATAGAAAAATGTTTTCCCCTCAGCTGTACACAGGATTATATAAACATTTGTCTGTTACCCAAGTGTGCTATGTTGTAACTCAGATTCATAGATTCTAGGGCTGGAAGGGACCTCAAGAGGTCATCGAGTCCAGTCCCCTGCCCTCATGGCAGGACCAAATACTCTCTAGACCATCCCTGATAGACATTTATCTAACTTACTCTTAAATATCTCCAGAGATGGAGATTCTGCAACCTCCATAGGCAGTTTAACCTAGGCAGTTTATTCCAGTGTTTAACCACCCTGATAGTTAGGAATTTTTCCTAATGTCCAACCTAAACCTCCCTTGCTGCAGTTAAGCCCATTGCTTCTTGTTCTATCCTTAGAAGCTAAAATTAACAAGTTTTCTCCCTCCTCCCTTTTAGATAACTGAAAACTGCTTATCATGTCATGAAGTTGTACAGCAGTTGTAACTCTAAAATAAACTACAGAATATAAATAAAAACAGAAGTTAAATTAGTAACAGCAGAAATTTTCAAATATATAATATAGATGAACAACTTTGAATAAATTAGGTGTTTTGCTTCAGTCTTCCATCTGAACTCACGTGTCATTTTCTGACAGAAAAGCATACAGATAGCTATGCTTCCATATGGAGCAAAAGACAGAAAGGTCATGGTCACCATTATCATTCATCAAGTTGTTATTGACTTACTATCTCTTCAGCTTTCTTAGGGGAGTCATATTGATCAGCTTCTGTCAGTCTCAGTAAGCCTCAGCCCATAGTCTTAAAAGGGGATTTTAGTGGCACAAGTATTACAAACTGAATTGACCTGGAGGATGCAAGACAACAGTCAGAGCCAAAAGTAAGTAATAGTGCACATCATTCTATAAGAATATATTAAATTACATGCATTTGTGCAGTCCAAGCAGCTTAGGAAAAATAAATCATTTCTGTCAATGCCCCTTTACTGCAATACAGCTTTTGTCAATTTCTCTAATTTATTCATTCAAGTTACAATTTTCCCAGCTTAAAGGAAAAACTTCAATGTGAAATAAAATACATCTATTTGTGAAGAATATTTTGTATATTTTAAATGAGCAAACAATTAACCTAGAAGCTGACATCTTGAAGTCTAATGCAGTTTAGGACACAGGAAATGTTGTTCCACATATAAAAGTATTATAAAAAGCAGGAAATTCTTAGTTATTGACAAATTGCTTAGTTATGGTCCAAATTGCTTGAGAATTTGGTACAAACCCCAGTTTCATCATTCAATTTAAAAAATAATAACTACCTTTACCTAATAACTCTGAAGGTCTCCTGGCTTCCTGAATCAGTAATGTGCTAAGTAGCACTTCCTACGTATCAAATTATAGCATTAAACAACTTCCTTCTGGGAAATATCAGTAAAACAACAGCTGTCACTGAAACATCGGAAGCACTCTCAATTACAAAGATACTGAAAAATTGGCAGGTATTTCAGAAAACTGTTCTGAAATTGCAAAATTTTAAATATTTAAGCCTTTTTTGGTAAATATTTATCTGAATAGTGACTTGATACCGCTCTCATTAAAGTCAATGGGAATTTTGTCACTCACTTCAATGGGAACAGGCCTTTACATGTCCGAAGTAATTACTACAATTTCTCTTTAATTTCCCTTAAGGCTCCTAGTCACGTCATGCCAACGAGGAAATATAATTTAGCCTTAATATGCCAGACGCAATAAGAAAGCTACTTAAAAAACAACCCCCCCGAAAAGCCTCACTCATTGTTCCTTGTTCGGAAGGAAAAAGCACTACATTAAAGTGACGGAAAGGGACAGCAGCTCAATAGAAGATGCAAACATACCCACTTCAGTGTGAGAAACAGATTCACTTGCACTGGTATAAATGTCATCTGCAATATCCACATCTTTAGGAGAAAGCTTGAGGCTATCTAAAATGTAAAAATGTCACTCAACAGATCTGCTTCCTATGTGCATTCAGGCTCACACCTGCTTAGTTTAGCTTTCCCTACGTTTTACTGAAAAGCTGGCATAGCTACGGGAAAAGTAGTAAGACTCTCCCGCGCCCCTCCCCCGCCCCACCAGCAGAATTTCTAACTAGTTCTGATTCTAGAATTTTTATTACTGGTGAAAATGCAGAAGCCAGAATGATTTTCAGGCTAGGCTGGCTGTTACTACCCTCAGTCCTCTAACCCCTCCCCACCCCACCTTGTTACTTGTGAAACTAAACACATTTGAGGACACAGTTTGTGCACAGGCACTTTTCAAAATATAAATCACATCAAAAAAAACCCCCACCATTTTTGGACATCTCCTCTTGTCAACATACATATTACATTACATATTGATTCTGATTTTAATCTGAGGGTATTTGTACACTGTCTAGCACAGCACAGTTGAATTTCATAACTATTAGAAGCAGTTAATAACTTTGACTCATCAAGAACTTGGAGACAATGAGCCAGATCCAGCCTATAAATCATACCAGAACTTGTTAGCTATGTCTAAGGTAACACGAGTGGAAGTAACCAAGCTTTTTAATTTAATACTTATGGAAATTTCAGACCTCACACACCATATAGCAGGGTTGTGAGCACAAGCCATACTGAAAAATGGCTCTCTTTCCAAAGTCTTTTTTTTTAAAAAAAAATCTTTTCAAAAGACCTTATAACCCATGACATTATCCAAGCCTAATCCAGATAAATTATTCTTCTCTAAAGAAATTACCAGTATATCTTTCTAGCCTTTACAGTGCAAAAGATCTACAGCCACGCTGATCCATCCTTCCATATCATGCACAATTCCCTTGTGAATGGTGGCTTTTCCCTTCAACACACATAGCGGATAAAACAGTATTTAATCATGTCAGCTGCACCCCTTCATAATCCCTGACAAGGCTAACAGTAAAAAAATTCATGATGAGGAAAACAACAACATTAGCACTCTCCTTTTATACTAATGTATTCCTATTCAACTAATCATATCATATAATTGTTCTATTTCACAGCTGGACATTCAAGTCCGTTATTACAAAATCACCCAATACCACTCATGCCTTTAACACATTTTAGAGAGCATAGCCATCATTTTCCATACACTCCTGTGTTTAGATACAGCTAAATATACTTCAGCAGAATCCATATTTCCGCATGCAGTTGTACTATTGTTAACCATAGCACTTTAGTGTGCAGTCTCAGGGAATGTTCACTTTTCTGTCCATTCTCATGGTTCTTAAGAACCAGAGGGACAACAATCCCTACAGAGCAAAGGCAAGCCCAGCTATTGTCTAAATGGCTTTGTGGTTTGGGGGAGGGCTTTATTGTCCTTTCAGCACATTCTTAAAGTTCGTTGTAGTCTTACATCAAACAATATTTTGTATAAAATAGGAAGATTAAAATAAAATAAAAAAATTTAGAGAACTCATGATGCTGAAAACAGAGGTGTCATCTGGTAGTCTTCACACTTAAAGCTACTCATTGGGAAGAGAGACAATAGAGCCAAGAAAACATTCCGTATCTCAGGACTGTAGTTAAATGTAGGAGTTGTTTCATAGCGGATGCTTCCTATTTGAGCTATATTAATAATGAATTTATTATTATTCCTATTTGAGCTATATTAATAATGAATTTATTTCCACAGTTAGGATAAATGTACCCTCCAGCAGGGATTTTGAGACCCTACCGCAGATGAGTTTATTATTTGCTGATGTCCTTCTAGATTAAATGGAAGAGTTATCTTTCATCAGATGCCCTTATATCATTAACTAGTTGTACTTTTCCCCTTTTTAGCTCATCTTTATAGTAATTGCCCTGCACTGAAAGCAGGGCATTGTCCAGGCTTGCCAGAGGAAGACAGTAGTGCTTTATGGCAGGGACTGTGGAGAACAAGGTCAGAAACTGCTGCAAAAAGGTGGTGTTGGTCAGCTTTGCAGCACTGACTCACATCCTTGGAATGTAAAGGTGGAAAGTTTTAAAGGTGCAAGCTTTGGCACTGGAAACCCCTTTTTCCATGCAGCAGGCAAGGCAGATTCAAGCACGTGTGTGAGATATGCTTTGAGACCCATTTGGCCCATTCTTTCCGGAGCGGTAGGGGACGATTGCAAGGAGAAAACAGGATTGGCGGTGGGTGGAGTGCCATCCACAGGTTTGGCTCAGCTGAAGCAGGTCATGAGGTGCAGGACACAAGCAGGGTAGGGAGGGAAGCTGGGGGCAGTCCAATGGGCATAGGTACCATTGGCAATTAGGTTTAAGGTGTTCAGAGTTTCCTATGGTATTACCCTAATAAAGCACATGTGGCACATTTGCAGGGGGTTAACTTTGGGATTTTGGATCCCCTTTTCAAGGAATAGCACCAATGTAAGTTAAAAAAAAATCAATTGCCTATAGGAAACCTACGGGTTCCCCGGGGTTCAATTCCCAACAGCACTCCAAGGGAATATCGAGTAATACATCAGCTTTCATACCCACAAGGTGGCTCCATTCACACTACAATCAACCAGCTGGCCTGGCAAAACATTTTGGGGTACACCATGCAGATGACAAAACAGAGGGCCCTTCCACTACATTAGCATACCTGGGTATCGAATGAACACAAAGGCTGGCATATTACAGCTGCCTCCCAATAAAAGTATGTTTGTCTGGTATGACAACATGGCAGGTCAAACTTCCACTGCACGCAGGGTTACGAAGTTAGTGAATGAATTTGTGTCACAGAGTGTAAGCCTTAACATCTCTTTTCCTTCCATGCACATGCCTGTCATTGGAAGATGGCATCACTCAAATAGATGCTGCTGGTGCTATGGAGCTATGGCATATGAGGATCTGGGAGGCTGGTCACCTATATGGCCCATCAGGAAGGGAAGGATGTTGCAGTATGTGACATTGGCAATCCAGCTACGGAGTCCTTGATGATCCCTGTGTAATGCAAATGGCAACAGAGTTCATTGGCGGGGGGAAGGAGAGTTCACCGATCAAACTTGGGGGGGTAACATGTTTTTGGG
Organism: Gopherus evgoodei; assembly: GCF_007399415.2. NCBI lineage: Eukaryota > Metazoa > Chordata > Testudines > Testudinidae > Gopherus > Gopherus evgoodei. Next base: position 78,744,133 of record NC_044326.1, read on the forward strand.
CTGCTATACCAAAGGCCACTGGAAGATGTCTGGGACCCTGACTAGGTGTGGGGGAGGAAGCAGCCGAGCTAATTGCTGGCACCTCTTTGTGGTGGATGTCCAGCGCAAGTACTCCACAGGGAAGGCATCCAGAGACCAGATAAATGGCCTGGTAAAGGGCTTAAAAAGGAGGTGCTGGTTAGACAAATAGAACGGTGTGGGGCTTGGGGGTCCTATGGTTGGAATGGCAGCGAACCAACCCTCCTTTCTTATAGCCCACCTTACCCCTCCTACAGGGGGGAGTAGATAAGATCCCAGCAATGGATTTTTAAGATGGATCTGGGTAGTCACAGACATCTAATAATAAAGTTAGGGCCTGATTAAATCCAATCAGGTGTCTCCTGTCCTTCTTTTGGTATAGCTGGACAATCTCCTTTCCCAATTGCTGTTAATCACCTTTTTCTTCTCTTCTCACAAATTGCTTGTAATCACCACATTGTTTCATAACTTTTTGTATTTATAAAACTGTTAATAACACTGTTGTATTCAAATGAAATTTTTGATGACTTGTATGCAACTTGAGCCATTCACATTCAAACTTTCCTCTTGCCAACTCAGTCTCTTCACACTGTTTCACCTTGCCCTATCACTTACTTTGAATTCCCTCTTTCTTGTTTTTACAGAACAGGCTTCATTCTACTTTTTCCATATTGAGAGTAAGCTTCACTGCAAGAGCAACAAATCTAAACTTAATGTAGTACTATTGTGTAGGGATTTTATTAAACTGAAAAACAATTCAGTCCAGATATTCAAAACTGTTTGTTTTGATAAATACAATAAATCATGACAGATAGTTTGTACCCACAAACTGTTTTGCTCAAAATCGCTTTGTAATTAAAAAAAAAAAGTTACTAGTATTTTGCTATATAGATATGTTTTTTAGAAAAAGATTAGCAGCAATTATTTAACAAAAAGTCCAAAAGAACAGACTAATTTTAATTGGGGCAGCAGTTTAGCAGATTTGGCAGCAGTTTAGAAGTACAAAGACTCTGTTAAGAGTTCAAAAGAAATAATCAAGCCGTAATATCCCCTAGAGCTAATACAGGCTACATTTTAGCAGCATAGAACTAAAGAAACCAAGATGTGTAGGGTAGGAGAAACGGAAGATCACATGTTGTCCGCTCCGTTGTTCTTATATATTTAGTCATATGAGGAGACAAAAGGCCAACCAGTGCCCTTCAACAGGGACAATGAATAAAGAATATGAACGTGTTTTCACATTTTAAGGCCTGATGATTGCAACATTGCATGACTGAATTATTGGTATTGCCTATTCCTTGGAGTCTATAGGAATAGGACGGTGTCTCAAAGTCATTTGAGTGTTCTCTAGTGGCACTCACAAAACTATTGAAAGTAACAATACTCTGCGCCTTTACACTGTTTTCATATATCACCATAATGTTTTCATAGCACCTCTTAGATAAAAAGGATTTAATAATTTCAAAATCATTCCACATCAACACTAACAAGGCAGACGGGCAACTTATTCCCAATTAAATACACATAGCTTAATATGGCAAACATTCAGAGGATAGAATGATAGATATCAGCAAGAAACTATTCTTTGTTATTAATTACTACAGCTATTCCAAGGCTGAGCAAGACAGCTATGAAAGAATACCTACTTTGAATAAGTTAAATGAAAGTCATGTTCTGATCCTCTCCCATTTCAATTATATTGAAACAGAACTCCCCAGGGCAGTCCACCAGAACCCGGCCTGCGATTCAGCAAAATTGGTCTAATCCCACTCATTTTTGCAAGAAATTACAGGTTTGATGAACCAGCATTGACAAATCTATTTTGCTGGAAAATTTCTACTCAGCAATATCAGTATGTGAGCTGTGTATGAGAAGATGAAGCAAAGTTATATGAAACTTTCACAGCAGAACCTACAACCAGGTGAAATTTGCCTGGATTTCTGATTTTGCAATTTCTCGGTGCAATCCTGTGTCCATTGAAGTCAATAGCAAAACGTCAATGGAGATAAAGATTTCAAACCTGGCTCAAACAGAGAGGAGATTGAAAAGTTTCACCAGATTTGTGATTTTTATTTTTCTTTGCAAGTTTTTGGAGAATCAAAGTTAAGCTTCAAGAGAACTCATGCTGAATGTTGGATGAATCTAGGCAAAAGTTAAGGTTTCAATTTAAACCCAAATAAAATGATTATCACATTGTTTCAACCTGAAAATGATCAAAATTTTATGTTTTTAAATTGATGGGCTTGTTTGAAGCAAAAACTCAAAATGAAACCAGAGTGATGGGAGGTTGAGAGAAGTGTTGAAGCTGAAAAACCCAAAATGCAAAAAAGTTCACATGAACTACTGCAAGCTGAAACCACAATTTTCAGAGCTCTAGGGATAAATTGCCTAAGATTAAAGTCCATAATACCTATTATTTTGTATTGTTACTTCGGTGAAAAAAATACAAGCTAGCTAACAGAAAATACCTAGATAGCCTGAAAGCAAACAAGGAGAATTATATGTTTAAAAGGACACTACTAGAAAACGAAATACATCTCATATATGAGAAAAGAAACTAACAAAAAACCATGACATCTGTAAAAATGCAAAAGTTCATCACATCAAATTCATCCCAGATTGAACCCCATTGATTTAAACCAGGGGGGAAAAAATGCCAAAATATTTGAGCAGTGGAAATTTTTTAACATATAAGAATATTAAAGTAATAGAAACATTACATCCTGGGAATATGTAATATTGGCTCACTAGCAGACATACTCTGTCTTTGTATTTTTCCTATGCCGATTCAACAAAAGGAAATAGCTGGGTTATTGTCTGTTCTTGGTTTATATTGAATATTTATATAAAAAAATATACAGAACCATTGGACAGAAATAAACATCAATGTAGTTTTTCCTCTTGCTCTTTCTTGACCTCAAGTCTTGCCTTTGAGTTGATACTATGCAGACTTTGTGTCTTCCGTTTTCAACAAAGACTTTTCTCAGAGAGCTTCCAAGCAGACATCTTAGGACTCAGCTGAAAGTAACTTCTTTTTATGTACTCTAGAATCACATCCCTGCAGTTGTTTAAAGTGCTGAGAAAATGTTTCTTTAAACCTTGTTTCAATTTGACAGTTTATATGAAACTTCTATCAATTGTTGCAAACTGCATTTAAAAAGAACCACTGCTTGTTTAAAATATCCATCTCTCCTCAATGAAAAGATTCTGGGTCATGTTTCTACCTGCTGTAAGCCAGTCCAATTCCATTGTCCCAGACATGCAGAAGGAATGACAAGATTTGAGGGCTGTGATTTAAATAGGCCACAACTTTATTCACTTAACTCATTTGAGAATACCCAGTAATAACTTTTACATTGCAGGTCATCCTTCCTTCCTTCATTATTTCCACCTATTTGGGAGGGCTACCAACAGCCTTCCCCTACTCTCTCCCTGGTCTCAGTCCATTGCCCCCATATGAAGGGAAAGGGGCTAGAGAATGGGAGTTGTGTCCTTGCTGTACCAGTTCTTAGGTGCACCAGTCCATTCCCCAGTTTCTTTAAGGGATGTTTTTCCGAATTACAGTTTTTCAGGGAACCAGACTCCTTATAGCACAAGTACTACACAGGACATCAGCCACCAGGAAGCACCAGCAATGAGCTAGGCTGCCTTCCTACACTCCTAGTCAGATTTCCAGATCAGGAGGGAAGTGATAACTAACATCAGCCAAAAACATATCCACTCCACAGTTGGAGAGATGCACCTCCTCATCCTTAAATAACTCGGGCATCCAAATGATATTTTTGACGGATAACTACCAGTCCTCCTCATTCTCATATAAATTTTGCCACCTTCTGATTCACATATCTTCAGGACTTTTCAACCTCTGGAAGCCTGGTGGCTCCCTGCCATGCCATCTGCTGGAGCATTTCAAACTAGTTCACACAGTCACCCAACGGAAAGGTCCTGGATCTGTCCAAAATCTCTGTGCCCCTGCGTCAGTCCTTTTACAGAATCCCAAATTGTTCACCTGGGTAAAAACTATCATTTCCAGTGGCTGCCAAAGTGTGTCAGTGGGGCATCAGCTGGTCCCAAGCCAACTCAAGATCAACTTACTATTTTGGTCCAGCTTCAAACCTCTAGGTGAACTCTCTGCCTAAATGTTTTCCCAATAGGCATAGCTATCTCAGAGCTGGAAGGAACCTTGAAAGGTCATTGCCCCCTGCCTTCGCTAGCTGGACCCAGTACTGATTTTGCCCCAGATCCCTAAGTGGCCCCCTCAAGGATTGAACCCATTGGCCTGGGTTTAGCAAGCCAATGCTCAAACCACTGAGCTATCCCTCCCCCCATATTAGCTGGATATGTCTACACTGAAATTAGACACCAGCAGCTTGTCCCTGCCAGCTGACTCAGGCTTGAGAGGCAGTTTAATTGCAGTGTAGATGTTTGGGCTCAGGTTGGAGCCTGGGTCTCTAGGGGTCTGTGAGGTTCCAGAAGGTTTCAGCCCAAGCCTAAATGTCTAACTCACAATTAAAGAGCCCCTTAACTCAAGCCCAAGTTGGCTGGCACAGGCCAGCTCCAGGTTTTCAAATGCAGTGAACACATACCCATTGTGTCTGCAGGTCCACACACTAGCTCACCTGGTTTGTTCCTACATATCTGACAAATTGGAAAATTAGCAGTTCACACCATTGGACTGATTGCAAACTAGAGGCCTCATATATGCTCTATATGCATTTAGATGTCAACACCTTATTACCTATGTGCCTCTAACCCTTAATCTTTCCCCCAAAACACACTGCCACCAAGATGGGAAAGAATTCTACTTTACTGTCCCCAATCCACAGGATATTTCTGAGCACACCACCTTCCCTGGTGAAAAACCCCAAACTTCATTGCCCCCCCCCCCCCCGATGCATGAGAATGAATTTTTAGATCGACTCCTAGCATCCATTCCTGTTTCCAAATAGGAAACCGCACCACATTAATGTGATTTAGGAAACATTCCCACACTCAAACTCTCTTGTTTCTGTACTCTTATAAATTAGTTGGACCTAATTATCTACAGGTGATGGATGAAAGCTGGCCACAAAATGCTCATTCTGAGGCCATTCTGTTTTAAGTGTATTGTATTTTAACCATTTTACAATATTCTGGTACTTCTGGGTGGAGGGGGTGACATTTTTATAAATAAAATACAATATATTATCATAATGATATGAAAATATTTAGAGGACACAGTTTCCAAAGTCTCCAGGAAAAGTAATGGACACCTATTCAGTATTCCTTTGAAACTGAACTCATACGTTTCTCCTGAGATATTCAAATGTACATCATTTAGAGCTATCATACAGCTAGCACTGGTTTGTGATAAATGATACTGAAGTAGCTAAACAATTTGATCTCCAAAAGGCTGCTCGCCATACAATAATTGACTAGTCAATTTTCAGTATTTCACTAGCATTTAAAAAACTATCCTTATATACCCAAAATATAATTTTCTGCATTTTTAAATTAGCCAGAATGAGAGTTTGTGAAGTATACTGAGTTCATGCTTGCATGTATGCAGAATGTGTAAGAGAATTCATAAGCTAAAAGCATTGTAATATATATATATATATATATATATATACACACACACACAATGCTGATATGTTATTGCCTGGGAAAAAGAAGCACCAATATGATGATAATTTCAAACACCCAAAATTAGCTAGTTACAGTATTGCTATAACTTGCAGAACTTTGGGATTGCAAAGTTCTCATAGTATGAACTAGATTGTTTTGTTTTCAACCAGATTTTGAATCATGGTTCTCTGCAGAACGTGGGCCATATCGTGCACTTGCAGTGAAAAAGCTAATGGCCGAAAAGGGAGAAACGTGGGGAAATGCCAAAACTAAAAACTCCAGAGCCTATATTGTGATTTATTAATGGCAGTCGAGAGGTCTGGATGAGAGAATCTTTTTTAAAAAAAACGAAAAAAAAAAACAGCGTGTGCTTACTTCCAAACTTCATCCTTGTAGCAATTTCACTTCTTTCATCATTCTTCTGTAATCTTACTTCTTCTCAAGAGATACTAAGGTTTCTGTAGATTGCTTGAAGCACTGCAAAAGTGACAAAGTGCACCAAAATGAAGCAATCTCAAAGCCCTGCTTACACCACATTCATTGTATTCTGTTTCAAGTTGGTTAACTTCTCAGTCCTGAGCCCTCTTATGCCTTCTCCAATTATACCTGAGAAGGAAATCTTGGAAAACAAGCCTCTCCCAAAAAAACAAATATTTTACTATAAAGGATTATGCCATAAGATTCACTAAAATAATCTAATGTATGCTAATAGTCTGACACAAAGATTTAGGCCTGATTCATCAAGCACTTCAGATCATGCCTAATTTTAAGCGTGTGTGTAAATGCTTTGCTGAATTGGTCATAAGGCTCAATTGTTAGTCAGCCTTCAGGTATAACATTTTGAAATGCAAACTCCTACATTAAATGTGCAGTTCAGTTCAGTGAATAAATACCTTTTTAGTACTTATACTTAAATTTGTTTGTGATTATTCTGAATCACTTCTGCAATATGTGAAGTGAAAATATTCATGAATGAATAGTTGGAATGAATATACATTCACAGTTACATTTTAACATTTTATATGTGGAACTTCTCTCTCTCTGCTTTCTGTTTTAATCTAGTATGAAACCATTTGTTCTCTTCATCACTGATTACAGTATGGGCATTTTATGTGGGGTGGAGGAAGGATGATTTGAAGAGCCCCTCTAGGTGTTCTAAACATGAGGGTGTGTGTCTATCTGTGTATCTGTCCATTGGAACGGGATGCCATTTCCTGCACCAGGCTCAGTTTCTGAATTTATTGTTGTTATAACCCAAAACAGGTTGCAGTGCAATACCTCACTGTTGAGGTGACAGACATTGATCACTGAAGCAAAATCAGTAACCAAATGGAAGTTTTCTTTGCTTTTCTGTACAAGTAAGTGATCTTGATTTACCTATATATGGCCACTGTTTTCTGTCATGGTTTGGCTACTCTGAGTATTGGAGATATGAAGCATATCTCCATGACAATATATATCATGTATATATTTAAAAAATAAGTGTCTTAAAAGAAAAATATTTTTAGTCTTAGAAGAAGTCCAATTATGAAACAATAGTTGTGTGTTAAAAGCTAAAGACACAAAAATTAAGGAAAAAAGGCAGAGAGAAGACTGGAAAGCGAAAGTAGGAGGATTTTTTATTTAATTTTTTTAATCTGGATGGAGTTGGCATTAATAATTTTAAAATGTTTAAAAAATTCTTTAACAGAATGGAAAGCACATTTATTACCTGTAACACTCACTCATATCCTGTAGTTGTTTTACATTTTAAGTTTCAGGATATGAAAAAAGATGCAAGACTCTTGCATAGAATAAAAGTTCTTGGTGCTGCTCCTCAGTTGCAAAGACGAAAATGTATCACACAGAGCAGGGACTATGACTACATAAAGGCAGCAGGGAGCATGGCACATACCGCACTGGTAGGGAGTGTGCCACACACCATACCCTTGCAGTAAGTAATGCTGCCTAGGGCTGGGTGATTTGTTTTTTCCAGATGAATAGTTTATATATAGAAAAATGTAGCTGTGGGTCAATCAAAACTATTTGTGAATCTGGCTCGGGTTCAGTGACTAGTTTCAGAAAAGAAAAAGAAAAAAAGAGTCAAATCACTTCATTTCAATATTTTCAAAATAAAACATTTCAACTTTTCAATTTGAAACAATACTTCCTTTGAACTTTAGCTAGATTTGTTTTTTAATAAAGGATATAAACACCTAAAAACTTTAAAAAAACAAGACAGGGAAAAAATTGGGGTTTCAGAGAGACATTTTGGTGAACCAAATACGAAATGATACATTGTTTTGAGTCAAATGAAACATAAAATTCTACCCATGATGAATTTTTTCTGGTTTTTCATTTTGGTAAGAAAAACTAAAAAAAAAAAGTTGCAGGTTGATCCAATTATTTTATTACTATTAATTTTTCAGTTTGGCCAGGGAATTGAAAAATTAAATTATTCACTCCATTCTAATGCTGCACCCATATGCAGGACAGACACAAGACAAACATTAATTGTGATCCCAACCCCTACTTAAATGGGTACAATTCTCCACTCTGCGGGCCAAATCCTTTCATTGGAACCACTTTCTTATCCAGATGTATGCCTCAAGTGAAATATAATTTGAGTATTTGGCTATAAATATTTGGATGGATTAAGAAAAGACTCTGGATCCATAGATCCTAGGCCTGGATTGGGATGGGGACTGTGGAATCAACACATGGAACTAAAGGGTGGGCCCCTTACCAGAATCCCTTGAGTCTGCTATGAGAACTGTGGAGTAAGAAGTAGCTTTGGCAGGGCAGACTGCCAGGAATGCCATGAGAACTTTTAGCTGGATTGGATGGGGCCTTGTTTAGTTTTAGTCCACCAATACAGGATTTAAATATTGTATTAAACTGGGTTTTATGCTATATAGCTCTACATTACAGGAAATATATCCTTTAAAAAGGGCTAACCTCCGGCAAAAAGGGGACATTTTGAGCCTGTTTAGATTCCATATCATTCTGAAACAAGGCAGCATATCTGAAGGACAGTAGAGTAGAGCCAAGATGGGAATGAAAAAGTATGAACCGATCGTAAGAGTATGTAGGAAAAATGTCAAGACCGTATGATGGAAATTAATTGCATAGGGAGGGTCAGAGGCTTATATCTTACTAATTAGTCACTTTGCACTGTGGTTTTGTCCTGTGTATTTACCACCACTTTGTGATTATCCTCAAACAGTACCATATTTGAACTTGTACAAAAGAAAGTCCAGATGATGATAGACAAGGAACAGCCATGAAGGATATAAAATAGACTTGCTTAGGAAAAGATGATCAAAAACCTCCATAAGTCTTCAATGATAGATTGAGTTACAATCAGCAACACTGTTCAAAGACCTACAGATCCTTCTGTGAGTTAAGTGACTTTCGACATAAAACTGTTCTGCAGACCACCAAAGGACCACGGACCACAGTTTTACATCCCAAGAGTTAGAACATTACTAAAGAACTTGCTCTATGTTTGGCAACTAAGATAAGACACTATAAGAGCAAATTTGTGCTTAGGTGTATTCTAAGGGGTTAACTGTTGGTTGAACATCAGCCATTTTACTTGAGTAGCACAGAGACGGTGGGAACTCCTTTCTAATAATTACCTCACTGCAAGATTTGGATTTATTTTCAATGCCTTGTTCATTTTCAGAAGATAGAGCCAATAGTCAGGCTCTATCTTCATGACAGATTCCACCCAGCAGTGGAATATCGCTATCAAAGCTGTACATCTGTCTCTTGCACCACTTCCTCATCAGGCCTCGGCAGGGTATCACAGGCAAACAATGCTGGGCCATATGATGATATGACTGATGTCACGAAGCCAGTCCTTCACAGGGGAGCTGAAAACAGCCTTTCGCTTCAGTCCTTTCAAACAAGATTAAAAAAACACTCATATTTAGAAAACCTGCTTATGAAAAACCATGAGAAAAACAGAGATCAGAAACCATCAGGGCATTGGTACATTACAGAAGAGACTTATCCAGTCAATTTAGAACACCTTTTTCTCCTCCTGCATGTCTACTTGTGTCTTCCAGTGGTACATTTCCAAATGAATCTTCCGATTGTATCACAGGTTTCTGGCCTCTTTTTCCTTTTGTTAAAATAGAAGGGACCTGATAAATCTGTTTGACACAAATGAAAGAGAAGCTTTCTGAATTTGCCAGCAGGTGAGTTTAGCAGATTTCACAAACCTCTCATAAATATATCCACGATGTCCTACGGTGAGACAGAATAAATCATTTCCTCCAAAAAACTGACAAATTATGTCAGCTTTAATGATGATGCAAAGTTTAAGATTACCCATTAAATTTATTTACAGCACCTTGCCTTTCTAGTCATATAACTCGTCAAGTGAACAAAATATTGATGGCAGATCTTGTGCTGAAGATTTATAGTTGCTTTTTTCTGTCACTATTTTTTTGGTGAGAGAGTTTGATTTGAAGCAACTGCATTCTAGATCAGCACCTAGCATCTCAGAATGACATCGATCAACCTCAATCCACAAGTAATATTATTTGGAGAGAGTTTTAGTCAGAATGATTAAAGGCTCAGTTGTCATTTTAAGGCACAGCTTTGCATTGGGGGCAGGATGACTCAGAACTCCCCAGCTGAACGGGGTGGAGGGAGAAAGAGTATCTAGTGTTGCACCCATATATAGTCACAGCCCCTCCCCACTGTATTTGAGATTATGTGCACCTGCAGTGGAGAGTGGAAGGCATAATCCTTGCATTACTCTGAGTGCTGGGTTCCTAGTGTCCTCTTGTCCCCATTATGTATCTGCATAAAGGCCACGTGTAGTCTGGCCAGAAGGTAGGAAATGCTTTCATATATTCAGACTGAGAAGAGAATTTTGAAATCCTATAATCTGAAAATGAGGTTTCAATAATAATAAATTTGTGTTTTTGTACTAATCAGGAATAACGTCACTGAAGACAATGGAATGGCATTGGTGTAAAACTACACAAGTCAGAACTGACTCAGATGGTCCTTAAATAAAATTAGGCCTCTGACAGAAAAAAGGCTTAGTCAACTGTATCTCTTACTTTTCTGAGTTTGGTATAATTGGTCTTAACGCTCAGAAGTAGTTTTGTTTGGTTTTAAGTACAAGACAAAAAAAAGTTCAGGTTTCTGCGCTGGTGCCTGAATGTGGATATGCCTGCCATGTCTTGTGGGATGTGTGCAATATTTGTTCAGCATGAAGGGTGCATCAGTACATCAGGCTAAGTTTCAAGAGGGCCAGTCTCTAGGCCAAATCCTCAGCTCTTGTAAATCAATGTAGATGTCAGTGGAGTTACGCCTGTTTATATCTGTTGAGGATTAGGCCCTGTATTTTTACCTGCACAGATGATATGCAAAAGCTAATCTTTGCACATAAATGCTTGAGCACACACGATGGAATATACTTGTGCAAAAGCCATTTGTGCTTGATTTGCCTATACAAAATCAAATTTCCCATGTAAAAATATAAGTTTAGAAAAGAAACAGTGCATGGACATTGCAAACAGATTCAAAATTGCATGCAGAGGCCATACTTTGAAAGTGTTGCCCATAAAACAAAACTGAATAAGTGGAAGTAAAAAGAAAATATTTTTCCTGTGAAAGTGTACAATCCCATGTTAAGACAACATAGGTTGGTTAGATAGGAGCTCCCTAACTATCAAGGCACCTTCTTATTTGGGATGCTGGAATGATAGATTGACCAAACTTTTAGAAGATATCCATCCTAATAATGTCAGGAAAGAAAATAGTAGGTTATGACATTAGGAACTTCTGCCTATTACTACCTAGAATGACCAAATGTAACTTCCCTAGAGGAATATGCAATATTAAGTAAACACTGATAATGCACTGGTATTCATTTAATAAAAGGTAATGGACTAGTCAATGTTCTCTCTTAAGCTAAATCAATAGTGAATGTGGGGGTGAGCATGCCACAGATGGGGGGGGGGAGGAAGAGGTTGTGGTGGGGGGAAGCAAACATATTCCAACCTGCCACCAGAGAACAGCAATAAGTTTGCCAATGCTTTCAGCCTAGGCATTAACTAGAGCATCAGATGATGAAATTGAAGAGACTATCAGCCAATTACAGAAACATTAATAGTGTGATAAAAAACAACATGCTGATTATATGGGAGTTTAACGTTAATGGGAAGGTTAAAGATTGGCATTCTGAACAGGATGACAATTCATTGGCTCGGAGATACATAGAATAAGATCACTCACTCACCACTCAATCATACAATACATTATTTTGACATCACAGAAAGAGGAAAAACCACTTGAAGCTCTCCAAAGGAGTCAAATTAATTACATCATTATACAGAGAAGTTGGAAACTAGCCTTCTTAACTGTAAAACCCAGCTACATGCTGAGTTTATCAACTTAGTTTTATATTTAGAGACGAAGTTTGAACTATTCACTACAGTGACCATTCAGCTAGAAATAGAGCACTATCGTGCTTGGAAGCATATTACAAAATGGAAAAAAATCAGAAAACAGTTCAAGTGCTAAAAAAAAAGCAAGGGAGAAGGGAAAAAAAGAAATAGGAGCTGCAATGAAGGGCTTATTCATTGATATTTCAAATATAATCTATTTGAAAATATGGCAGACAGGAAGAATGGCTCTCAGATATAGTCAGGAAAAAATAAAGACACTAAAATGCTACATCTGAACCAGTGATTCCCAACTTTTTACTAAGGTGAACCATGAACTGCATTTTGACTTTTGTGACCAATCCAGAATCCAAATTTGGGAGCAGGTGGCAAAATCATAGGCCTGCATCCTTCTCCATCTCTGCCACTTCCTCCTCATCCCACTGAAGGGTCACCGACCACCTACAGCATTACCTTCTGCCTTAGCACAGCAACCCTAACCCTCTGCCCTGGGCTGGGCGAGGCTCTAGAGGGGTTGGCTGGAGTACAAGCCCACCCCACTGCAATGGCTCCTCTCCTGCAGAACTTGGCCTGCCTCCCTGCTCTAGTCATTGCGACCTAGTGCACAGGGTTGCAGAACCACTCAGTAATGGTTGGCCAACACAATACAAACAAGATACACTTGAATCTAGTCTTACTTTTCAATCTCACATGAACATATACCTTTTCTCCTATACCTTTTCTCCATTGCCTATAATGGAGAAAAGGTATATAGCTTATATATAGCTCTGATAGCTTTTCAAAGTTGATATCAAAATGCTTTATAATCTTTTATCCTCACAATACAGCTGGGAATAACAATGCTTCCCTACCTCCACATTTTACAGATAGGAAACTGAGCCAGAGAGGCTAAGTGACCTTCTCAAAGTCATGCTATACACTTTACAATTTCTATCTCCTTCTGCTATTACAAAGTTAGGCTAATGAATCAGTTTCTTAGTTTCATCTGAATAACACGAAAGTGATTTGTGAATAAGAAGAGTGAGTTTGGTTTACAATTATTTCTGGGTTATTTGCTTTTTTTTAAAATCAGTATTTTGACATTTGATGGATATTTGAAAACATGTTTGCAAATCTTGTAAGTTTGATGAATTTTAATGTCACCATTTGTTTGAAAAATCATAGATGAAGTACATTAGTCATTGTTTGCTGTTTTTATTGTCCTGATTTTAGAAAGTTTTCATCCAAAGAGAAACAATACTGTGATTCAGGGAAGCAATTAATCACAAAGAGTAAAGACTTGGAACCACTAGTACAGAAAACCTGTAAGCTTTAAAATAAAATAAGCAAATACTGTATGGATAAATGCATTTGCAGAAATAAAGACTGGTTAATGAATGAATTGTCAAACAGAAAATGGGCTACATTTGCGGTTAATATTTGCAACAAAGAATTCAATCCACTGCGTAGGTAAGCCATTTGGCTTTATATGAAAATGCAATGCAAACTAAAGACTGTCTCTCCAGTTTTCAACAAAATCAATGGCAGTGTTGATATTGACTTCATTGGGAGCAGGATCAAACTCTGAAGACATTTTACTGTGGGTTTGATTTGCATTTGTCTTCCCTCTGCCTGGCTTACAAAAGAAATAAACTTCTCTTTGAAGACTACTCTGATCCATGCATTTTAAAATAAACCACAGAACTGAAATAAGCACACAAATTCTAATTCAGCTTTGCATCTGAGAGGTAAAGTTGATACAACCATGAGGCAGTCTGTTACCAAAGTCATTTTACTCTGTTCTAAAATTCAAAGGAAAACCTCTTGAAATTCACTAAATACAGTGACTCAACTGATTCCTTACTGTAGATGTCACACTTACAATGTGGTAACTGCTTCACTTCATATTTACTTTTTCAATTTCCTTGATTTCGAGAGCAGTTAGGAACCCTAGGAACTCTTAAAAATCTCAATAGGCATCTGTCTGCATCTTTAGTTCCCTAAATACTTTTTAGAAAATCTGGCCCACTGGCCTTCATATCTCCTGTGGAAGCTATGCTTTTAGGGTATCTCCTACTATAGCTGCCTCCAATGCTTACTTCTGGGGTTTTAAAGGGTAGATTCTAGAAGAAGCCCAGTTAGCTCTGTCCCCATACCCTCTTCCAATGCTGCAAGTCTGGAAAGTAATGGAGTCCATGGGAATGTGGAAGGGAGTATGTTCATTCTATTTTACAGATTAATTTCCAGTTCATCTGACGAACATAGTCTCACATTTCTTCTTGCAACCAGTTTCTTTGCTGAAAAAAAGTCTGTTCCATCTGAATTTTTCCTGATAAATATTATTCCAGGGAAGATTGGGTTAAGAATCCCAGATATCCAGAAATAGCTAAAATTTCTCTTCAGCCTCAAAGATGGCCTTACTTCCTTTCAGCACTTCTAGAATAATCTGAGGATTCTTCATATTCTCCTCCATTGCTATTTCAGTCAGTCATTTGAGCTTTCCTGACCCTCTATTAGTTGTATTCTGTTAATGCCGCAAGGTAACAGGCAGGATCAGGCAACCTATTGTCATGTACAACCACACATAGGAAGATGCCATCCCTATCCTAAAGAGCTTACAAATTCATTTCAACAAGATACAGCAAGTGCAACAAGCGCTAACAATAAAAGGATTAGAAGTGGAGGGAAAATAAGGACAACATCTGTAAGTCCATGAGGTTAGCCAGGTGCACAACTTGATGGTTCGGGGTCATTTGAAATGTTTTTTCCTTTTTCTTTTATAAATATTAACCATCACAAACTTTCACTGCACATAGGCATTATTTGCTGCTTGACTTACAGCCATCCCAGCAAAAATGGGTTTTGAAGGAAGAAGAAACAAAACTGGGTTTATGGAGGCAACGGTGATATTCCATATGTAAGAGAAAACATGGAAGAAAGTACAGAGATGTTTGAGGGAGAAAACAGGCAATCAAGACTGGCAAAGCAGAGGGGTCAGAGTGCAACACGATAAGAGATAAAGCAGCCCTCTATAAATCATGTCAGCTTTATTATAGGCTCACCAGTGATCTGACTATAAGATAATCAGATTCTTGTCCTGAAATCAAGCCACAGAATTAGAGAATGTAGAGTGTTCAATACTTTGTAGGGACCCTCATGGTGTCAAAGAACACTCACATTGAAAACAAAGCCAAGCTTTAGAGATTTTTATTAAAATAAAGGGGGGAAAAAAGATGAAGTTCCAAATCACAGAATCAAAAAGAAATACATTTCTATAGGTACCTGTGATATCATTCCTTATAAAAGTTACTTAGACTAGGATACTCACACCCTTCTCTGGGGACCTGGTGATGGAAACAAAGGACCAGCCTCATCTCTGGTATACCAAATGAGACCAATGGTCCAGGTGGTGGAGAGAAGAGTCAGTGTTGATTAGCTAAGTTATACTACAAAAGCTAAGCTGGTAGTTAAACAAAAGAAGACTAAAAGAACGGTCTCCACAGGGTGCTTTGCCCTCTTAGAGGGTCTTGGCACTATCCTGAATGTTCATGTCAGTGCCCAACCTTCCATGCCCAAATTTTATTTCCTCACCCACAAATCTACAGGTATACTTACTTTATAGGATAGCATAGTCATTAATTATGACTAGCATATCTATACATTTATGACTAGCATATCTATTAATAGCATATCTATACATTTAATATCAATTATTTCATTCTCAAAACCAGTTATGTTTGGCCTGAACTGTTACTTTTATGTTCTTGCTGTGTACCTTGTGGTCACCAGTATGTCACAGAATTTTGGTAAACACATTTAGACTTTGGGAAACTGAAAGGGTAAGCGGTATACCATTTATCTATCCAAAGGTTACAAATATTTGTGCTAGCTTGCTTTAGCTAATCAATACAAAATAAAATCAAACCAGTAAATAAAGACAGGATATAGAATATACAGACTATAATAACAGGGAGGGGGTAGAGATTGAAGATCCAAGATAAGAAACCTCAACTAGAATATTCATATCAAATAATTCTCTCACGTGGGGTCTATATCTAGGAGTGAAAACAGTCGATAACTATATTGACTTCCTAACAGAAAAGGAAATGGATGGGTCTGTAATTGCTTCTAGAACAAATTGAATGGAAAGTTACATGCACAAAACCAGTAATTGTGCAGGTAAGCAAGTATTGGGCACATGCAATCATTCATGTGCAAGTCTTTGGTATGCTGAGACAAATTTACAGTTTCTGGTAAATGCTCACTCAGTAAATTGGAGGTGCATTTGATAATTTGTTGTACTATTGCCAAAAGTCATACTGTTCTCAGGAAATTAAATGATTATATCTCAGAGGACTTCCCCTAGTAAAATAATGCATAAATAATTAAGTGGCAAATCCTGTGCCAAGGGTAAAGGGGGAAGACTAAAGAGATGTACAAAACTCTGTGTGTGTCTCTGAATACGTGCACTGTATGGCCACATCAGGCTTGCGAGCCACTTAAATTCATGAATAGTTCTGACTCAGGGAAAATTCCTTCTAGAGGGCTTAGGAACAAGGAGGAAAACATTGTTTGTATTACACTAGCATCTAGCGGACCCACTGAAGTTTATGCTAGGCATTGTAGAAACGCTGTAAAGTCTGGAACAAGGACTGTCACTGCCTATATAAATAGATAACTGAGGAAAATAGTACTTGTCCCCATTTTATACATCATGAACTGAGGCAGAGAGGGATCAAGTAGGTCATATAGGAGGTTTCTGGAAGAGCCATTGATTAGATCTCCTATGCCTTAACCACTTGTTGAAGAGATGTTGTTGCCCCAACATGAGGGCCTTTTGAAAGGCTGCGTTGTGCATTCTTTGGCACCAAGGCAACTATGTTGGCCTGGGGTGTTCATAACAGGGTGAGGGAGGAGAACAGGACTCACCAAGACTATGGGTCAGCCATTACCAGGCTCTTATTAAGGTGGCTAAGGACACCCTTAGCATAGGCCATGATTTCCCTTTTGAGAACTCCCACTCAGATACCACAGTGATGGGTGGCAGTATAACATCCTCAGACAGAATGCTAGAATATGACAAAGGCATAAGTTGGTTAAAGGCTCCTTTCAACATCTTTTCTCCCTCCCTTGATCTCTTATCCCAGGCCAGCTGCAACTTGACTCATTATTGCTGGCTAGACTTTAACTTGCACTGCCTGAATATTTGCTAACTCTCCAAGAAATTCAACATATTTGTTATTGTTTTCTGCATGGTATGGGAGGAACAAGAGGTGTTTCAAGTTAAAAGCAATGGTTTTGCCTCTTGGTTTTAGTACAGGTTTTCTAGAATTTGGAAATCTGATATTGATTCCCCAAGACTGTTTGCTGAAAATTGTTTACATGTAGCCATTTATAAACAAGTTTGTCAAATGGGGAATTTATGGAATGTAGAGTGCAGTCCTAAAAACATAAAGCCAACTAAAGGAGGACTTAAGCTTATCCATTTATAAGAAATTCTTGTTTTAAGTTAATAAGGCAAAGCTAACGATCTTCATCATAGTCAAAGTACACAATATAGTCAGTCTGCAGTCGTGAGACCAGTGTTGCAAGTCATTCAATAAAGTCAAATGTAGTTACATAGTTATAGGAAAGTATAGAGTAGCAGTGCAAACTCTGACTATTGAGTTGTAATCCAGGGAGCTGAATTTCAAATCTAAATACAAAAAGCCAGAATCATCCCTAATATAACTCCATTGAAGTCAGTGGAGTTTCACCAGAATTAATTTAGCATATTATATTTGCCAGATTTAAAGAGGGTTTTTTTTTTCTGACAAACATGTTAAAAATATTTTGGGAATCTATTTCTTGTCACCCACTAGAATAGAAAGGGTTTATCCAAAGCCCTTTATGAATTTAACTGATAGCTTGTTTATTTCAAATCGCTAAAACAAGTAAGACATTGTTTTACACTTGTAAGACACTACAAAAAAAAATTAACAATCTTTCAGATATTACACTTTGTTGCAAATATAATGAAGATTTAAAGAATCAGAAATAAAATCATATTTGTTTCTTGAACTGTGTTCATGCCAAAATATAATTAACGTATATTTTAATCAAAAAGTTTAAAACTAAGTTTGCTGGATTTGTCAACAATAGTGGATGACCGGCTAAACCTAAAAATGTACCAGATGTAGGACACTGTAGCACCACTGAGGTCAGTGCTTCAGTACCAATTTACACCAGCTGAAGAGTTGCCTCTGTCTCTACAGAATTCATTAAATATAGGACCCATAACAACAACAGTCCCATTCGTGTGTAATAAATTGTATTACGTTAATACACGTAACATTTAATATTAGAATGTGAAAAAGAATATGAGATTATTAATATTCTGGTACAACATATCCTGAGATGGTAAAATATGATTGGAATCAATACATGTAATAGACTGTTTTTGCAATTAAGGGCTTACTCTTGAAAGCTGCTGACACCCCCAGGAAGTGCTGAGTTCCCTCAACCCCCAGGATCAGGCCACACAGCCTCTGAACTGATTAGGGAGATACAGGGAACCACTTGTTAGGTGTCAAGAACTCACAACTCCCCTCAGGATCCAGGGAAGAAGAGAGTGCAGAGCACACGACAGAAGGTACTCAGCAACTCACATGATCAGATCCGTGATGAGGAGTCCCAGAAAATATTTTCTACTAATCTACTGGTATTAGTGTTGACATACCTCTTCATTTGATGTAATGATGAATATCACATTTAAGCCCCAAGTCTTGAGGTTTTAATTAAAAGATATAGCCAAGAATTCAAAGGACTTTTGCACGAAACAAACAAAAAAACAACAAACAAACAAAAAAAAGAGAAATCCAAGTAAAATAAAGTATGAAAATTCCATTTTAGAAGACCAACCAAAAAACAGAGTGAACTGTGAGAGCATAAAAGGTGAACAGCATCAGTGTTCCTGATAAAAATGCATCAGTGTCATAGTCCATTTTAATGGAATCAGTGGATGGGCCTCAAGGAACATTTGTTGTATAAGAACCAACTAATGAGCACTCTTTTACCTAGAAGGCATTGCTTTAGTCATCTTGAATCAACATTTGATAAATGCAAATGAGTGCTAACACAGTTGGAACTGTCACAGACTAATGGATTGAACTTAACCTCAATCTTTTTCAGGGCCTCTCTTCAGTGGTGTAGCTAGCATTTTTAAATTTGTACGTTACCTCCCATTATGTTGTTCCCACACACCCTGGAGATAAAGCTAAAAATCACATCCTCTATCAAAGTCATTGTCAAAGTTTATGATTGATCTCCTTTTTTTTAACATTTATTTCATATGCTCAATAAATATAGCTCCAAGATCAAAGTTCCGTAAAACACAAGTTTTCCAGTTCGACAAGTGTCTTCATTTATCTTTTGGTGGGGGTGTGGGATGAAGGGGAAGATAAAATGAATTAGCACTAGGGTCTGTTAAGATATGAAAAACAAGAAAAAAAGGAAGATAATTCTTAGGAATGATTTCTTGTAAGAACTGCTTGGTTACAAGTTCAAAGAGGAAACTTATGCCACAGTGGGTGATATAGAGTATGCTTGGTAAGATCCTATTTGCTAACACATTGATTTGTTTGCCTTTGTCATATATAGATCATGCTTTTGAGAGGTGGTAAACAGGGTTTTGCATTTTAATTGAATGACTAGAGAGACATTTACACTGGGGAGTATGTGGAAAAGTAGAATTTCCTTCAGGAAGGCCCTTGTCAGGATCTCAGAGATCTGCATTATTACAATAAAGTCCATTGTGTGGGAGATTCTTTTGAAGAATGGCTCTTCCTGATAACATTTTTTTCTATTATATCTCCAGGAGTGTTGGAGCTGCTGTGGTCCCTAAAATGAAGAAGCAGTTTGATATTTGGATTTGGACAGGCCAAGAAAACTCCAATATATATTCTTTATCTGCAGGATTCATCAGAAAGCTCATTTTCTAATGTTAGGGTAGTTTGCAAGCAGCTTTTGTCTTGCTTGATAATACAGTTTTAACATCAGCATCCAGCAGCTTAAATTAAATGAGTTTCAAAAAATAAGATTAGAAAAAGCACTTCTACAGCTGTTTCTGCTTCTGCTCAAAATTCCACATCCATGAAATTTCAAGTGAAGGGAGTTTTTCCATTTTTTTTATAAGGAAGGGAATGCTGCATATCAAGATATGAGCAAAAATGGACTGAACTCTTCTGAAATTTGGAAAAGTTCAGATTTGGATCCAGAGCCAAAATTTCACAGCTTGAGTTCACTTCTAATTGGGGGCATTGCAATGTTACAGACTATGCTGTGCAGTATCATGCATGATTGCAACTCAGATCATTATAATGCTTCCATACTCTGAATGATGAATTATGCCTGCTCAGCATGGGTGTACTGGAAGATGCAATGAGCCACTTCCCCTGCTCATACTCCCATAAAGACACTAGGCACGTGGACTGTGCTTATGGCTACCTGATAGCAGAGCTCGACCCACTGTGCACCAGAGCAGCTCTTGGCATCTTGGGAAGTGTTATGCCACACTTTTGCCATCTTTCAGCCCCTAATAAAATGCCCCCTCTAATAAAGGAAATGTGGGCAGGGATAGGAAAAGAGTGCCCACTGCCTGACTATAAAGTGCAAAAGTATTTTCTTAAATTTTGTGTTGAAAAATATTTCCCTAAGGCACATTTCTTACTAAATTTCTATTCATGAATTGTAAGCTTTGCAGAATAGAGTTTATGAGAAAGTATGAGCAATAAAAACTGTAGCAGTACGAGCAGATGCTGCTGTCCAGTAATCTGTTTTAGGGTTTTTACTGTCAGCCATCACTGTATTGCAAGCATGTAGTAGTAATAAGCACCAGACTGAAAAGCTAACTTTCTTTAACTAGGGATGAGAGTGAGCTAATACAATTTAGATCTAGATTTGAATTTTGAACATCCCAAAGTTCAATGGTAGCAAGATGACTACATACTAGATGTCATGATTACTATAGAGGTCTATAAAATCATGAATGCTGCGGAGAAAAAAAATAAATTATATTTACCCTTTCACATAGGACAAGAACCAGAAGTTACCCAGAAAAGCTAATAGAAAGCAGCTTTAAAATAAAGAAATACTTCTTCACACGATGCACAGTCAGTCAACCTGGAAAACTCATTGCTAGGGGATGTTGTAAAGGCCAAAACTATAACAAGGTTCAAAATATAAATCAGGTAAATTCACGGAGGTCCATCAATGGCAATTAGCTCAGATGGTCAGAATTACAACCCCATGTTCTGGGTGTCCCTAAGCCTCTGACTGCCAGAAGCTGGGAATGGATGTCACTTGATACTTGCCCTGTTCTTTTCATTCCCTCGGCAGCACCTGGCACTGGCCACAGAGCTAGATAGACCACTGGTCTAACCCAATATGGCAATTCTTATGGTTTTCGGGTCATTCCCATACAGAGACAGGAAGCAAATGTAAATCAGATTGGGGAACTTAGATTTGGGACCATCTCAACTTTAACATCTCAAAATAATCATGTCAATAAGTTGCACCAAAATATAAAACAGCCTCAATATTTTCCAAAGCCTTATTAGGCTATACATAGTTATCAGATCGAAATCAAGCTGGCATCGTTTGAAAATATATAATTTTGTTCACATAAGTTTTAGTAGAAAATGATGGAAACTGGTGTTGCCTCTACCTATTTGTATGTCATGTTCCAAGAGCCAGCAGCTTCTACTGTTAGTTATCTGAAGAGTATCACTGAGAAATATCACTGTATTGCTACTCAAATTCCTTATAGCAGCAATTACATTGAAATGGCACTTTACATCCAATGAGAGATTAAATCTATTAGTCATACGCACAACCTGACCTTGGAACATCAAGTGTTCAGAGAAACCTGATTATTTCTGAGACCCATTTTTAATTCTCAGTGAGCCACCAAATAGAAAAAAAAATCCACTATAGGTAATCTACCAAATAACTAATAGAGGAGCTTGTGAGTCCATGGATACCAAGTCATTGTGAACAGCATTCATTTCAGTGCTGTGAACAACCACCTTACCTTTCAGATCTAAACATCACTACTTAAATTTCCCTTGTCAGATTTTAGTAATAAACCACACGTGGATATAATTAAGAGATGAAACCCACCATTTATTCTAACCTTAACTCTGGAAGAAGATATATGAAATTTATTTGACACAGCACTTAGCAGCAGGGACTCTACTTGTGCTCATGCAACTATTAGCTGCTGATCCTGAAGAACTGAATTAATTTTATTTTAAAGCACTATACTTAAGGCAGTTCCATGATGCAGAAGAAGGCACTTCAGATATTTATTCTACATTTACTCTGAGACATCAGAGCATGTAGTTGCCCTCAGCAATGTTCAGAACAGTGGGAAACATTACTGGCAGCATGGTTGTTTTTCATTCCTTTTCTAAACAATGCTGCAATTAGAATCTGTCTTAATGTGCTTTGGTGCAAATGGAATGGGAAAATTACTTACCATTATTAGAAATTGTGTTTATCAGAGTCTCCTTTTCCCTCTCCTTTTCCCCTTTATGTATTATGGAAGAAAGGGAGAAAAAAAGCTGTCAATTAGGTAGCGCTAAATATCCCAACCTTCCCATTATTTCTCCCCTCTGTTTTTCATCTTTTAGAAAAAGATAAGTTGTTCAAGATACGAGGATAATACAAAGGAAGAATGATGGAAATGAGAGAGTCAAATTTTATATAGCATGTGGTCAGAAACTGCTTGTTTTTGGAAAGGGGAGGTGACAAAATTTTCACCAGCTTGTCCAAAACTGTTAGGGCTTGATCTGTCTGTCAAAAATTTCAGCCATCTCTAGCACTGGGACTCAGTACCCTACTGTACACTCAGGTAGATGTATCATCATCACTATTGTTGTCTTAGCAACAGCAGATTCCACAAAAGGAACTCCTCTCATACAACACTCAACAGCACTGCGAGGAGCACATGGAGA
The DNA here is from genome assembly GCF_007399415.2 of Gopherus evgoodei. Taxonomy (NCBI): domain Eukaryota; kingdom Metazoa; phylum Chordata; order Testudines; family Testudinidae; genus Gopherus; species Gopherus evgoodei. Next base: position 78,767,141 of record NC_044326.1, read on the forward strand.
ATTCACCATATAGTCCTTGTGTGCACACGCACACACACACACAATTCCAGCAGAGCATGAGGAGGAATAAGAGAAGTGAAGCCAAAGTGCTACTGCACTGTGTGGGAGTCCTACAGCAGCTGAGTCACATTTTTCTTCCCACCAGTGCCCATCTGCCTAGCTTAAATCCCAGCCAGAAAGGAATCTAGAGTGTTCTCCTGACCACCACCCAGGGAGACTCATTTCTCTACCTTGATCCTCACACTACCTGCCAGGAGTCATGAAAAGACCCACTGACCTCAAGAACCATAGAGGAAGTATGTGAAAGTCATCCTGTGGGGTTGATTCGCTTACGACTGGTACTGTTATGAGCAATGTCTGACAGGTAGGCGAAATATTCAGAAGAGAAATTATAGTCCTATCAGTCCCAGGAAAGATAAAGGAGTGGTTTATAATGGACCTTACTGATAAAGAATTAAGAGGGTAATATAATAAATGCCAATCAAGAGTAGTTTAAGGAAAGTAAATCTTGTAAAACCACCTTGATCTTTTATCAATCAATCAAAAAAGATAGTAGCATTAGAATTCTGAGGACTACGAGCAAACTGAAAATTCTTCAAACTAAGCTGTCTTGTGTTCAGAAAGTAAGATTGAAATGCTCTTCTATACAGAAATTTGTTTTAGCAAACTGTTTATGAATGTAGTAACCTGCCAGGTACTTCTAATATTGCCAGTGTTGAGATTTGTCTCTCTTATTGAAAAAATGAAAACAGTGAAAATAGAAGAGGTGCTGAGTATTACAAATAAATATTTATGCCATGTCCCCTTCTCAGCCACTGTACATTTATCTTCTCCACTGAATGATTTTCCTCCCCAGGGGTACTACAATATTTTTGATTAATATTAAATCACATTTCTATTCATACTTTAGTATATTAAATATAACATGGAGGATTTTTCCTATAATGTTGATTTTGTATTGAAGTATCCATTTAATTATCTTAATATTATTTCTTCATTCAGACCCCATTCTTACCACCTACTGTTTAATAGGAAAAAGTTATTACTATTACTTAGAAGAAGATGAGCTACACCTATTTCATACCACAATTAGTGTGCATTCTAGGTATGAGGAAACAGTGGCATCTCAAATACTGCTTTGTGGTAATTTTGGCTAAGTGTTAACATTTTTATAACCATTGTATAGATTTCCTTCAGTTCTAGAGTGAGTGTGTGTGTTTAAGTAATTTCTAATGTATATTGGACAGATAATACGTGCACAGTGTAATTAAATTTACTAGAATTTATCTATATACATACATAAGAACTTAGAGTATTTTGTAACTGGTCTTCCCTACTACAGACTTATGCAAGCATCTCAAGATCAGTCCTCATATGAAGGCAAAATTATATATCAGCTAGGCCCAAAATCATTAGATTATCCAGTTTAGACAGGGATGTGGGCAATTAATTTACTTAGAGTATCATAAAACTCAGCAATGTATAATGAATTTACACAACAATAAATGTAAAAGCAGCAAAGAGTCCTGTGGCACCTTTTAGACTAACAGACGTATTGGCGCATGAGCTTTTGTGGGTGAACACCCACTTCGTCAGGTGCATGTATGTATTCACCCACGAAAGCTCATGCGCCAATACGTCTGTTAGTCTATACGGTGCCATAGGACTCTTTGCTGCTTTTACAGATCCAGACTAACATGGCGCTACCCCTCTGATACTTAACAAAAAATGTGTAGATTTCAGTTAATTTCACCATGAACTCTGCTGTAACAGAGGTTGTGAGGAGTATTAATGAAGTACATGACACATCCTAGGCAAACTCTTATTATTCCAACTTCTTTATGATATTTAAGACAAAACATTTCTTTGGAAAGTGTATATTGGTCATATTCATCATAGAATAGCAGGGTTGGAAGGGACGTTAGGAGATGATCTAGTCCAACCCCCTGCTCAAAACAGGACCAATCCCTAACTAAATAATCCCAACTGGGCCTTTGTCAAGCCTGACCTTAAAAACCTCTAAGAAAGGAGACCCACCATCTCCCTAGGTAACCCATTCCAATGCTTCACCACCCTCCTAGTGAAAACATTTTTCCTCATATCCAACCTAAACCTCTTCCACTGCAACTTGAGACCATGTCTCCTTGTTCTGTCATCTGGTACCACTGAGAACAGACTAGATCCATCCTCTTTGGAACCCCGTTTTAGATAGCTGAAAGCAGCTATCAAATCCCCCCTCATTCTTCTCTTCCGCAGACTATCCAATCCCAGTTCCCTCAGTCTCTCCTCATAAGTCATGTACTCCAGCCCCCGAATCATTTTCACTGCTCTCCGCTGGACTTTTTCCAATTTTTCCACATCCTTCTTGTAGTGTGGGGCCCAAAACTGGACACAGTACTCCAGATGAGCCTCATCAGTGTTGAATGGAGGGGAATGATCACATCCCTCAAGCTGCTGGCAATGCCCCTACTTATACAGTCGAAAATGCCGTTAGCCTTCTTGGCAACAAGGGCACACTGTTGACTCATATCCAGCTTCTCATCTACTGTAACCCTAGGTCCTTTTCTGCAGAATTGCTGCCTAGCCATTCGGTCCCTAGTCTGTAGCAGTGAATGGGATTCTTCCATTCTAAATGCAGGACTCTGCATTTATCCTTGTTGAACTTCATCAGATTTCTTTTGACCCAATCCTCTAATTTGTCTAGGTCCCTCTGTATCCTATCCCTACCCTCCAGCATATCTACCTCTCCTCCCAGTTTAGCAAAATTGCAAACTTGCTGAGGGTGCAATCCACGCCATCCTCCAGATCATTAATGAAGACATTGAACAAAACCGGCCCAAGGACCAATCTTTGGGGCACTCCACCTGATACCGGCTGCCAACTAGACATGCAGCCATCGAGCCCGATGATCTAGCCAGCTTTCTATCCACCAACCAGATAACGATTAGAAAAGTCCACTCAAAGATCACTCAGCAATAACCTGAATCTAAAATTGTATAGGAGTGCATACTTACATGCTTTCTTGATAAAGAAATACAGGTGTCTGGAATATTTTCAGAATTCTAACCCAAATCATGGGCTCCATTCTGAAAAACATCTGTGCACAGAGCACAATATTTGGCCCTCTACTCAGAAAGCAGATAATGTTTTCACCTCTCTTAGCCGTAAATCCGAGAAAACTACACCCCTAATATATTTAATGAATAAAGTAATGTAGCTCCTTTGTGCTAATTGGTAAGATGCATTTGTAAATTGAACAGATGGAAATGTAGAGCTGTTAAATTAATATACTTTCTGGAACATGCAACAAGCTACATTTGAAGAACATTATGGAAACTCAAACATTCAAAAGTCACTGAATGATGGATTTATGGTTTCCCATGCAACCCTAATTCTCTCTCTTGGTGTGTTCATCTTCTGCATTAAACAAGTCTCAGGTGCTGTGGAAAACTAAAATATGATCATGTAATGACCAACTGTAGCATAATGCGTATTAATGAAGTAGCCATACAAGAAGTTTGATATTTACTTCTGTTGATGCAGGTGACTATGCCTTGTATTCCCTGATGCTCACTATGTGAAGATTTGCAAGATTGAGGCCAACATTTGTGAGTTATGTTTGGCAGTTTCTTAAGAGATCCTCACTGGTCCTCCTGCACATGCTAATGAAGTCTCTGTGCCAGTGGTGCAGTTACAATGAAACAGTTGTTATGCCTATGATGAAAAGGACATTAGAAAAACTGTACTGGAAATGTATGGAAAAAATGACAGACCTCTCTGGACCTACTTAAGAATTACAAGTGGTTAACCTTGTTATATCAATTTATCAGCAGTATGGAGCAATAAACTAATAGAAAATGGAAACTGACAAGATTAGTGGAATATCTATATTCTGAATCCTGACCCTTTAGCTCCTGTCAGCAAACAAATTTTCTAAATAAAGGTCATGAGTTTTTACTACAATAAAAATTGTTGTACATTGAAGGTATGAATCCTTTATTAAAAAAAAATTGGTTTACTGTACTGTCAAAAACTCGCTTAATCTAAGAGCAGTGGGAAAAGATATATTAACTAGCATTTCTGATATCTCCCAATACAAATCTTCAGCCGGGACTAGTATACTGCCCAGAAAGTTATGAAATTTCACATTCTACACTCTACTTTTATGCAAAAGAGACAAAAGACAAGTAAACTAGCTGATGAGGGATTTATTTAAAAAAATTAATCATCCAGGGTGTGTCATAGGGTCATTACAGATTCAGCCCAATCGCCAACACCTTGTACATCTACAATGTACTTATTTATGGCACTTATCACATCACAAAATCCAAAGTTGTGTTGGAGTGATGAAATATCCATTATTTGATAAGAACTTTGGGTGAAATCCCAGTTATTGAAGTCAATGGCAAAATGACCATTGGATTTCAAAGGGAGCAGTATTTCACTACATGTATTTTATGTGGTGTGACAAAGTTCTGTCCTTGACTCCATGGGTCCTGCATTTCCTGGCGGATTTTGCTAGCCTCAGAGGCTCACTGTGACCCTCCACATAGCCCTTCTCTCTCTAGAGGCAAGGGTCACAACTTACTGAGCCATTTTCATCATAAGCCAACAATGGAGGTGAGGAGAAGCAATCCTCCCTCACACAGTCTCTGTTGTCTCCCAGTCTCAGTGATTAATCACAGGAGGGGGGAGCCAGGGCCCACCCTCTACTCCCGGCTCCACCCCAGGGACTCTAAAATTAGCAGCTATGGTAACTGCATGTACAGTTCCCTGGTCAACTTCTCCACAGCAGCCCCTACTCAATATCTCCTTCACTGTTATCTCAAGGCCTCCTTCCTTGCACCTGATATGGATTTGTACTGCTTCATTCCTCCAACAGCACAGCTCCTTCCTATAGCTCCTGAGACCCATGCCTCACAGACTAACTGGGAGTGAGCCAGCCATTGATTGGCTTCAGCTGTCCCAATCAATCTAGCTATCTCCACTGCCTTGTAGAAGGATCTTAATTGGCCCCAGGTGTCTTGATTAACCTGGAGCAACTGCCATTTGGTTAAAGTGGTACCAGGTATTTGTTTAGCCTAGGACTAACATATCTGTTCCTCACTACTTTACTTTACTCATTACTTTACTGTAGCCATTTGGCCTTACCCCATCACAGGGGGCAGTGTAAGATTTCATATCCAAAACTATTCGGTTTTGCTCTTAAGTGCTGTGTTTTGTAAATGATGTGCTGATATGTATCTTGTCATTCAGAAACCTTTTTTTGAAGCAAAGATTTTCAGCATTTTGCTAAAGAGTGTCAAGCCTTCCTAAAAACAAACTATAGAGATTTAGTGAATGATTTATCAAAACCAGCAATTATGAATTAACTTTGGCTTTTTGTTTGTTTGTTCGTTTTTTTGTGGGGGGCTTTTAAGTACTATCTTGCTACCAATAACTAGGTACAAGGAATTCCATATAGAAAATGGTATTCAACTCTCTGGGCCAAGTTGTGTCCTGTTTTACACACTAGAGGACTCCAGTGGAGTTTGTATTAGAGAAATCAGGGCAAGATTTGGTTGTCTGCTTCTACAATATCTAGTACCTGCACCTATCTTCAATTTAGACACAGAAAATGAAATTTATCTCAGTATAGAAGGCCAATGCAGGACATCAATCCAATTTAGACTCACTCTGTTCAGAGGTAAGTTTTGCCTACATGAAAAGCTCATTTCCCTCTGTGTATTTTTATATTTGCTTAGGTTCTGTCAACAAATATAAAAACCACTGGATTTTCTCTATCTCAGACAAAAGCAAGTTTTCTAACATCAGTATGATTCTTTTGTTCATGGTTCTGTAGAGTTTATCAAGACATTTCTGAATTAATAAACCTGTTCTGGTTCATCTAGAAGTTATGAAACCAGTGGGGGCCCAAATCTGCAAAATTGTGAATTTCGCCTGAGAAGCTCCTATCAATTTCCATAGAAGATGAGGGTAAATGATATTATCTAAGAGGCACTCAGGCTTAGCTGGCTTGAGTCCTAAACAGTGTTGCCATATCTTGAGATTTTACCATGAGACTCACAGTATTTAGCATATCCCTGAAAACTCCAACTCCTGGAGTCATGTGAATGAGAATTATATCATTAATTTTTTTAAATTAAGTTTCTAGCCCTCACATTTATGGAGAAATGTTTTAAAGTGATGAGTGTGCCTTAAAGTTAAAAAACTAGAAGGTTACTAAAAGGAACCCAAAATGTTTCTTTTAAAAATATTGTGAATTTAAAGCCAATCTCTTTATTTGGGGGTGGGGGGCGCACAGATAATTTTGGAATGCTTGGAGTTGGCAATACCAATGCAATGGGATTAAATAATCATGTGTGTTGGCTCAGTGTTCAATACTGCAAATTTACATGGGTAAATTTTGTCCCTGTGAATGTGTGGGGTACAATTACTTAGCATGTGTAAATTTTTACAACAATGGATCCAAAGGTCAGCCCTAAGACAGTGTAGTTAGTGAAAGTAATAACAGGTAGATTTACATTATCACATCTGACATCAATTTAACTTTTCAGCTGTGCTTGACATTTGCACAGACCAATAGAATAGTGACTGTTTAAAATATTCTCTAAAATTACTCATCAGAGGCTACTCATTTGACCCTAATCTTCCATGAAAATCTTAACTAAATGATTCTTTTTTAAAGTTGATTTTTCATTAAATAGTTTCTATTCAGCAAATAAGCATTATTTAAACTGAAATCAATTTAATTTCATAAAATGGTCTCCAAAGCTTAAAAAATTAGCATTTTCAATTTCAGTTTGGAAGAATGACTCATTTATGTGGTTAATAAAAGCTCACTTAAAAATGGCTTTCATTAAATAGTTATACTATTTAGGATAATATTTGCCTGAAATATAAGGCATGTACTATTTTAAATAAATATTTCTACATCATAAGTATTTGTCCTTCTTAGAGTCTTTCTTTAAACACTATAAAATATTACTTCTAGTAAGACCCTAAGGAGTGTACAACAGTCTAATAATGGCTTGTCCTTGAGGTTAATGGCAGGAACTAAAATATTCAATATTCTGAAGGTCTTAGTGCTTAATTATTTTTGGAACAAAAATTTGATCCACATTTTTTAATTATCAACAGCTTTTTAAGTCTTTAGTTGAATAGAATACTTTCCAGGGTCATAGTCTCAAATCCTCATAGCTTATTGCATACATTGCTTTAAAAAAAAAAGTGCAGTTTGCTAAGGTTGTGCTCCTCCTCCTGACGTCAGATCCTAAGACTAAAGATGGCAACTTTCTGCATAGTGCTATCCCTGTACATGTGCAAAGCAAGCACTAAACTGTTATTTTTCAGATCCACTAAAGTTTGGATAGGCATACTGTTGTCTATGAATACTCTACCATCTTGTCCTGTTACCTTCATTTCTAGAGCATTACTAAGATGTTAAATAATGTGGCCTTTAAATGTCTCCATGGAATCAAGCTAGATATCTCCTACCAGTTTAATGTACTGATTTGTCATCTATTTTTAGGGATCCTTCAATGAATTTTCAATCCTAATTTTTGTATCCAGCTCAGATTCATTTTGAAAATAAGATCTTGTGGGTATTGCAGAAGATTCAGAGGGAGCATCTGTTAGTCTGAAATGGAAGCTGGTTTGAAGTATTGTCCAAATCTGGATTTGATGAAAATTTCTGTTAAGTGTAATACATTACTGTATATGGAGACTCATATGGCTATCATTTCTACTGAAGTGACATTTCCAATTCTTAAAAAAGGATTTAAAAAGGGAAGCAAAAAGTTTCCAAGATCTGAGCTACAATATGTCTTTCATTGTATCTCTCTGCTTCAGTCTCATTTAAGTATTTCTAAAAATAATTTCCTGTTACCAACTTTCATTTATATCCCTCTTCTCTTAATAGGAAGATTTTTATATTAGCCTTCATTTTTCACTATAACAGTACTACTCTTGACACATGCCTGTGCTGTTCTGTTTTCAAACTGCCTTCCTCAGAATCCCTACTCATAAGCACCATTTCATTTTTACTAATCAAGGAGAAGTTGACATCTGATCTCACCCAATCACTTTTCTGCTCTTCTCATACAGCAGCAGCTGTTTCCTCTAAAAGGATACACATTTTCAGGGTTCTTGCATCTACAAGGCCTGTGTGTCATTTCTATCACAGATATTATTGGTTAGGATTTTTGCCCTATGCAGAAGTCATATATGCTTTTTCCTCTATAGCTTATATTAAATATAAGACTATGAAGGGTCATGTTTTAGTTTACATTTTTGTAACATTTCATCTATAGGGGTTTTTTGGTTTTTTTTTTGTGGGGGGGGCGGAGAATAAAAAAAAAAAGAGGGATGGTTAAGACCACATTCTGCTTGGACCCACGTTAGCTTGAGAGGTTCCAATAACAGGTTCCAGATTAGACCATCTCTAGTTGCTCTTGAGAGGTTTTCCCTCACCATAATCTTCAAGATTTCATGTTTTTAATTCCAAAATGAATTTAGTCAGCTGTGAATTTGTTTCCTATTGACCAGTTCTAAATTTTAGATTAAAGGTCAGAAGGGATTGTGATAATTTATTTCGATCTCCTGCACATCACATTCGAGGCCACAGAACCTCACCCACCCACTCCTCCTGGAACAGACCCATAATCTCTTGCTGAGTTACTAAAGCCCTCAAAACATGATTTAAAAAAAAAACCAACAAAAAAAACCAACCAAACCACACAGACTTCAGTTAGAGAATCCATGATTTATTTTGACCCATGCTGCAGAGGAAGGAAACCCCTCCGGCCCTGCTAATCTTACCTGAGGAGAATTCCTTCCCTACCCAAATATGGCAGTCAGACCCTGATCATGTCAACAAGATTCAATAGATAGAGATCTGGGAAATAATTCTCTGCAATAACTCAGAGCCCTTCCCATCTACTACCCCATCTCTGGCCACTGGGGATATTTGCTACTAGTAGCCACAGACAGGCCACATGCCAATGTAGGCAAACTTACTTGCCTGGCTTCGGGGCTGAGCTTGATGTTTTGCGCCACTGCTCCCCTTGGAAGACTGTTCCAGAACTTTACTCCTCTGATAGTTAGACACCTTCACCTAATCCTGAATCTAAACTTGTTGATGGCCAATTTGTCCAAATATCCATTTGTTCTTGTGTCAACACTGACACTTACATTAAAGCAACTCCTCCCTCCTCCTTGCATGATCATCATGCTAGCCAGCAGTAAAATGAAAACCTAAGGATTAGATTGTGACTTTGCCTCTGCATATACTAAGGGGCAGGGCAGGCGGAGTGATTTAGGTAAACGTTACACCGGCCGCAGCTCCTAGGACTGATTGCTCTTATGCTACTGTGAATCAGAACAACACAAAACAGAGAAAGAAGTGCCAGAGACAATCAAATTGCTTCCAAGAGCATAAAAGGAGTATATGTGCAGTGTTTTTGGCCACAAAAAACTTGTAATACTTACCACTGAATGAAAAACTGGAGTTGTGAGAAATTCCACCGCTACCTTTTCCATTAGCCATTTACATTCACCTAAGGCAGATCAAAACTAGGTATCTCTTTTCATAAAAGGGGTTTGCATATATTCTTTAGGGGTGATTATGAACAGGTACCATAAAAACCCCTTGTTAAAGAGTTCTCATTTTCTCTAAATTTATGTTTCTTATATACAAGAAGAAAGATGCATCCCAGAACACACAGGCCATCTTTTACTGTGCAATACAGCAGCTTTGCAGTTTTCTCCACAGCTACAAAGCTACAGTAAAAGATCACACTAAAGGAGCTCTCCACCTATGATATGCATCTTCTCTGCAGCTAGTGCAGTGAGCCTGGCATCTGAAATCTGGTTCATGGGGTAGCCGGCTTACATCCTTTGGCAGCTGAAACTATTTAGAACTAACTTTAGCTGGAACTATTTAGAACTAACTTATAAGCTCTTTCCTACTGCATGGATGTTTGCGTATAACCATTAGAGTGATAAAAGTATGGTCTTCATAACACTATAGATTTTCTAAACTGAATTTCCAGCATGAAAGTTCTCTGCCTCAAAAGTATACCAGCTGTGCTGCTCATCAAGATAAGCAAAACAGTTTCCCCTTCACTGGGAAGATGCTTTCTTTGTCTTCTGATCTTTCTAAATTCCCATCCACTTCAGTTTATTTTTCCTATCAAAACCACCTGAGTTTAGACTGCAAGAAACACTCAAACATAAGAAAAGAAGAACTGAAATGTTTATACAAATTCAACTTTGTGAAGCTGTAAACCTAGATTTCAGCTTTCCTAGATTTCAGCTTTTTATGAAAAACCAAAAAAAAGATTTAGATTCTGTGTGAGGAGCAGGATTCTGTCTAACACTGGCTCCAATTAACTAGATTCCAGTGGAGAAATAGGAGAAAAGGAAAGCAACAGAATCTTTAAAACATGCATTTTTCATTTCGTTTTCACTGTGGAGACTTTTGAACATTGTGTGACTGTTTGAGCTGAATATTGCCATTGAGAAGGATATAGCCCACAGCACTCATATGTACAGCACTGTCGGCATGATTGCAGAACACTGTCTGTATTCTCCCTATGCACTAAGGCAGTGGGGGTTTTATTATTTATTTCATGCATCATTCAGTACTTGCTTTAGTGATTCTACACAGTCAGAACATATTGTATCTTTGGCACACAAAAAAGAGAAAGCATTAATCTTGTCTGCGCTTCCAGAGGTACATGATTGGTTACAAATTTTACTGTCATTAATCTACAGCATCACAAGCTACATCAATGGCTAGAAAATGTGTGTATCCATAAACAAACTAGGAAAGAAAGTTGTGCTTCAATAATAGAAAGTCTATTGGACAAGGATATCAGTTCCCAACAATATCACAAGCAAAACTTATTGGAAAAAAAAAAGATATACAGTATCAACATTGCTTAATGGGGAAAAAAAAGAATGCTATTTTGAAGAGAGGGTTCATTCTTTTATAGAAGAATGGCCATACTTGGTCAAGCCAATGCTCTGTCTAGCCCAGTATCCTGTCCTCAGACAGCCATCAATATCTGAATATTTTGGAAGTCATTCACTAGAGCAGGACAGGAATTTTTTGAAAATGTTTTCTCATTTAAAAAAAATGAGAATTTGTCAAAACTGTTCAAATTGTTCACTGAACAGGTTTGGTTTTGACAAATTTCTTGATTTATAACTGTCTGGAGAAAGAGTTGGGAAATTTTCAATACAAAAAGTTAGTTTTCCAAAAGGAAATGACTGTTTCAAAATTTTGGTTAATCAGCCTGAAAAAATGTCAACGTTTCCAAAATACAGTCTCAAGTGTCGTGACCCAGGTTTTTTTCCTTCCATTTTTCAGTCTCTGAAAATTGTTGATATTTTCACTTTTAGTCCTGATCTGAGATGGTAGTATCTGAATTCTCAAATATATTTGTGAAATGGGAAAACCGTTTCCCACCCAGCTCTATGTACTACTGAATTTTGCACATTAGAACATTTGGTTAGGCTACTGCAGACTGAGACCCCAGGAAGAGTTTGAAAGATTTGCCAAGGGTCTACTAAATACTGTAAAATATGTCAGAGTACTTGTCCAAGTATAGACACTGCATAAACAAGATTTATTTGCCCCTCAGATTCCCTGGTACTAAAATTCCCTACCACCATGTAAGCAGACACTATGCCGCCAACCCCCCAGCCACCACCACACCCAGGCCAATATATTTCCGTTTGTGACATTTCTTATTTCCACATAGTGGATTTGGGAATATCTTCAGATTCTATAGGAAGATCTGATAAGCTTAAGGTCCTTAGAAGAGCCAGTCAAGTGAAAGATGTTAATGAGTCTGAAAGCAAAGCCTTATCAGAAAAGTTACAGTACGATGAATGTAGTTATAAGGAACATTTGTTAAAATGAGGAATACTGTAGAAACCTGTAATACCTCTAAAACTGGAATTATTTTTTCAGTGTGCCATGCCAGATCCAAAACTTATGTTATTTTTATGGAGTTGTGATCTTTGTCAAATGTACTTTTTCTAATGACAATTTTTATCCTTCAGCTCCAACACCGGCAATTTCAATTAGAAGACTAGTAGCCCAAGTACTAGAAAACCATCCATATCTCTGTTTCTAATTCTTACCTGGCTAAAGAGAACCATTTGAAGAAATTCAACTGGAATTTCCAGGAGAGTTATTTCTAGGAAATGGTTTATTACAGGATTCAAGAAAAAAGTGACATCTACAGTAGAGTTAGTCAAATATTATGTATTGACTACATTCATTCATTTTTAAATTTTTCAATAATTTATTCAACAAATGCTTTTTCATGGTATTCAGCCAGTTCTATAACTGTACAAATACCATTTGTCAAATAATTTATTCAACTAATTTTTGTATGATATCCAGCTAGCTCTAATCCATGTCACAGAGTCAAGCTACTTGAATATAAATTAATGATATACATATTATGATGTTAGACTTTAGCACAAATACTAGTATATTTTTCCAGCAGAAAGAATAGTATCTGTTTTAACGTCACTTCATATGCTACCAGATCAGCAATAGGATAGTAATGAATTGGAGTAAAATCAAGGTACCCATTTCCATCCCAATACTTCAGTGATGGTGGGTTTTTTATGTTTAATCTTAACTTGGTCTATCCTAGCTTCTTAATGTTCCTTTTTATAAAACTTCATTCAATTCCCCCTCCCAAAGTTATAGAATTATATTCCCAGCTATACCTACAGTTTAATAGCTTTTTTGTGTGGGATGTAATTATGTTTTGCACTTAGTTGTGCAAAGAACCTTACATCCAAGAGTTGAACCAAAAATTCAGTTGAGAAATGTTTATGTTACAATCTTTAATTACATGATCACATACTGTGTTTTCCACAGACCCACGTCTCATTTAGTATGTAATATGGACCTGCTCTGGGAAGGAATCAGGGCTGTGTAGTGAAGGAGACTGATGTGTCAGGCCCCCTGCCTCATTTGTTGAAGGTGTTGGAAGATGCGTAGTGAACGAGGCGATGGGACTGTAGAAAGAAAAGAATTGGGCTCATGGTTAAGGAATGGTCATGGTCATGGAATGTCCCCCCCTCTATCCCTGCCTCTGCTTGAATGTTCCTATTTGATAATGGGAAAGTGAAACAGATGTTTAGTTAGCCACACTGTTTTCCTTGTTTTCTGGATACCTAATATAAGAAACCTGATGCCAGATTTGCTGAGAATTCAGCACAAAAACTGAAATCATTGGGACCTTTACATTCAGTACAGAAAGGATTCTGAAAATATTACAGTGTTCAAAAGTTAAGGTTGTTGGCTTTTCAAAAGGATACCCAAAATTACTGGACACTTCTGACAACTGACCATAAGTTCTATGTGCCTCAGTTCCCTGTTTGTAAAATGGAGATAATGCTAGCCAATGTCACTAAGGTGTTATGAAAATAGATTCACTAATGTTTGTGAAGAGCTCAGATGTTATGGTGAGAGCACCATAAAACTAGGAGGAATAATTCTGCATTCTGTACAGGATTGGGATGTCTTGCATTAAATATGGTCTGGAGCAACAGATTCAATGTTAGATGGGATGGGATCTGAGTTACTGCAGAGAATTCTTTCCTGAGTGCTGGCTGGTGAGTCTTGCCCACATGCTCAGGGTTTAGCTGATCGCCATATTTGGGGTCGGGAAGGAATTTTTCTCCGGGGCAGATTGGCAGAGGCCCTAGAGGGTTTTCGCCTTCCTCTGCAGCGTGGGGCACGGGTCACTGGCTGGTGGATTCTCTGCAGCTGGAGGTCTTCAAACCACAATTTGAAGACTTCAATAACTTGAACATAGGTTAGGGGTTTGTTATAGAAGTGGATGGGTAGGGTTCTGTGGCCTGCTTTGTGCAGGAGGTCAGACTAGATGATCATATTGGTCCCTTCTAACCCTAAAGTCTATGAGTCTATGAGGAGAAAAGATATATTAAACAGTCTATTTACTCAATTAGGCAGGGTCCTTTGAAAATACAGTAGGTTATGTAATAAAATACTGTCATAATGCATAGGTACAAGAAGGCTAGTACAGATAACTAATTCTGGAATCCCAAGACTTGAGTACTTAACTTTTCAACCTTAACACTACACAACTACATTAAAAATTGCACTAAAGGAATTCTCACACATGAGAAGTTCAGTGACAATAAAGGGACATTACCATTTATTGTAAACCATTTCACCAGATTTCTCACACAGAAGCGCAGTCTCCAAGGAAATAGCATTGACCATTTGTCAGTTTCTTGAGTATTAAAAATGGAACTAAGAAATTGTTAACTTAAGCTTTTACCAATGAAATAGTAATTAAACAAAAATACCCCTTAAACTTTGGTTTTCTATTGTCATTGCCTCTCTGAAATCTAGCCCTTTCCACAGCAGACTTCAAATCAAACTCCTTTAGCATGGGTGCATCTACTTCAGGATAGCTAATTGTTCAGATTAAATACAAGAAAAATATAGACAATTAAGATATTTAAAATACATCAAAGTAACTGTAGTCAGAAATATCCTAAAATTGCTATGAAGTTCATCTTTCCACAATTATAGGCTAGACTGTCTAGATGAATTGCTCTTTCTTCCACAGAGAAATATGAAATGTTTGGATTTATATTTTACACATTTGGATTTTCAGCAAAAGTGAACTACTACTTGATACAAATTATTTTCAAATGGTTTTGGATGGTGTATGGAAGAGAGACCTGAAGATAAATGTGTGTTTCATTGCTGTTAGTCACACTGCTATAGACTGTGGGCCCAATTTAGTAAAATGTCACCTAGATTCCAAAGAGTGGAAACCCACCCAATGTGCAAGAATACAAAGACTACAAACAGTGGACATAGGCTGATTTGATCAGCCATGGCCCTATTGTATGTACATTAGAGAATATCCATATATTCTGTAGCATTTTTCCACAGGTGATTGACATTAATAGCCCTAACATTTCCCGGGTCAACAAAATATTTATCTACATATACTTCAGCCAAAACAATGGAGTAGTATTTATCAGCTATGAATGAATTCAGAAATATTTAACAGATTATATGCTTCAATCTTTGGACTGAATTAGTTGGATTAGATGGAATCATCTGACATGAAATAGTTTTCTGGTAGTGCTCAAAAAATATTGACCAGCCAACCAGACAAAACATGTTGATTATACTCCAGTTGGCAGAGACATTAAGCATAATTAACTCAAATTAATATCCACTAAAATTACAACTTCATCTCCCAATGTCATTATATTGTACAAAAAAAATAAAATATTTAGCTGCTGTTAGATAAATCCAGGAGAAGTTTAAGATTATTCAGCCCAGCCAAATTGGCTTGATTCTTAACCTTACTCTGCTGCCAAAAGTTAATTCACAGTTCAGGTCTTGTAGATAGAAATCTTTTTTTCAAAGACATGAAATTTTCACTCTCACATTTGGGTCAGGACCCTGTTTATCTCTGGTGACCTAGTGCCCCTGTGGGCTGCACTCAGCTGCATTTGTCAATCACATCATAAGTCCGTATATTCAGTGGAGCAAGGATTTTTTAAATAACTGCATTTTTTAAATAACTGGAGATTAATAAATGTTGACCTCTATGATGATCAGCCATAGATAGGAAAAGGTGTAAGTTTCATGCTATAATTAGGGCGAACCAAGTTTTAAGAATGGTGGTGCCTGTGTGTGGTTTTCAGCATCTTTAAGACCAGGAACATTCTGAACTGAGAACACAATCTTCCCAGTTGGAAGCAGCTGCAGCTGGAGATCGAACCTAAGGAAACAGCGGCACTGGATGTAGTTTGTAAAGAAAGGCCCTTCTCATAGGCTTACTTGATTATTTCTGTTACTTCATTTGCTTGTTGTTTTGATGAAGTTAGAGTAATTGGGCCACATCCTTGGCAGGTTTGTATTGGGGTCACTCCATTGAAGTTTGAAAAGTAGTTAAATTGAAAGACATAATTATTTTACTGGCTCTGAGGAGACAACATAGAGATGGTCCTAAACCAAAACCCCAGATCCAAACACCAAACTTTGGGTGGGTTTTGAATCCTAGTAAAAAATCCAGATCTGAATGTCAGAACTGGCTTCTTTCACTAATGAGCAGAGCCAAAACCTCAACATTTCAGAATATCAGATCTTTTGCAGCTTGAGCACATCATAAGATAAAATATACATTGGAGAGAGGAAGGAACACATATGGGCTTCAATTCTGTACCTGGTTCCATTCACTTTGTGATGCGCCACAAGCACAAAGCAGTCCTAAACCCAAATGATCCACATCCTGGAGAATCACCATGGGGCTGGGAAGGAGGGTAGGGCAAGACACATAGTGTTTATCATAATAGCTCCTATGCCACTCATCCTGCCAGCAGAGGATGGCTGGTCGAAGGGGAAAAATAAGTATGGCTCAACTTCTCTGTGCCCTTATTCCCAGTTGCTCTTGTCAGTTACCAGGCTCACCGCACCTCTAGTCTCTCTTGAGTACCCCCCTTTTCACATAATTTTTCCACTCTCAGAGCAGGCTTTAGACTGCTCTCCCCTGGTACTAACCGGGATTATCTCACTTGGTCTGACTAGATTCAGCCCCAGCAACATCCTGGGAGCAATGACGGTGTCCAGTCAACCTTCTTAAAGCAAAAAGGATGTATTTAGAGCCAAAGGAGTTCAGAGAACAATATCTTAAACACATAAATACATACTTGTCCAGCTTACTACGTGTCTACCCATCTTCTACCTGGGGATCCTGAAAGGTTTAAGCTTTCTACAGAACGGTGTGTGGGGTCTGGGTGAGAATCTTTTCCCTTAACTTGCAAACCAGTTCACTCTCTGCTTAAGGCAGTGTGTCTTTAAACCCTCCTCATTCTTTTCATTACCCCTCTTTGCTGATGCCAAGTCACTTTTTAAACTGCTAATAGCCCAGTACTCAATTTCCTAAAGAAAGAAAGTATTGTAACGGCATCCCAGCTCCAAAAACACTGCCAGAACAGCATTCCAGTATAATCTGAGCCCTTTGATTTGATAGCTTCCCAAACTGGCAAAAGAAGGTTTGCCACTTAAATGCAGGTTTCAGAGTAGCAGCCGAAGAAGTGGGCTGTAGCCCACGAAAGCTTATGCTCAGATAAATTTGTTAGTCTCTAAGGTGCCACAAGTTCTCCTGTTCTTTTTTCACTTAAATGCAGATATGATGTATGATTCTCAAAACAAATAGCTTTCCTTCTGTCTTTCAAGGATGTGCTGGTATGCTTTATCTGGGAACTACTGTCCTTTCCCCCTCCGTCAAGATAAACATGTAAAAGAATTCCACTTATCCAATGTAACTAAAATCTCAAATTCAAACACAGTATTAATAAATAATGTACCAGCTCCATGTCAGACATAGCTGCAACATGCATTGGGGCTGTTGGTAAATGGCACAGATTACCGCAGTTTTGGAGGGTGGGAGGGGGCGCAGTTCTCAGCCAAGCAGACTCAGGATTGTAGGAGCACAAAGGACATCTCTCATAGATGCCAAGCCAGAAGAGACCATTGTAATCATCCAGTCTGACCTCCTTGGTAAGTTATCAATTAACCTCACTATTAAAATGTATGCCTTATTTCCAGTCTGAATTTGTTTAATTTCAATTTATAGGCATTGGTTCATGTTTCTCCATATATTGAGGAGTCTATCAAATATTAGTTCCTCATATAGGAAGTTACAGACTAATCAAGTCATCCCTTAACCTTCTCTTTGTTAAGCTAAATTGACTGAGCTCCTTGAGTCCATCACTATAAGACATGTTTTCTAATTCTTTAATCATTCTTGTGGCTCTTCTCGCTCCAATTTAATATCCTCCTTCTCGAACTGTTGGCACCAGAACTGGACACAGTGTTCTAGCAATGGTCACACTAGTGCCAAATACACCCATATAAAACAAACAAACAACAACACACCCAACCACACATGGTCTACTGCTATTTGAGATTTCCCCCATTCATGCATCCAAGGATCACATTAGCCTTTTGGCCACATCATTGCACTGGGAGCTCATGTTCAGCTGATTATTCACCTACAACACCAAATCACTTTTAGAGTTACTGCTTCCCAGGATAGAGCCCCCCTCCCTCATCTAAGTATGGTCTACATTTTGGTCCTAGATGCATACATTTATATTTAGTCATATTGAAACAGTTTGCTTGCCCTCTGTTTATCAGGAGATAAATGGTTGTAAATGGCTCTGTTTATTTGCAAGCTTTCCTGTGTTTGTGTAAGCCAGCCCAGGAAGAATGGTGGAATTCATCTGAAACCTGGTGCTTTTCCACTTAAAAGGGGATGGGGGGGGGGAAATCCAGAGAGACAAAAGATTCCTGTCTTGTGCCAATGCTATAAAAGGAGGCTGCCAGTCATGAGAACACCCCTAGTTTCCACCTAAGATGTCTGCTGGAATTCACATGGACTGTACCTGGGGAAAGGATTGGGCCCAAACTAGGAAGGAATCTAGTCTGTGAAGAAGCTTATTGGAACATCTGAAGGTGAGATTTTACCTGTAAACAGTTTCTTAATGTATTAGGTTTAGACTTGCTTGTTTTGCATTATTGTGCTAGATAACTTACTTCATTCTGTCTGATATTACTTGAAACCACTAAAATCCTACTTTTTATACTTAATAAAATCATTCTTGTTTATTAACCCAGAGTAAATGATTAATATCTGAATGAGCAAACAACTGTGCATCTCCTTCTATGTCAGTGTTACAGAGCACGGACAATTTATGTGTTTATCCTCTATGAGCTTTAGAAAAGAGTAAAACTGATTTATTTGAGGTTTGGATCCCATTGGGAACTGGGTGACTGGGTGCTAGAGATAGGTGACCTCCTGAGCATTTTTTGGTAAAGTCTGGAGCTTTGGGGGCATGGATCAGACCTGGGTCTGTGTTGTAGCAGGCTAGCATGTCTGGTTCAACCAGGCAGGGTTCTGGAAGTCCCACGCTGGCAGGGAAAATGAGCTCAGAGGTAACTTCAGGACATCAGGTGATAGTCTCAAGGGAGTCACTGTGACTGAACCTGTCACACTATGCAGTTCTTTATCTGTCAAGATTAGTTCTAATATAGAATTTTGTCATATTGGATGCAACACTTTCTGATTTAGGAAACTGTCATCTTAAGAATATTTAGAAGTTCCAAGGATGTTTTAGGACTGGCAGCACGAGACCTTCAGCATGTCACTCAAATTGAAGTCTCTCATGATTGTGCAACTTTTTTTTCCAGGAGGCGGGGGTTATATATTACACACTGATAGGTTCCCTGGTGTGATTTGGTGGTTTGTAGCAGATATAAACTAATACCGCATCTTGTGCTTTATCTGTTGAGACAGTGTTTCCCAAATTTGGGATGCCGCTTGTGTAGGGAAAGCCTCTGGTGGGCTGGGCCAGTTTGTGTACCTGCCGCATCCGCAGGTCCAGCTGATCACGGCTCCCACTGGGGGCCACGGTTCGCTGTTCCAGGCCAATGGGAGCTGCTGGAAGCAGCGTAGGCTGAGGGAGGTGCTGGCCGCTGCTTTCAGCAGCTCCCATTGGCCTGGAGCAGCGAACCACAGCCAGTGGGAGCCACGATCAGCCAGACCTGTGGACGCGGCTGGTACACAAACTGGCCTGGCCCACCAGGGGCTTTCCCAAGTGGCGTCCCAAGTCTGGGAAACACTGTTAGGACATAAATGCTTCCTTATGGATCAAAGATCCCTTTGTACCCCACTCCACAGAGGACTTCACCCACTGCTGAGGATCTGGCCCATAATATTTAATTAGAAAGCAAGAAGTTCTACCTAGGATTCCAGTGATCTTTACCTGGTGATATAACTCATATAATGGAAAGTAACAATACAAATGCATTACATTTATATGGAAAATAACTCCATTAATTAAAAATAGAGGGAGTTTAACAAAACTGATGACTTCCTAAGTTGCTTTTATCTTGAACTTTAAAACCCAATGAAGTATTCCATAATATTACTACAATTTAACTAGCTGCACTTAATGACTTCTTATAATTAAGTTAATACCTAAATTAGGTTTTGTATTTCAGTAAGACAAAAAAATTAAATATAAAAAGAGTATTAAACTAAAAATGACAGCTTGTGTATACACATGTATGTACACACAGTGGAAATGTAACATGTCCCTAAGAACTGGCTGACCATAACACGTCTGGAATGGGGAGCAAGGAACCACCTTCCCCTCTTTCTGACCTTGCATGGACTGCATGAGGACCACACAGAATTGCACCCCCTGCACTAAATTACTCCCTGGTGATGCCCCAAAGTGGATGGAGTGGGGCAGAAAATATGTGGAGCTGTGGCTCAGCTGACTAGCTGTGCAGGGAGAAGATGCTTCACTTTTTGCGCATTGCCATCTGCACTTGTGAACTTTGAGGAATTCCTTCCCAGATGGTATAGTCTCAGTCTAAGTGAACTACACAGCAGTATATCTCCATGGTTTCTGACTTGAATGTTCATGTGCACGCTCTTCACGTTTCACAAGCCCTTTTATCTGAAGGGGCACATTATGGCAAGAGCAGGAAAAAAGATGGATTCAGCTAATGTCCTGAGAAACAGACTGTATATGTTTGTGCTCATTTCCCTTATATGGATTTATTATTATTTCAAAGACACTGCAAATGAAGGGCCTAATCCTGCAAGGTGCTGAGCACTCCCCATTCTCATTAAAGTCAGCCAAATTCTGCTCTGTTAAGCCACAGATAATAAGGAGCAACAGCATTGAAGTAATAAATAAACAAACAAGTAAGTCATTTTGTCTCCAGATTTACAGCAGAATTTGACCTAAGGGGACAGTTGAGGGCACTCAGCATCATGTAGGAACAGAGCCAAAGTTTGGTCATTTCTATGACTGAAGAAAGTAGACTAGTACATAAGTACCAGCATATGTTTTTAATGTCACTTTCCTTTTAAAGCTGTTTTTACTGTAAGGTTGCTACAGCTTGTTTCCCCATGGTAACCATAAAAATTTAATTTCTACTCTAAATATTTAAATCCCAATCAGACCTGTTAACATTTTACCAAACAAACACAAAGGAGTCATGTGATTACTTTGCATTAATCCAGGCAGACAGGGAGATTTATCTACTGTAATGGTTTGGATTTTGGGATAGAGATTTCTTAGAAGCTTTAAATGTAATGTATTCTGAGATAATCTATTTGTTCCAAGAAAAGCTAGTTACAACACATTAGTAAACTGTCAGGTACTGGAATGTAATTTCCTGCATATTTTTCAACTATAAATTAAAGCATTAAAGAATTGCCATATCAGGGAGTTAGCAAGTTTTTTAAATGTTTGCAGTGTTTAGGCTAACATGATGTAAAGTTATCAGCACTAAAATTCCACTAAATTATTTGGTTTTTTTTTAAATAGATTTAAAAAAGTATCCCTACCTAGTCATCAGGTCAGCATTTTCTGAGAGCTATCACATAGTAGTAACTCAGAGGTGATTATTCAAATTAGATTGTATGCTCTGTAGGGCTGGGACTGTCTTTTTGTTCTTTCTTTGTACAACACTGAGTACAAAAGTGTCCTGTTCTAGGACTTGGACTCCTAGATAACAGGATAAATAAATAGAAATATATTTCAGTAGTGCTCAGAGGCTCCAATCAGTTTAAAAGCAAAAGTTTATGAAGACATGATCTCTAAATTTAATTGGCACAAGGTGCAACCAATTATTAGGGAAAAAGGGGAAGGGGGAAGAAGCAGAGGATAACATTAATAAGATCAGTTATATATGTTTCCTATTGCATAAATTGATGATTCCAGATCATTACAAAGTTTTCTGTTGTTGCCTTTTTATATTAAAGGTGCCTGTTAACTTTGTAGGCACAGTAGATGAATAATGAAACAGGTCCAGTGCTAATTGCTGAACTGTGATATTTCAAATTATTATTCACAGAAAATTTGCACAGTTCAGTATTTATGGATTCCTAGTTTTCCATGTTTTATTATTAAATTTGTTGAAAAAACTAAATACTAAACACTTCAGTAAGTGACTTAATGTTGATCTCAGAACAGTTCTATACCAGAAAAACTCCATTGACTGCGAGTGACTCATGCCTTATTGTAACTGTTCTATTGATTTTAAAAAAGTAAAAAATATTTTTAGCAATATTGACTTGAGAAAATGAGTCAAAATAGAAAAGAAAAGTCATTTTGCACAGTTTTTGAATCCTACTATCAGCAGAAATTAGATTTGTTTGAGAAAATAAAAATCCTGATTTTTTCCTTAAAAAAAAAAAAATGGACTTATGCCTCAGATTTACAAGAAAGAATTTCCACAGGCTAATCTCCCTACCTCCCAGGGAGAAAATAGTTACAGGAAATGAAAACATTCTTTGAACAATCTCATAGTTGTAGCCAGGGGCACATATTCGGCAACAAGAATGCAATATTTTCTGTTAGAACAAATAAAACTTATTATGTGTGTAAAGCTGTTGAAGAAGTGTGATGTATTCTTTTAACATGCACAATGTATTCCTTTTAGTAATGAACATAAGAAGAGGGAATAAAACAATTTGATCTACAACACAGGAAATGCAAGTCTTCTGAACCTACAGTATGACATTAAAAGTGATGATTAACACATTTGTGTTATCTGTAGTATTCTCCCCACCACAATATGACCGTAAACTTTTCTCCTGCGGTAAAATACCCATGGTGGATTCTGTGCTGCGCTTGACAGCCCAGAAGGGTGGGGAGAGTTTGGCTAAAGTGGCTAAGATACCTTTGTGTCATCCTGGTGTTCTCCAGAGCCTGAATTGCCCCTTTATCCCAGCATAATTTAGACAGACCTGAGGTCGGGGTGTCTAAATTATGGCATCCTCTCTGGGCTGCTTTAAAGGCCACACCACTGCCTGGATACTCTGTGGCCCTGGACAGGAGGCAGCGCTGCCTCCTACACACCTCCCTCACATGCCAGGGCTTCCAAGGGATTATTGGAAGGCAGCCTTATGGCTGACACTTGCAGCGCCTGTGTCAAGGAAATATTCCCCCAGATGTAATCAGGACTTTGAGCCTCTCTGGCCCTTGTATTGAACATAAAGGGGCCAGAGCACCTCCAGGTTTCAATTATACTGACTGTACATTTCCTCCTCTAATAGCTGCATCTTCGATTTGCATTTTTGGAAAAAAGTCATCAAGCTGATTTTTAAACTGAGGAATTGTGCTTATATTGCTGAATTAGCAGCACAATACATATTCCAACCATCTTTTCTATAAAGAAATTTCTACCTAAATTGCTTGTACAGGAGACTTTCCTCAATCTAAGTCCATGTTTTTAAATGAGTAACTATCAGTCCTTTCCTTTATGGATCATATATATAATGTAACTTAGATCTTTGAAATCCTCTTCAGTTTCCTCTTTACTGAGCCACAATACTCATCATCATCTTACATATGCATTTTCCTTCAAGATCTGGATCATTTTGGATTTAAATGGCATTGTAGGATGTATCTAAGCATTGTATTTTACTTGAATTAAAATAAACCTAATTTTTTCAGAGGAAAAATTATGGCCTTGGAATTCAGTGCTGCAACAAGTGAATTACCATCATGCATTCATTAAACCCTTAACTGAAGGCTTGTGAACTCCTGGGCATTCTGTGACGTGAAAGTATTACCAGCAGGAGTTTTTATAACAATGATATAGATGGACAAGAGGGTGTTAGATACTTCAAGGAAAGACCAGGCTACAAAAGTTTGAAACAGACATTGAAATAGTGGTACAGAGAAAAATCCTACTTATTTCACCCCACAATGGAAAGCAATGTAATATCTTAACTACAGCATCTGAAATAGCATTGGTGAAAGCATTAACAATCATGGGGAATGGAAGCCATGAGCCTCCTAAAGCTTGAGAGGGTGAATAGAAGGTCAAGTAGACCAGGGATTGAGAGTCTTGACTCCCTAGGGGCCCTATACAAGGGATTTCAGAAGTGTGGAGTGGGTACTCTGAGCAGCTCATTGGGTCAGAAAGAATCAGGGATGCACGATTGCTGCCCTGCCTTCTCCACCCTATGAACCACCAGAGGTTCATAAAGGGTTTTCATTGCAAACCAAAGGAGGTTTGTGTGATAGAAATGGAAATAGAATCACTATACATTTCTCTAACCTTCTCCTCCTGCATCTTTGAGCTGCTCCTGAATATACCACACACCCAAAAAAGAGACAGGTAACTCCCCACCTGGATCACTCAATTCCTGACACCACACATCCAATCATAACTGGTATGGAGAGCACAGGGCAGAGAGGATATCAGGAGAAGGAATGGAGGATAGAAGAAGAGAACTTAAGGCTTTCATCGTCTGCACTGGGACCTCCATTTGTCACTGGCTAGTCTCAGAATCAAGTAGCTTCAAAGATGGTACAAAAACAGGCACACCAAGGCCAGGTCAAAGGATTCGGTCCCATGACCTCTTCCATATCCCTTAATGTAAGTCAATGGCAGAATGGAAGTATTCACCTTTTCAAATATTGTAGAAGTTTTCTTGACCTGTTACCCAGATCCATATAATTACATACAATTTAGGTTTTATAGAACTGTAATCTATGGAATGCTATAGGGACACTTCCCCTTAAACCCTCACCACCCCCCAGAGAAGATGCAGCCATGAATTATTTGGAAGATTGAACTTACATTTCATGACATTTCACAGATGCAATAAAAGTATTAAATAAATTCTGGAATTCCCAAAGAGTACTTCTGCTAAAACTGATGAGCTCAAGTGTTCATTTGCCTCCACTCCATGAAAATAATTTCTAAAGTCACTTAATGAGTGAAAGAGTGAAAAGGAGCATGGAGAATAAAACAAGTGGAAATCCAGTGATACATGGAATATATTCAGATGCCAGTGAGTCTGGTATGGTTGTGGAACTGTTAGGTTTTGTTTATTCTTTGAAGATAAAGTTTGCATTTTGTTTCTTAATGGAAATATTACTTATTGTTAAGGGCAAGTTGAACAGGATTTACATCTGTTCCAGTTATTCATTGGAAAATGTAAGGACTTACATATACAACAAGTGTGTCTGTAAGCCACAATTGTGTCATTTGAGAATGCAGTTTGCAGTAAAATTTTGATAAAATTGGAGTAAAATCAAGGTACCCATTTCCATCCCAATACTTCAGTGATGGTGGGTTTTTTATGTTTAATCTTAACTTGGTCTATCCTAGCTTCTTAATGTTCCTTTTTATAAAACTTCATTCAATTCCCCCTCCCAAAGTTATAGAATTATATTCCCAGCTATACCTACAGTTTAATAGCTTTTTTGTGTGGGATGTAATTATGTTTTGCACTTAGTTGTGCAAAGAACCTTACATCCAAGAGTTGAACCAAAAATTCAGTTGAGAAATGTTTATGTTACAATCTTTAATTACATGATCACATACTGTGTTTTCCACAGACCCACGTCTCATTTAGTATGTAATATGGACCTGCTCTGGGAAGGAATCAGGGCCGATGTACATAGCAGAAGGGCATTGTTGGCATATGATGGTGTATATTACATTGGTGGATGTGCTATGTACATCGGCCAAACTGGACAGTCGCTACGGAAAAGGATAAATGGACACAAATCAGATGTTAGGAATGGCAATATACAAAAACCTGTAGGAGAACACTTCACTTCAACCTCCCTGGCCACACAGTAGCAGATCTTAAGGTGGCCATCCTGCGGCAAAAAAACTTCGGGACCAGACTTCAAAGAGAAACTGCTGAGCTTCAGTTCATCTGCAAATTTGACACCATCGGCTCAGGATTAAACAAAGACTATGAATGGCTTGCCGCCTACAAAACCAGTTTCTCCTCCCTTGGTTTTAACACCTCAGCTGCTAGAACAGGGCCTCATCCTCCCTCAGTGAACTAACCTTGTTATCTCTAGCTTGCTTCTTGTTTGCATATATATACCTGCCCCTGGAAATTTCCACTACATGCATCCGACGAAGTGGGTATTCACCCACGAAAACTCATGTTTCAAAACGTCTATTAGTCTATAAGGTGCCACAGGATTCTTTGCTGCTTTTACAGATCCAGACTAACATGGCTACCCCTCTGATACTTGTCTTCCTGTGTACAAGCAGGAATCAACAATGATCTTACTCAAAATTTAGAAATGACATCACTACTGAGATTAGGAAAAACAAAACTACTGGAAAAGAAAGTTTACAATGATAGATCACAGTTGCTCTGTAAAGACATGTGCATTTTAATTATTGTAAGTTTTTAAATATACACAAAATGCTGAAAATATACACACTGTCCTTACAACAACTGGCCATTCAGTAGCGGGGTCCAATTACCAAAGAACTCCCAGTCTAAAAAGGCATGAGCAGTATGCTACAAGGCATGAAAAATATGCAATACATACATGTTAGCTTTTAATAGGGCTCTACAGTAAGACAGTAAAACATTCTAGCTATAAGCTGACTCCATGGCCCTGGGATGCTCTGACTAATGCTCTTCAGCCAGGAAAATTTGTTCTTTATTCAGAGGAGAAAAGATCTTTTCAACAGCCATAGAATGTCAGCTGCCATAACTTCCTTACAACCTGATATCTATAAGAACTGGGCTAAAGAGAAATTATACAGGAGAATTGCTTGAATATGGGAGCAAATTCTTCCTGATTAAGTGAACTTCACTGACTGCCATCTGACCCTATGTCCCATTCCCCAGATTAGCCAATCAAAAGAAGACATTTTCTCCACCCCCAAGAGATTTTCAACTGCCTTCACTTTACCCTCCTCTCTATCATTTTTCATAAAGGCTCTGTCACTACTGTTCTCCCTATGTTAGTGCTCCCTATTATAAATATATTAAGGTATTTTGCTTGAAGGGGGTAGTGTTTCTTTTACTTCTTTTAAAAACCCAAACAAGCCTGATCTTGAAGCTTTAACAAGTTGTAAAACTGCATAATTACATAAGTCCACTGGAAATCCAATGAAGCATATGGTATTTGGAAACGTATACAAGCCGCAAGACATTACAATTTACCTTTTCACTATCTAGTTCTTTATCAAAATAAAAAAGTAAAAAAAAAAAAAAACTCACTCCACACAAACACATCCCTTTCCCAACAAGATGGTACACATGTTATGTTTGAGGCCTATCCATCTGCTTGTAGTTCAACTCTTGGGTGCTGGAATACTTCTCACAACTTGCACAGTCTGGGAACAGAGAGAAAAACGGTTGGGGTGGGGGTGGAGGAAAGAGTTCACTGAGTATGAAACTCACTCTTCCTGGGCAGATATACAATTCTCAGGTACAGAGTGTTTCATTTTCATTGGCTTCCATGGTGAACAAAAACTTTCTTCAGAACACATCAGCCGTGTGCAGAATCAGCATCTTCTGGAACTGATTTATTCTGTACAAGCAAGTAGTCTGCTCAAACTTGGGCAGCCTGGAAATCTGCAGATATTTTCAGTAGTATTGATCCCATGGGTCATTAATGATTTTGTTTCAGTAGCCACATAGAAATCAGTCACCTCTGGGCAGAGACCATGTCATTCTCCTCCATGTAAATTGTAGTTTGAGCAGGCATTGTCATCCTCCTGCTCTCTCCACTCTGGATTTCGCCAGAGCTTTGCTTAGCTGTCAGAGAGATAAGAAGCTCCCTCTGTCCCTCTCCTGGGTTGAGGCTGGCAGGTAGCTCCATGATGCTGCCTCCTGGGTCATAGTGCCCATCATTGTTATCTTCTGTGTGTGCTGGGCCCCATTTCTGGATAACTGGTGAGGGGGCAGGGCCAGGAGGTGGTGGTGGGGAAAATGCAGTACCAGAGTGGTAGGGTGAGAAGCTTGCACACAACCTGCATACACTATATCCAGCTCCAGCCAGAACTATTGCCCTCCCATGTGTAAGGAACAAATTCCCACACATTTGTAGGAAAAACAAAACATCCCATTCTGGATACAAGTACTTTAAATTTTACAGTACCCTCCATTGAGGGGCTTCAGATTTATGATGCACTATGTTCAATAGAGTATAGAACTGTAACAAAAATCAAAGAAATCCATTTTTTCCTTTGATGTATTTTTCTGTACTAGGATACACAGGCAACCACGTTCTTTCCCTATGTTTAGCCTAGTTCCAAAGGCCAACACAACTTTGTACTTTTAAGGGGTTGAAAACGCACTGGAAGAAGCTCATCACAATGTTTTAGGTTTCTCCCTCCTCTCTCCCTCAATGGATTTTAAATCCACTTCTTAGCAGGCTATGATAGAAAGACTGGATTAATAGGCAACAGGCAAATTCTTTCCATTTTCTGGTTCTCTAGCAGTTCAATCCATCAAAAAAGTACCTCACATTTGATTTCTTTTGAGTTTCATTCCAAAAACTTAAAGCTAAATAAACCTGAAGTTAGTCTTCATTTTTCTGCCCCATCTCAGACCAGTTTCTTTCCCGAATGGAAAATGTTGGGCAAGAATAGAATGTGTGTGATTCGAGAAGGGAATGAGAACACAGATCAGTTCCTGCTGATGGTTATACATGTGTAACCTTATTGACTTCAGGGAGAACATAAGAATTGATTGCACAAGAATTGATTTTGGTCCCTTCTGCTTTTTCATACCTGGTATAAGCAGAATCTCATCCACTTTCCTTCCCTAAACTCTGAGCACTTTAAGGGAAAAAAAATAAGAAAGGTCTGCTTGATTTACACATGCAAACGAAAAAGGAAAATCTCTCTTGTTCTACACCAGCCTTAAACAGACACCAGACTTGATGTAACAAGGGTGTCTCTACAGTAGCCTCGCTTGGGCTATTCTTTTGAAAGATCCTTAATGGTTCTTTTAAGATGCTGATTTCTCAATGAAATCTTTTTGTTCAGGGGGACAGAGAACACAGAGAGGGAATGGCTCTGTTTTGTCAACTCCTAGTTATTCAAAAGCTGAAAGGCTTTAGATTAAGTTTATTTAATGTTTGTACAGTGATTTTGAAGAGATAATATAGTACAAACGTGCTAAATATTATGACTGGGCAACCATCTAAAGATCTACATCACTTCTATCTGTTACCTATATCTTGCAGAAAGATTAAAAGAAAAATGCAAACCATAGGGGACTGGTGCACACAGAACTCATGCTTAAGATACCTTATGTCAGGGCTCCTGATCACACATTCTAGAATAGATAATACCTAGTCCTGCCATGAGTGCAGGGGACCAGACTAGATGACCTCTCAAGGTCCCTTCTAATCCTATGATTCTATTCTATTATTCTAATTGTGGAAGAGCTTGGTGAATCACTGGAGATTAACTACACAAACTGGATATCATCCCACAAATAACATTTGAGTTCAATGTGAAAACAGTAATTCATTGTCCTCAACCAGTGCAACACTGGGAGGCATCTTTCAGAGCAAGACAGCGTAAAACACAATGCCACTCCACCCAATGTAATTTTACCACTACTACTTCCTCTACTTCAGTGGATTTTACACCTGAGTGGTTTTCTTGTGCATAATAAAAGCTGGTTGCTCCCAGACTGCAGTCAGAGTGAGACAGGGTATGTGGTGTAGAGTCCATAGCTTGGGGAAAAAAACCTGCAGGGGTTGGCTTTGCACAGTGCCATGTGGGGAGCTGAAGATAGAAGCTCAAGAGGTGAGCAAGATGGGGAATGTTACAGTGTTCATCCTCATACATACGAGCACTCCAATACCTAGGAGGAAAGAGGCCTAAGAGAAGGACAGTGTAGCATCCCTCATGATACCTCTTACTCAGAAGTATCTGTTTGAAGAATTGAGTGTAGTGAGAGTAGAATAAACTTGCTAATTTTACATAAATAAATATGTATGTAGATAAATGTTTGATGATTTCATAAGTTTTTCCGCAATATGCAAGTCATACTTAGGCTCTTTCCTCCCATTAGCCTTAGGCCCCTCATAACCTTAATCTGGCCCTGGTAAATAGTAATAGTAAAACTAGGCACAATCATTAGTTAAAAAGCTTATTAAATATTTCCATTCAACAGCAGATGCAAGAGGGAAAATAAATGAAAATAGCACATGGAGTCAAAATTCCAGGCACTGATATTTTTTCTCCATATTGATGACCTAACTGATTGCAGAGGTCTACACATCATGACCACAAAACAAGATCACTTGATTATTTGTAATGGAAAACTGAACATAGCTACATCATAATCATATTTCAGATAATACAAAGAACAGAACATTAGCTCAGATTTTCACTATTCCACCAGAAACTGCCAGCTGACAGCAATCAATACAGGTTGGAAATAACTGAATTAACAATCCGGGAAAAAGTTGAGTTGAACAAATGAACTGAAAGGGGGATATATTCAGCTTTTAGGTGACTGTCATATAGAGGGGGCAAATTATGACCCAGCCAGGAACAAAGTACCTGAATCCCATAGTTTTAATAGAGATAGCAATGAAGAAGTTGTGAGTGCACAGGTGTGCAATAAAGCAGCATCATGTATTCTCTCTCTCTCTCTCACACACACACACACACACACACACACACACACTATGGTTTGAGTATAATGCACTATGATGGTGAGAATCTCATTCTTTAGAAAAAATGAATGTATTTACTGAAAACTGTAAATCACAGAAAAATATGTAGTATATATTTGAATCACACCACCATACAAAGCAGGAGGTCTTCCAGAAAAAACAACTGCATGCAGGGGTGCTGGAACAATTTTTATAATGGTGGTGCTGAGAGCCATTTAACTGAAACTGTTAGCCCTGTATATAATAGAAACCACTTCAAGCCAGGGGGTGCAGTAGCACCCCCAGCACCCCTACTTCCAGCACTTATGGCAGTATAGTCACTTTAACAACCATCTTCTCCTCCTAGCAACCACATCTGGGTGCAGAGGTGAAATCCCTGAAGAAGCTTGCCTTTTGCTATTCAAGATAGGCAATTTCAGTTTCCCTCAGCATTCAAGCATATCAAGGACATTCTCCAATTACTCTTTTTGTTGCTTTCCTAATACACCAAACACCAAGTGTTTCATTTGTTTGTTTCTCTTTTAAGGATGACTGGTTGGCAAGACAAGTCTGTCTAGTATTATATTCAAGGCTAGAATATTGCAGTGCTACCACAGTAAAAAATGTATTTTATTGTTAAATGTGGTTTTGTTTCAAATCCTCCTTGGGACCTATGTTAACTTTGTTTTGTAATAAACCAGTAATAATGGAGAAGAAACAAGTGGCCCAAGTACATGATCAAGCTGAACCAAATGATCTGTCCTAAGAGCAAACTTCACAATGTGCTAGCAAACCTTTTTGCCAAATAAAAGTGTCAATTACTTAATAACACACCTGATCCCCAATCCAGTGAATTCAATGGACAGGCTGCCGCTGATTTCAGTGGGCATTAACACAGGCCCATAAGGAACAAGCATAGACACAGTAAGGATGGCAAAATTATTTTGTATGAATTAAAAACAAAACCAGGACTATAGCCTAAAAAAACTGGCCAAACAGGTGCTGGCTGTATTCTCTGACCCATGGGAAAGATCAGGAACTCACAAAAGCACCTCTTTTGAAAGATTTCCTGGCCATTTTGGGGGGAAAACAAAACAAAAAAAAAGGCTCTGCTCTGGTAGTTCAGATAAGAATTGAAATCTGAATCAGAGAAGGTCCTGGATCGTAACACTGGATTACAGACCACCTAAAAATACTACAGGATAATTCTACTCTGAAACCTACATAGATGAAGATAAAGGAAGTTCAAATCTGTTTTGGAGCTTTCCAGCTCACATCTGTTTCCACAAGTGATTATGAACTGAACCAACATTTTTAATAACCATCCCCTCCCAAAACCAAACAAACAACACACACCTGAGAAAGTTCAAATTCAGACCTGGATCTAGATTTACATTCAATTTCATATCTGATGATAACTGAATCAGAAGGTTGCATATGATTAACTGTAGGTAGGACTGGCAACACTAATATTACTCATCTTGCCCATCACTTCCCATTATAAGACCCTGTTTTCAGTTGCTTATAACTGTACCAGATTTTAACTATTTAGGCTGAATTTTCCACACAGGGTGTCTGCCTCTAGGTAATATATTTTTTTTAATTTGTAGCCAAAAATAATTCAGTTGTTTCAAAAAATTAGGCTAGGGAAAAATACATTGTTTTGCCCACTGTGATGGTGCTCTGCTCACCACTAGACAGCACTTCCTTCTGGCAGTTTTGCGGATTAGTTCTGCAAGTCAGACACCTCTCCTGCAGGTGCACTCCACCCCTCTCTCACTCTACAGCCCTCTTTCATTCCAAGAGCTGATGCAACCTCTTCATGATTCAGCCATTTCCCCTTCCAGGGTAGTCTTTCAGAGTCCTTGTCCCCAAGCAGCATCAGGCAGCCCTAAAGCCAGCTGCCCTGGCCCTATCACTCCAGCAGTGACTCTGGCAGTCTTCCTGTTCACTGCTCATAACACCACCACACTGCAGTGATTGGTAAGGAAACCCAGGTCCACCCTCTACTCTGGATCCAGGGCCCTGTAGTGAACAGTGAATGTCTGCATCACCACCAACCTTACTGCTTTTACCCCAGGATGCCTTCCTACCAGACTTGTTCTCTCTTAGCTCAGGGAAAGGGATTATTGACTTCCTTCCTGCTGCTTTCTCCACACTAATTCCAGCCTCCTGGCTTAGAGAAGCCCTGCCTGTTCTCTCACTGGTGAGCTTCCTTTTAATTAGCTTCCACCAAACAGCCTAAATCTCCAGCCTTGGCAGCCTAATTGGCTGACTGGACCCTGTTGGCCTAATTCAGCTCTTGCAGCACCAGTGTGTGGAGTACACTCCATCACACCCACATTAAAAAATTCTGAACACCTTTTATTTGAAAAGCTGTAGCAACCCTATACTTTGGAATAGGGACTTTGAATTCACAGGGATGTGCCTTCTCTGTGAGAATCTGCCCAGATTTGGTGAAATTAAAAGACTTTGAAAACATTAGTTTGCACAAGCTCAGTAGAAACTTCCTAGATTTGAGTAGCTAAATTCCTCAAAGATTCCACCAGCAGTGAGCAGGACTTTTCTTGCAATTGAAGCTCTGGGCTGGGCTCTGCCTGATCCAGTGAAGGGACTTGAATGTGGGTCTTCTGCTTCCCAGGACAGTGTCCTAAACACCAGGCTATAAAGTCTAAGTATCTCTCTCTCTTTCTCTCTCACAATCTCTCTTGTAAGAAAGTTCCACTTTGTACAAATAATTAAATACTAATGCAATTAGAGAGATTGGCTCTGTATCCTGCTGGTTGGGACACTCATCTGGAAACTGGTTTTCCATACCCTAGTCCTTACTCAAAATCAGACAGAGCAGAGACCTGAATCTGAATCTCTTACATCTCAGATGAGGGTCCCAACCACTGGGATAGGTCACACTCCTATGTTTTAAGCATAAATTCTATCCTGGGCCTGAGAAACCTTTCTGAACAGCGTTGCTGAAACAGATATGTTTTGGTTTGGACAAATCAGAATTTTCTGATGGAAAAGTGTTTTGCTGAAAATTCCCAACCAGTTCTAACTAGTAACACCCAGGATTTCCTGGAGAAGCCAGACCCATGAGAATTGGGGGAGGGAGAAGGAGGACTGGACTGTGCCAAGTGAAGTCCCTCCCCACAGTAGCTTAGCCCTTTGCCCCAATGGCTCATATGCCCACCTGGGGCACCAGATAAAGCAGCAATTCCCCAAGGGGTGGAAATGAAAGAGCTGGGCTGGGCTTCTCCCAGCCAAATTCTGGGCCCAACACAGAATACCAGCAAACCATCCCCCCTTTTTGAATAATAGATTTTTCCAGCTATTGTAGTTTAGTCCTGTAGCTCAAGTAGAAGTCTTCTAGCATAACATTGAAGATTCAGAGTTCTATCCCTACTAATGATACACTTGTCTAAAATAGATTTTTTAAAAAACTCTTTTCTTAAAAAATAACCCAAGAAATGACAGACAAAAAAAAATCTGTGATAAATGAAGATTATTTAAGTTGCAAGGTGAAAACCACAAAAGTTAGGAAATAATAGATTTACAATTGCTCATGCCACCTTAGTTCTGTGCTGCTGTGTGTATGCATTCTGATGCAGTCTTTCACTATATGATCGCATAACATTTTTCCCAACTGAGCCCATCTCATTCAGTACACAGGGAACTAAAGTTGTACAGGCAACCACAAGTCTGACAGCTCCAAACTTTCAAATGCTTCCTAAATAACTTATTTTTGGATGAAGGGGGTGGTTAATGCTTTTTTTATTATTTAGTTTCTATTTTATTCTAGGTCAATTTATTTATACTTCCATTGTCAATGACAGAATTCCTGCACTATCACACTTTTGGAAATGACATTCAGGATAAAGTTCTATTTGGCTTTTCAGTAAGCAAGCAACCATGAGTCTAGGAGTCTCTGGAACAAATTATCTTAATGTATTTTTTTCCTAATGCGTTTTGAGCAGTGGCTGAGATTATATATTGCATATAATACAGAATAATCAGTAGGGTATTTGTGCCCCCTAAAACATCTTTCCTTTCTGAAAACCATAGCTTTATTGTATTTTACAATTCATAAAGGGGGATTCATGAGAATTGCTGCCCGTGTAAAAATTCTCAAGCAAACTGCTTTATGCAGTTTCAGCTAGAACTGAAGCACTGACTCTTTGCACTTGTTTCCAAATACTCGACATGGTATTTTTTAATTCTGATTCTTATAAATATGCTCGCTCAGCAGGTAGGAAATCAAAACTATAACAATAAAACAGTTTCAATATATCAGTGTTGCCATGCTCTTCCAAGAACAACAATGGGGATATTCAGCAGGAAATCGTGTTATTATTAAGGTATTATGGATATGGTCATTAAAAGATGCAGAAGATTTGTGTTTGAGCAACACCATGAAAACACTGTTGATAGTTTTCATCTTTCTAGGAAAAATGATACATGTACTACCCGACAGCTTGCCCACAGGGGCATCATTAAAAGCATTTACTATGAGAAATCAAGATAACATTTCTTTTCCAGTAAAATGTAGCCGAAAGCTGTCAAATGTTGGTATGTTCCTGTGCATAATGAGCTGCTGCTCTTGCTATATTGTTCTGACTGATGCAGGGATTGTAAGTTATTCTTTAGACATGTACTCTTACATTTGTCATTTGCATGTTCTTTGGAAATGTTGTTTTGAACGTTTATTATGTCTATAACCTAAGCTCCCTAAGCTGTTCATCCCCTGCTCATCACCTGATGGAAATAAAGAGTCTGCATGAAAGCAGCAGAAGGAGCTTCTCTGCAAATACAGAGACTCTCAGCTGTAGCATCAAATTGAGTTAGCTGTTTGCTTTATCTTTTCTATTTTTCCAATAGCTTATAGACTTTATGACTTTGTCACTTTTAATCTTGTTTGGGCTTGCCAGTTGTAATTTTCCACCCACAGGCAATGTATCATTTGTATGTTTTAAAATGTCAGAAAGCAGTTTCTCCCCAAAAAAGCCAAATTTTTCAAAAGCAACACCTGAGTTTAACAAATCTTTGGCATGATTTTCTGAGATGCTGAGCACCCACCCGTCCAATTAAAATCCATGGAAACTGAGTGCTCAGCACTTCTGAAATATACATTTGTGCAGCCACTTTTGAAAATGTGACTATTAGTGTTCCTGGCCTAATCCAAAACCTTGTTAGAACTAACGGGAGTCATTCCCTTTACTTCATTGGGCTTTGAGTCAGGCCGTCAATGAGAGAAGCATACACTTCCCCAGGGAGCATGAAACCTTCAAAACTAAGCTAAATTAGGATCTATACTTTAGACCAGGGATTCTCAAACTTCATTGCACCACAACCCCCTCCTGACAACAAATATTATTACATGACCCCGGGGGAGGGGGGGGGAGCAAAGCCTGAGCCAACTAGAGCTCTGCCTCCTGGGGGGTGCCAAAGCCAAAGCCCAAGAGCTTCAGCCCCAAGCAGGAGGCTTATAACCAGTGATGAGCTGGAGCTGGTTCACACTGGTTCACGTGAACCAGTTGTTAAATTTAGAAGCTGGTTTAGAACCGGTTGTTAAAGGGGCAGACAGTTGGGAGAGGGAAGTTTTTCTGTCATTACACTGGCCCATGGGCCACATCTGGCCCACCTGAGCTTCCAGCTGGGGAGGATCCCTTGGCCCATCCCCTGCCTTCCCCCCTCTCACAGCACTCTGGACCACTCCTGGACAGCTCTGCAGTTTCTGCCGCTTTGAGCGGCATGGTAAGGAGGTGGGGCTGCGAGCTCCAGTGGGCCACACAGCATCCATACATGCTGCTCTGAGCAGCATGGTAAGGGGGCCAGGCCAGGAGGAGGGGTTGGATAAGGGGCAGAGAGTGGTTGGAGGGAGTGGAGGTTCTGGGGGGTTGGTCAGGGGATGGAGAACGGGGAAGGGTTGGGTAGGCATGGGAGTTCTGGAGGTCTGTCGGGATGGTGGTGGATGGGGTTGGTGCAGTTAGGGGACAGGGAGCAGGGCGAGCTGGGTACAGGGTGGGGTTTTGGAGGGAAGTTAGGGTGGGGGAGTCTCAAGAGGGGGTGGTCAGGAGACAAGGAGCGGAGGGGGTTGATGGGTTGCAGGTTCTGAGGTGGGCAGTCAGGGGCAGGACATGGGTGGGGGGTCAGATGGGAGGAAATAGGCTGTTTTGGGAGGCACATGGGGCTTGTACTCACCGAGCGATTCCCCGCAGGTTCTTCAGTGGAACTTCGGTGGCGGGTCTTTCACTTGCTCCAGATCTTCGGTGGCACTGAAGTACCCACCACCGACATGCCGATGAAGACTCGGAGCAAGTGAAGGACTCAGCGCCAAAGAACTGGTAGGGAACTGGTTCCTAAGATTTTGGCAGTGCATCGCTGCCTATAACCTGAGCCCCACCACCCAGGGCTAAAGCCTCAAGGCCTGGGCTTCAGCCCTGGACCCCAGCAAGTCTAAGCTAGCCCTGGCAACCCCATTAAAATGGGGTGCCAACCCACTTTGGGGTCCCGACCCACAGTTTGAGAACAGCTGCTTTATACACAAGTTTTGGTTCTCAGTTTCCATGTTTTGTGTGTTCAACCCAGGACAGTGATGATCAGATGGGAACCTGCAGCACTGCACAGTCCAGTTTACCTGAGAGCAGCTTGTTACCCTGCTCCAGCACTACCAGACTCGATAAATGTCCTGAAAAAGCAATCAGCCTTCACTGTCGGCAGAGGTCACCCTCATTTGGGGCTTAAAAACCCATAACAATTTTCTAACCTTAATCAATTATTTTTATTATTTCCATACCGGCAACTTTATAATGAGAAATAAAATACAGAAATTCAAGCTTTAGGTTCCCAAGCCACCAAAAATAGCATTATGGTAACAATAAAGGCCAAGGTTAGGCTGCCTCTTCCACATATGTATAAGCTTGTAAAGAGGCACTCAGGAAGTACAGAACCTCAATCCCTTAAAACCCGTAGTCAATTCTTGTTTGCATGCCCCTGACCTAGTCATATCAAGATTAATCTGCCAGGGTATGTACATGAGGCCACTGTCAGGCCTCTGTTAATGCTGCTTTTGCTTCTGGTAAAGAAGAGCTAGCTCCTTTTGTAGCATTAGTGTATGCCTTCCTTTCCATCTGTCCCCCATTCCCCAGAATTGATATAGCCTGAGTTTGGTCCCAAGAGCTGTATTTTTTAAGCATCTATGTTTGGTCACTTTTAACACCTTTTTTTGTTATCTTCTTAATCTGTTCACATTTAGCTTCCACTGCAGCCTTTTTGCAGAAGTAGACGGTTTCCTGCAGCCACATTCAAATGTCATTGTTCAATGTATGGTGAAATGTGAGGTATATGCCAGCACTGGAAGTTGATTTTGCTCAATACTTATGTTAGGTAGCTCTGAACCAGCCAAAAAATTCTTGCCACTCTCAATTGATAATCATTTTAAAATATAATTGTAGAGAGCAGTTGCCAGAGAAAAACTAGGTCTTCACCTTGTGGAAGCTGTGTGCACTTAATTAAAAAGAAAATTTAGAGAACTACAGAATGTACAAAGTATTTTGTAGAAATACCCTCTATAACCTCTCTTTTCTCCTTCAAAGAATCTGCATTAGCCAGATCCATTCTACTGGCCAGAGTGTGAGCTTTTTGAATCCCATCAATTTGCTTTATGGTCAGCTGGAGGGAGGTCAATGAGTGGTGCCAAATGCTTTGGCAGTACTCCCAGCTGCCCATGCTAGGCCAAAAATAGTCTTACTGAATGCAAAATGAAAGGAAAAAAAATTGCTACCACAGGAAAGCACAAAAAATACAATATGCACTTATCAAGTACAGGAAAACTGGAAATGTGTCACACTACGCTGATCAGTACAGAAGCATAAAACAATGGTTTATAGTCAGTTAATACAAACACTGCCTTTAGTGGTGTAACATTGTTGTACTTGTTCTGTAAATGAAACACCTCACAGTAAAGAAGAGCTCGTCATGGCTGCTTTAGAAATACATAAGAGACCACACTACAGCTGGCTGAAATTTTTCAAACAATTTTTTTCCATGAAAAGTAACCTTTTGTCAAAACTGAAAATTTTGGCAAAAATTGCTAGTTTTTTTTAAATTTATATATTTTATTGATAAAATCAGAAAAGTGTTTTTTTTATTTTTTTCCTTCTCCCACCCACCTCTCTTTTTTTAGAGGCATAGAGAAAGAAATCCCAAAATAGCCAAAACATTTTTGAAAATGAAAAATGTTCAATAAAATATTTACACAAATATTTAATAATGAAAACTCATTCCTTTTTGAAACCTAAGGAATATGAACTTAGAAAAAAAAATCACACTTTTCCTCCCTTTTCTGACTAGCTCCAGACTACATTTTGTAGACATATGTATCCCCCTATTTGGAAAGGGAGACAGGTTTTTTAAAACATCTAAAGGTTTGTAAGTGGTTGTGAACTACATAGCAAGGCCAAAAAGGGATTATAAATACTAGAGTTAA
Source organism: Gopherus evgoodei (assembly GCF_007399415.2). Classification (NCBI taxonomy): domain Eukaryota; kingdom Metazoa; phylum Chordata; order Testudines; family Testudinidae; genus Gopherus; species Gopherus evgoodei. Next base: position 78,806,139 of record NC_044326.1, read on the forward strand.
GTAAGTATTACAGAAATATCTGTGAATATTACTTGATTAGTGTATTCCCATGGGCCATTCTAAACTCTTTCCCACCATTTTGTGTTTGATTCCTGTGAACATTTATATGATTGAGTTTTACTAGCACAAACATTCACAGAAAATTGATTGCAAAGCTGCATGTGAATTTGTGGAAGTTACATTTTACATTCTCTCATGCATGATTTCATACTGGAAGAGCTTTGGGGAAGAGGAGGTACTCTAAACAAATAGCATCCTCCTCTGGGCAGGTGCAGCTTGGTTGGCTGACACTTAGGTGGTGGGGGAAAGGAGTGGAGTAAGTCTTCATCCTCTCCCTGTCCTGCCTGTCCACTTACAACTCACCTGTACTGCATGGGAGTAGTAACTCTGTAGAGGCTGCTTTACCATGCATGCTACGTGCTATAGGATGCATAGACCATTTAGAGGAATATGGAGTACTTTTGGTCACTTTATCTCCCTGCACTCATGCGTAAGGCAAGCAGTGATGGTGCTCTTAAATAGCAAACCAAAAAATATCCAGAGAGACTTGTTCAGATTTAGTCCATGGAATTAGAAATTTCATCCCAAAATTGTAAAATAATTTCAAATAGTAAATAAATGTGAGGAAAGCAGAATCTATCTTGGAGATAGCAGAAAAGAAGTTATATTCCTTGGACAAATTATTTTGTGAATTATTCTTTTGAATTTATCTTTTAAAGATAAACTACTTATGGAAAATCTGTTTATCGGTGTTGGAAAAAGGTCCTCCTTTTCTTTATGTCATTAAAGTATGCACTCAGAATAATGCAAGTAACATCCATACGCGCACATGAAAAAAAGGAATGCTTCACATCCAGGTCCACAGATGCTGTGGAGGATCTCCAGGCTGCTGTAGCTTAAGGAATCAGATTTATCAATCATGGGCTTGGTGCTAAAATCTGCCCCCTAATGAGCCTACCAGTTCTGTTACACCTACTGTACTGTATCCCAGAACCAGAAATACCTTTAAAGAGCATGAATTCTCCAAGGCTGGGATTTTCATAGGGACCTAAATCCCTTAGGTGCTCAACTGCCATTGAATTTTAATGGAAATTAGGACTTTTTGAAAGTCTCAGCCCAAATCTTTAAGAAATTAAAAATGTCCTTTCCATTCAGTACAAATTAATTTCTCTCTAGATTCTTTTCTATTATGGGATCTGGAGCCTCTAAATTGCTGAAGGAAACTGTTCTTTTGTTTGGTTGGTTTAATTCCCCAACAATGAGAGAGACACTTCAGTTGTCTTTTCTTTCTGCAGCACAGCACTGGGAAAAACACAGAAGCACTGAACACTAAAGTAAAGGCAAAGGAGTGCAGTAAGGTGATCGCTTTCCATATACCAATACATGCATTTGTGTCTCTTATTCTCTTGAAAGAGCACCATGTGCTCAACACAAAAATCATCTAGAAGGGGCTCTCCTGTCTTCCTGATCCAACACCAGAGCCTGGCTGTCAAACAGAAAAGCATCCTGCAAAGCAGTATTTTCCCCTTCTCCATCATATCAAATATAAGCTACTTGTATTTAATTCAAGGACCTTCATGTTATCTTCAGTCTTGTACCATGACTCCAGTAATCCACCAGTAATACACACTCCAATTCCATTCTTCATTCTGAAAAGCCAATGGAAATGCCTCAGGTTCTGGGACACTTCTGGGTCACCAAATGTTTCACTGCATCCTGTGGCATTCATCACCTATTTTCAAGGGAGCTCATCTTTCCCTTTTGGTGCTATCCTGGATGGAGAAACTTCTTAAGTCTTGCTGTCCCAAATCAAAGTCCAAGAAAACAGCTGACTGAGCAGGAAGTCAATAAAACACTCATAGTGGAGATACAATCATTTGTCCAGAACCCAGGCAAGAGGGAAAACAAGCACTGAATCTTCTCTAATCATACGGTAATACATTTTTTATATTTGGGCTTCAGTGAGATCAAGTGAAAATATGAAAGAAAAAGCCTCAGAAAAATCTAATATCCTGTTTTTATCTTACTGGAAATCTAAAGAAATTCATTTACTATTTAAAAAACGTAAAACCAAAGTTTAAAGTCAGGAATCATTATTCAATTCCTTATGCCATCCTATGATATTACATGAAAAGTCTGAGGGCAGCCTCAGATTTTGGATCAGATCTTTAGCTGAAGTAAACTGATGTACCTCCACAATCCTTAATGGAGCTACACTGATTTACATCATTTGAGGAACAGGCCCTTTATGGAGCTATGTGCAAAAAGTGTATATATGAACTTAAACCTTTCAGCAAAATCCAAGAGCAAGTGACAAAAAACGTTAATTGTATTTTTTTCCATTTCACTTTCCCATTTTACATTTTTCCATGCTTTTACTTTATATCTATAATGATAATGGATAAGACATTTTGCTAGAGATTTCTACTTGGTGCAGAATGTGTGTTTGAAACCCTCTTCCTCTCTCTCTCACATACACACCATTCCATTACTGTCTACCCAAAAAAATGATGTAAGGTAATATTTTAAAACCAATTTTGTCTGAGAAGCAAACAGTAGAAATACAGTGCCCTGGAGATGAAAATTTGGAATGGCACTAATCTGATCTCTTGGTGCCATTCATTGGAGACTAAAACTCAGTCCATGGGCTAGATTATGACAGCTTTTAATATGGGTGCATGGGGAAATGGAAAAGGGGAAGACAACACACACACTTATACTGCCCACACAAGCGCCTGTCACAATTACAGTCTTTGTATCAAGGGAGTACCAAGGGGCAGGAAGAAGATAGAACCATAGCCACACCTCCCTCTACACTAATCAAACTGATGAGTAGTGTGGCAGGGTGATGACTCACTGGTGCAGCACCTCCTGCTGGTTGTCTCGGGAATTAGCTCTCTAGCCTCCAGAGCACCCTCTGCAGGCCAGTGTCCCATTTGCCACTGGACTCAAGTCCATCCTGGACCCCAGTGCCTCTTTCAGGCCCACAGATCTGGGTATCCCCTCCCTAGGGAACTCCTACCCTCTATCCCCACCTCACCTCAGTCTATGACCACTGTCAGTCCTCACCTAGCCCCCATACCCTGGGGCAGACTGCAGCGTAAGTGCCACTCATCACCGGCAAGGGGGGGTCAAACCTGCTGCCTCTGCATACCCTTGGGGTGCCTTCTGCAATCCCAATATCTTTCTTTGGCCTTTAACAAGGCCTGTAGCCATGGGGTTTCTAGGCTAGAGCTCCCCAGCTCCTCTGGCCTTCCCCCAGCCCTGCTTCAGTCTCAATACTCTGCTTAGCTCATAGCAGCAAGGCCCATCCCTCTCCACATCTAATGAGAGAATGTCTGTGTGCTCCCAGCCCACTGCCCTCTTATAAGGGACAGCTGGGCCCTGATTGGGACATGGCCACATCTGTGGTGGTTCCCCAATCAGTGGAGGCTTGCTTCTTTTCCTAGCAGCAACCATCTCACAGCCTCAGCCCTCTCCCAGGTTTGATTTAAGCTTTTTAAGGCAGGACAGGTGACCACCCTCCTACAGGCAGCTACAACTCCTGTCCCTGTTCTTTTATTAGTTGTGCCCCAAAATCAGTTGGGTTTTTGAGGTCCTGTAGATCCTCCTCTTAGGCTAGGGGGGGATCCTTTCGCAGTGGGCGGGCTTCTACCCGCCCAGTTCCCAGAAACCCAATAGGTACAGGCAGCTACAAATTACAGACTGCATGTTCCCCGTACACAAGGTAACCTGGATAAGGATTGGGATACTCCTTCCCCAAGCCTCCAACAAGGCTTAGTGTCTCTTCACCAACACTCAAGACACTGGTTAATAATCACAATTTAGCCCTTTATTTACATATTGACATTAAAAGGTAAGAAAATAAGACGAAGCAATTAATTTATCCAATAAGTTTAGCTTCTTTTTCTACTCACAAAATAATTTCTTCACTATTATTAGATGAATCTGGGTAAGGTTTTTAACTCTACAGATTACTCAGAGAACTGCTCACAATCAACTTTCTAAATATGGCTGTTGACTTCATTGAGATTATGCTTGGTCAAATAAGTCACATACGTTTCTGTAGACTTGGGTGTGTGTAAAATTATTTCCAGCACAAATGCTTACACAATAAAATTTAATATTCAGTTTCAATTAATATTTCTGTATGTGCTTTGAAATTCATTTGCCATGAAAATTAATTCCAATGAAACTCAATTGTTCAGATGTTCATGGAAGATAACACGAAAGGAGCTTGAACAGTCTGTTACAAATTCATTGAAGGCCTTTGATGCCATGGTATAAGAAATTAAATAGCTATTTAACTATAAAAGTTCAAATAGTTGCAGAATTATTTTATGTTATTTACCCAGACACTACTGCCATGATTTCTGTTTAGCTGAGAACTTTTTGTTTTTCAGATACGAAACGTGATTTTTCTAAATCCTCTGATCATAGAGCTGACTTTTCTATTTATTTGCATTAAAGATCTCATTTCATTAAAACTGTTGTACAAAACTAGTCCCTGTCCTGGAGCTGACTCAGAGCAGGTAGATCCCTACATCTACACATCACCCTCAGGAAAGTCATAGTTTAAGTGCCAGCTTTTCCTCAACCTTTAAGTCAGGGTTCCACATGGTTACAGAGACAGCCAAAACAGAATAATTTCAGGTGTGAGGCCTTGGATAACAGTAACTGAACATAGCAAAACAACTTCTTTTTTTTGTTGTTGTTGAGAAAGTCTGTTAAAAGGTGCTTTTTGTTTGTTTGTTTGTTTGTTTTAGACAAAATGCAGAGGAGAAAGACAGCAGATAAAAGCCTCATGAGCTAAATGCATATGTATTATATTGGGATATTTTTACAGAACATATAACTTCTTCCCCAAACCACACATGAAAATACAAAATTTAGTTTTAAAAAAAGGTTGAATTCATTCCAGGCTATGCTCTTTTAACCTTTGAAGGTATATACTGTAGGTTTTTCCAGTATCAGTTTATTCATAAATTTCATATTATCTTCCTCATTTTCTATGTTAAAGCTATAAAATTCCTTCAGATTTCTTTTAAAATTCCTGGCTGATCTCTTCTGTTATTGGTAATAATTGAATTTTGTCTATTCTTCATGGCAGAGATCATAGTTTAAGTGCCAGCTTTTCCTCAACCTTTAAATCAGGAGTTTGCTGCCTGCTAGATTCAAAGTGGTTCAGTCTCCATCTAAAAAGAGCATATTACATCCATCTTGGTTAACAAGCTGTCAGGGTCAAATGTATCTTGAATCAATTTATGTTCAATTTGCTGTAGAGCTGTCCCTACTGAAAATGTCTTTGAGTCTTAATTCTAAGGGAATGTTGTGGAATTTGTTGATTTTTACAGAATGAGGAAAGGCAAATGATTGCTCCACTCAGTCACTCTTTGATGTCTCCCAACATATAAACTAAGTGTCTGAGGTACTGCAGTAAAACAAGAGAATGTTTCTTCTCAAGTGAAATTGCAAAAGTAATCCTCCTCTTTTAGCCACTCACCACATCTCTTTGTACATGGCTAGATTGACAAAGGATTTTAGGTGGCTAAGTGGCATTTTAAGCACCTAAGATCAAAATTTAGACCCTCAAAACCCTGTTCAGCTCTTGCCTAACCCTGCAGGTGCCACCAATGGTATTTCCAAAAAGTGAAGCAACTTCAACAGGGCAATTCTTACCCTCAGAATACCCAATAATCTGATTGTTAGCACAGTCACCTGGAAGGTGAAAAATCTGGTTAAAAATTACTGCTCCACATCAGGCAAAGTGGGAATTTAAATCTGGGTCTCCCACTATGCACCAGGATATAAGATTTGCTCCTTCTTGTTTTTTTGCAAGTATTAAGTATCTGACTTAGATGACTAATTCCAGGAGAGGGTTCATAGCTGTGAATCCCAAATGGAAGGAGGCACCTCTCTGTGGCCCTGAGTGCAGCCCCTAACTCCCTTCAAGGGGTTGAGGCCTAGGCCACATCCCTCTCCTCATCATTTCCTATCAGCTATCTTAGGCAGCTCTCTGCTTTGGGGAGCTTAAAGTTAGGCAATCCCTTTATGGATCTATTCTGTACTGTCTAGCCCTATGGAGCTCCAAACCTAATTGGTGTCTTTGGACACTACAGTATAACTAAGAAATGATAATAAAATGTGCTTGTTTAACAGAGCTAGACTAATAGACATTATAGATTGAAAAGATCTCCCCGTGTCAGTGCAGAATTTTTCCTCATGATAATGTTTTGTTGCATTCTCCAAGTCCATTTTTAAGCAAATAAATCATACTATTACACATCACCATTAGGAAAGCATTCCTGAGACATTCCTGAGACTCACTTTGTTACCATTAGAGAAGTCAACATTTTTCTGTACATATTTTCATCGCAAGATTATTTTTTGTCCCCTTAGATTATTCTAAATAATTATGCTCCCTTCCTGATATGTATGCCTTTCAAATACTTGTAGATTAAAGTTCCATGTGGAAGATCCTGATATTGCATGACCAAAGGCAGGGGTTCTTGAACAGTGATCCATGGACCACTTACTTGTGGTCCAGCTAGAGCTGGCTGATGACATTGTGCAGCTGCATTCTCCTTATCCCAGCTGATAAGTTTAATTAAAAGACATCTAAAAACACACTATATATACTTTCCCATATAGGCAATTGTGTAATTGCCATATACATATTATGTGACAGTGAATAGGAGGGATTTTATTATCCACAACTGAATTCCTATCACATAGAACCCTTAAGAAATAAGATTAGTCTCATCACATCCACACACTCACCCTTCAGATCAGGACACTTCTCACCTGAAAAAAGTAGTTCCCATTTGACCCCTCTGTCACTGGTGACAGTGAGTAGATAATATTACAAGGGGCCAACACTCGCAACATATCCCTTTGTAGTTTAAATAGGTATACAAAGGGTTAAATTAGTACAATGTACTTTATTATAGGTTTAGGACCTGGGATGTATCTGATCAGAGAGAAGGAAAATGTCCTGGAGAGAGAACGACAAGTTTCAATTCTTATCTTAGGCCTGGAGAACCTAAGAAAAGACTCCAACCATAATGTGCCCAAACTAGCTCTCAGCTAAACTTAGAAATTGGCAATGACGTCTCTTGTTTGTTAAAAGGTATAAAAGGGTGAATTTTTGAAGGGTTCATTGCTAATATCTGCCTGTCCAGTTGGAGCCAGACAACATGGATTTAAGCACCTCTGGGTCTAGCCCTTCTGTGAGCATTGTGATCAATACTTATGAATGTTTGTTACTGGATGGACATATAAATTGCTTATTATTTAGGCTTTGAAAATATGTTTAGAACACTTATATAAATATAATTTGACCTCTGGATTTAATAGATGAATTTAGGGTTTAATTAGTGTCTGGTGGTACCTTGTATTAATAATATTAATTCCATGCCATTTAATTTAAAGTACACCCACCTAAACATCCCACAGTAACAGGTAACACAGAAGACAGGACAAGATGAAACTACAAAGGCTTCATCTTCTATGATGAGAAGAAAGAAAGAAAGAAAGAAAGAAAGAAAGAAAGAAAGAAAGAAAGAAAGAGAAGAAAAGAAAACATGAAGAAGAAAGCCAGGAATTTAAAATCCCCTAAATAATGGATCTAAAACATCCCCACTAGTTTTCACCAGACATAAAATGGCCATATATGTTAAAAGTTACATTTGGTAATTTATTAAAGAAATGAGTATGTGAGGAAAAAGGAATTAAAAAAGCAGATTGAAAGTTAGATTTGTAAACTGATCAATTAATTTCCCATTTGTGAATCCAATATAGATTAAATAATAGAATAATTCAGAAGTAAATATTGATTGGATTTCTGTTATAAACGATGCAAATAAAAATATTTCTATAAGTGTGGAATTATACATTAAAACAGAATTAACTATAATAAACTAGGACCAGATTCTTGTTCCATTAAAGTAGCATTTTACTTCACAAGTAGTCCCGTTGACTGGTGGAGGAAGGTATTATTCACCATAGCCTAAACTCAGAAGGGGGACTTTAAATTTTAGGTACCCTGTCACCTAGCAGAATTCACAGACCAGAGTTAGATGCCCAGGCTCCCTATACAATGCATAGGGAAATTTAGGCACCTAAAAAAAGAGGGGATTTACAGAAGCCAGCACACTGAGAAGGGAGCTGCTAAAGCTAGCCAGTATGAAATTCTGAGATGAGAAGTGCAGTCTCAGACCAGTCTCTCAAGGAGATCTAGAGCTGTGAGTCAGGCAGAAGAGGGATTTGAAATTGGGTAACTCACATTGTGGAAGAACTCTAACCGCTGAGCTACTTGCTATAAGGGGACTACTGTCATCTCCTCCTCCTCTGTGCAGGTGTCCCCTAGTTTGTGAGTCCTGCCAGGGCTTTTGTGGGAGTTAGGCATCAAGCAGCTCTGCAATTAGACATCTTTGCTCATGTCTACCAGCAGAAATGTATGTGCTTATGGGACTTTACTGGTGGAAATTTAGGTGCCTACAGGATTAGGGGCAAGTAAGCAATGGTTTTGTGCTGCCTAAATATTAGATTTAACATTCCTAAAGGGTTGGATTTATGGTTAATCTGGCCCTATGAGTAAATGTATCTGAATTTTTAACTTATAAAATAGTAATAAGTTAAAACAAGTACTTATCAAGTTAGTGAAAGCAGATGTATGCAGGCTAAATATCAATAAATTTTATATGTGAATTACAAATTGTAGATACAGGAGATGTAAACTTTGATTATATATTTATGATTTATATAGACTATTAGAGGCCATTGGTGGAACAAGAAATTAAAAAAAACAAAAAGGACTGAATAATGTATTTTACTCACAGTGTTGATGCATGGGATAGTAGTTAGGAATAAATGAATACATTGAGACTATAATCAAGAAGAAAAGAATTATTCCACATACCTGCGCTCCTGGTTCCCAATTAATGTCTTGACAGCTTATCTGATGAGTTTTATGGAGCTTAGCCTGGTGAAGTAGTAAAAATACTTGGGCAGGTTTTAATTTACAGCATTTCCCCTGAGATTGTGTCTGGGATTAGGATCCACGGCAGCTCAGAGTCCCTGAAGCACTCAGCACTACAGGTATGTGTCCTTCTGTCCCTGATCCACTCCCTCCCCCTTATAGCCTTACCCATGCCCCCCACTTGGAAGAGGGTGAAGCAGTAGGCGGAGGTGTGAGGGAATTCTCCCCTCACAAAGTGTGGCTTGTTTACAGGTTATGGATGCCACAAGAGTAAAGTATAAGGGACAAGAGTTGGGAGGCAGAATTAGCTCTACTCTTAAATCCACTCACTGATGAGCAAAAAAAGCAGCTTCCTGAAATCAGTATGAGCTGTACTCATTATGGTCACCCCTCCTCCCTGTCACTATTTACTGCAAAAACTACACATCTCTTCTTGTAATAAATCAGACTCCTAAACAATTAGTGCCAATTTGTGCCTTCTACTGTGTTGGTGTGCAAATTTGTAACAACATATTGAAGAAACTACTTCTTCCCACCCATTGAACAAAGACAAGATACATCCATAGCACGTACTGGGATGAATGCCCAGCTAATGAACCAACTAAGCCAACATATCCCCAAGAAGGCATGAACTGCAGAAAAAGAGGCATGATCGGCCCCCAGCTAGCTAGCTAGTAAATATGTTGCTGTCTGCAGGTTACCAAGCAAACTCTACTACTGCTGGAAATAACAACAATATTCTCCCACCACTGCCACATAACTATGAGACATCAATCCTACCTTTGACTAGCAGGATGAATAAAATTCTGGTCACAAAGACAGATATGCACCATTACCCTAGCAGGACTGATGCAGGAAATATTTCCTTGGAAGTATCCTAACCTTACCCATCTCAAAGTGACCAAACTGTTAACAGGAAACTAGCTAGCAAAACAAAACAGCTTCTGAAATCCATCAGCAAGGCATACTCAATGGATACCATAACTGTGGTTCTTTTACAGAATGCTGAAATTTTTCTAAGAGTAATATCTGTGCATCTTTCTCAGATCTTATATCTAGTCAGACCAGCTGCTGACATATTTCATGTTATCTTGGTATTACAAGAAACTCCATGAAAAAACTGTTATTTAGGAAAAGTACATGATTAGTGTGATACCTTGGCACCCCAATGTTCCCCACTATCATGTAAACAGGATATGTTTTCAACAAAGTATACCTTGTGAAAATTCATTCTAACAGTCTTGATCTGCTAGACATTAATATCTCATTGGATTGTACATGCTATTGTCTTATGTGAAGTCATGAAATTTGGCTATGTATGTGTTACTGAAACATGTTGTGAGGTTGAAAACACACACAAGCAGCCTTTCAGGTACAAGAATAAAAAGGCCAAACAATGTTAATGGCTTATTGAGGAAATTCACACAAGCACAGAGATTACTCCAGGAATTGTGTACAATAGAAACTTCTCTGAGATAGCACTATACAATGGTAATTGTTTGACCCAGGTCACAGAAAAAGAGCTTTCCAGCAAGTGGGAAGAAGATATAAAAGAGAGGAAGTGACATCACAGGGAAACTTCACTCTCCCTACAACACCACACCTGGAGACACCTGAGGAAAAAGACTGAACTGGGGGAAGTGATGGTCCCAGGCTAAAGTGATTTCTAGCCTGTGTATGAAAACATGGGAAACCCAAGCTACAAAGCCAGGGAAGCTTGTGCCTTAAGAATCTGCCAGCCTGTTTATCACTCACGGTGAGAATTTGCTAATTCATATCCTACCTATCTAGTATTTTAAGATCAGTTTGTGGTTTTGTTTATTTACTAGGTAATCTGCTTTCATCTGTTTTCTATCACTTATAATCACTTAAAATCTATCCTTTCATATCTAATAAACTTGTTCTATGTTTTAATCCAAACAAGTGTGCATTTGACTAAGGTGTCTGGGGAAAATCTCAAGTTCATTACTATAAGTGTGCATGGTCCTTTTCAAATTGAGGAAGAGGCAGACTATTAAACCCATATACTGGCCAAATTTGACCAGGGCAGCATGGTACTGCTCTGGGGTCCTAGGCTGGGAGGTTAGAAAGCTTGCATATGACTGCAGGTGTATGTGTCTCTACCTGTGTGAATGCTGGTGAAAGTGCAAGCTTGCAGGGCTTTGCAACTTGTCATGGCAACACAGTGTGAGAGGGAGCCCAGGCTAGTGGATCAGAGGGCTCAGTGATACCTCAGTTCCAGGTGGCATCCCGGGAGTGGGGTAACCCATCATAATCAGATCTTTGTAGATTTCTCTTGGTTAATTCTGAACCCTGAAAATAAAGAAAGTCCTCCCACCACTTCAAGAAGATTTAAAACAGAGCTATTTGGAGACTGTTTAATTGCAGTATAGATGTTTGGGCTCAGCTTAGATCCCAGGCTCTAGAGCCCTGAGAGGTGGGAGGTCCCAGAGTTCAGGTTGCAGCCCAAGTGCAAACATCTACACTACAGATAAACAGCCCCACAGCCCAAGCCCCAGGAGCCTAAATCAGCTGGCATGGGTTAGCTGCAGGTTTTTAATTGCAGTGTAGACATACTCCAAGTTAACAGGCCCTGGGTTTGCTAACCAAGGGTTTGAGTGTCTACATTCATGTTTAACCCTAAGTTAGAAATTGTTGAACCCTGGGTCCAAACCTGGGACTCCAGCATCCAAACCCATACCCCAGACTTCTTAGCTCTAGCTCTTTGTTCAGGGTACAGAGTGGGAAAACTTGACTGTCGAGAGGACAAAGAAAGTTGGCCCATGGGATTGTGGAATAATTTTGGTGGATTCCCAGAGCATGAGTTCACTGAGGCTGCTTCTACACTGCAAAGAAATAGGGCTTGACCCACGGGCTCTGGCTTGTTTCAGGCTCGGACTCGCCAATCCCATAGGGTCCAGGGTCCAAACCTGAGTTAGAACAATTTGTGTGGTGACAGAAATCGGGGGAAGGGTTAAGCTTCAGCCTGAATTGAACCCTGAGCTTATAGTATAATACAGACATACCGTGGTGAGCCTTGCACGTGTTGGGCATGTGGCTTAATGCCTTGAGTAGTGGCTTCCATTGCTCCAACAATGTTACTCCAAAAAAGAGATTAATTGCTTCTTGCATTTAGTCTGAATGAAGAGTGCCCACAGCTTTAATGAGGTCTATGACTTTTCTGTATATAAAAGACATACTTGATGTCAGCTCACTAATACCTTCCAGCATAACAATACTTCTGTAAGTGTTTATGGAAAAGGTATAGTATAGTATGGAAAAGGTTAACAAAAACCAATCACAGTATTAAAAAATGTATTTAAATAGAAATGTATTTAAATGTATTTAAATAAAAGTCACAAAATAAGTGAGTTTGCATGATTGGAGCTTAATTGTGAACATTAGCTGGTTGATACTGATTATTTAAGCATGAGTATAAGCAGAATTTTTACTATAATTTAAACAGTTAAAATATATTCTTTTAAATCATTGAAAATTTAGCTTTTTAATGTTAGAGTTAATTACTAATGGGAATGGGTTTTGTGTGCTGGAAAATAGCTTGGACAAAAAAATGTCACTACCACTCCTGTCATAAACAGATCAGAAAAGTTAATAGCACAGAAGTACTTTATATCTCTTTGACTGTAAAGGGTTAACAAGTTCAGTAAGCCTGGCTGTCACCTGACCAGAGGACCAATCAGAGGACAGGATACTTTCAAATCTTGAGGGAGGGAAGTTTTTGTGCTGTGCTGTTAGTTTTGGTTGTTGTTCACTCTGGGGGCTCAGCGGGATCAGATGTGCAACCAGGTTTCTCTCCAATACAGGCTCTTATAAGTTCAGACTAGTGAGTACTAGGTAGATAAAGCGAGTTAGGCTTATGGTTGTTTTCTTTATTTGCAAATATGTATTTGGTTGGAAGAAGTTCAAATGTGTATTTGGCTGAAAGGAGTTCACATTGGTATTTTCCTGAAAAGATTTTAATTTGTACTTGTATACTTAGGCTGGGAAGGTGTTCCCAGTGTCTACAGCTGAAAGACCCTGTACCTATTCCATTTTTTTTTTTAATTTACAAAGATAATTTTTACTGTTTTTTTTCTTTCTTTAATTAAAAGCTTTTCTTGTTTAAGAACCTAATTGTTTTTTTATTCTGGTGAGACCCCAGGGGACTGGGTCTGGATTCACCAGGGAATTGGTGGGGAGAAAGGAGAGAAGGAGAGAGAGGCTGATTTCTCTTTGTGCCAGGATTACTTTCTCTCAGGAAGAGTCTGGGAGGGAGAAAGAGAAGGAGGGAGGAAGGTGAATTGTCCTCTCTGTTTTGTGATTCAAGGAGTTTGAATCACACAGTGATCTTCCAGGTTAACCCAGGGAGGGAAAGCCTGGGAGAGGCAATGGTGAGGGAAAGGGTTTACTTTCCTTGTGTTAAGATCCAGAGGGACTGGGTCTTGGGGGTCCCCGGGCAAGGTTTTGGGGGGACCAGAGTGTACCAGGCACTGGAATTCCTGGTTGGTGGCAGCGCTACAAGTACTGAGCTGGTAATTGAGCTTAGAGGAATTCATGCTGGTACCTCATCTTTTGGACGCTAAGGTTCAGAGTGGGGGATTGTACCATGACAACTCCTCTTAATGTAGAGTTGAAGGAAAATGGGTGAGGGGGCCATGCTCTTTCATACATAGCTTAATTGGGAACACTAGCACTGCCAACAGTGCTATCCACCAGAACCCACTCTGCTACCCAGCATCTTTTATGTATCACTGCCCCAAGATCTAATGGTTTTTTGTAAAATCCTAATTGCTTAGAGTTAACAAATTTAGGAAGACAACAATCAGATTAAATGAATTTAGTCCACGTGAACAAACCTAGCAGTATGTGAATGGATTTACACAGGATAGGGTTAACTTCACATACGGCAAAATTCTGATATGCCTGTTGGTTGCGTTATTTATATTGACTTTATCTAGATGTATTATATTAAATTGCTGGACAATAGTTACACTTTCCATGTCGATGTGAATCCTTATTCTTTGTGTAAATCTAAGTAGTTTCCACCCCTAAAACTCCTAAGGATTATTGTAGAGTTTTGTATTAGCTTTTGTCCCTTTATGTTTACCAACCTTGCCATTACTTGCCCATATCCCTACTGGGATATACCAGTTTCTCATCACTTAAACTCCATTGATTTCAACAGAACTACATGAGCCAAAAACTGATGCCAAGGAGAATCATGCTCAATAGTTGTTTTTCTCCTTGTTAGTCAATATTATAGGTTAGTTGCACAGTAATATTTACTATTTGATTTTATTGTTTATTAGAGATTCTCATCTACTTTTGTTTTGTTATTAAATCTTCAAGCACTCTGACAATACTGAGAGTCAGAACTTCTCATTGCTCTGATTCTCTGATTAACATTTCATATTTTTTTGTCTGTGGCCTTCATGAGTAAAAACTCAACCTTGCCAAGTGTTGAGCACACCTGTGAGATATTAACAGTTGCTCGGATGCTCAGTTCCCCAATTTCCCTTTAATTTCAGAGGAACTTAGGTTTTCAGCACAAGGCAGGAGTGCTAACCACTTTCAGGATGCCTATCATGAAGCAGCCCGTAAGGCCACTTAGCCACTCCTCTTGAGGGAGGCACTTATTTAGAAAGCATCAGCTAATTAATGATAGACAGTTAGAGGGGGGGACATCAGTATTACTCAATATGTGTTTATTTTAAAAACCACAACACTTACATGATAGAATTTGTGCACCATCATTGGCCTTAATCACTCTGTTACTCTCCTCCTTTGTCACACTCACTTGTGGTATTTTATTTCAACCTCCATTGGAGATACTACAAGTCAGGCACAATGATTTCCTATAGTCCTCTCAACAGGTTTCTTCTAGATTGAAAGGTTCTGTCATTTAGAGAGTTTCCCTATACTTAAAATGGGGACATTACCACTGAAACTGTTAGTATTCCTTAATACAATAAAAGCTTGGGGTGTGGGTGCAACCACTGCATATACAGAGTCCCAGCCCTTATTGAAATCCTAAGCTGTATCCTAATACCAATAAGTAATAAAAAATGTTATAAATGATTTAGCAAGATTCTTTATGACAAGAAGATATGGCTCTTGTTTCTGACAGCAAACAAACTTTACTTTAAACCACATCTTTAAGGGGGGAAGAGTGCCACTGTGTTGATCTGAACAAACAGATCTGCTTGCATTTTTATTTAGGAATTTACTGAAATCCACATTAAGCTATATAGACTGCCAAGGGGTTCCTGCCAGTAAGAAGCTTGTAACTTATTTTTTGCAAATATTGTTTCTTCAGATTAATATGTTTTCTTAAACGTTATTTTTATTTTATTTTAATCAAAAAGAAATAAATATTGCACAAGCTTTACAGCTTGTTAAATAAATCTTTCACACACTTGCACGCACACAAATAAAATTTGGAGGTGGGAAAAATGGAGGAGAAATATAATTTATTTGTCTTCCCCAGACAGCCTGGCCCTCAGCGATTTTCTTCCCTTAAATGAATAGGTTCTGGTACTAGGGGTGCTGCACCCCCTAGCTTGAAGTGGTTTCTATTTACAATTTCGTTCAATTGCTCTCAGCACCCCCACAATCAAAATTGTTCCAGCACCACTGCTTAAATCCTCCCTCCTTACAATGGTAGTCTTGAGGGTCGAAATTATTGGCCCAAATGCATCTGTTCCCATTCTTCAGAGGCCCACTAGAGCTTCTCCTCTAGGGTTTTCTAAGGACATCAAGTAATTGCTTCTTTTTCTTCTGTCTATGAGAGGGGGACTACAAGAGAAAACCCCTACAACCAACACACTGTAATGTTCATGGAGCTGGCCTCAGTGTAGCTCTTCATGTTAGCTTTCCCCATACAATTTAGGTTAAGTGCCCCCTCACAGTTTAGCTTATGGTTCCTAGTGATCCCCTGACAACTATGTGCTAAGTCTTATTAGACAGCAGCTGATCCTCTCTTACTACAACAGTGACTTCAAAATAAAGGGAATTTCTCCCTTACTTACTGCTTAGACTTCAGCGAACTAGTGTATCCAGGCAGTTTATTGATCCCACCAACTTCCACATTACAGATAAGTGGATAGTGATACACATCTTCTTCAAAGAAAGATGGAAAAACAGCAATCTGACAGCCCTACAAAACCCAGCAAAGAGGGAACACAGCCTCAGGAGATAGCAGTATTTTGGGGCTAGATGTGAATGCAGAAATCAGATCTCTGAGGTGGCTTGAAACTATAGGATATCTCAGTGAATCTGAATCTACAAACTTCAGGGGTAAGTCACATAAATATTTCAGGTTTGGGCTCTTAACTATTCCAGACAGAAATGGAGAAGAAAAGGGCTGGTTCTAGTTTTGCAAGTTTGCAAAGTTTTGTTTTGCAAATCCCAGACAAGGTTTTTTAAAATATGAGTCCAATTGTATACTAAACCATTAAGTCTGAGGACAAAGGAGATGGTATTTTACCCCCAAGAGTGTTGTTTTAAATCTAGTGCTCTCCCATCAAGCATTGTCACAAAGAATATTCTATCATTATAACTGATTTCATGCCTAACTAGTTTAATTATTTAAACAAAAAATGCAGTGAATTCTCCAGTATAAAATACATTTTGTAGTTCCCAAGACAGAATCCATGAATGAATTTCCATGAAGCTCTTTAGCAATGCTGTATTATACCTATCACAGTTTCAATATCTACCCAACTGTGAACTGTTCTGATGTCTCTCGAGGAGGGCTGCCATTTTAATTTTATTTCCTAAGCAGGATCTCCAGTCTGCTGTCTATGGTTTGCGACAAAGAAAACGCTACAGAAATCAACAGATGAATTCACAAGAAAGGCTAGAGTATTTTGTTGTTTAAGGTAAACTGTGTTACTGACAATGATTTGAGGAGGTTACTTTAAGATTGGTCCACTTTTCCATAACAAAAGTAAGAAAGAATATAAACGAAAGATCTCTTTCAGCCATCCATCCCGACCACCTATTTTCTTCCTGATCTTTCATTAGATAATATGAGGAAATATATATTTAAAAGACAACATAAAAATCAAATATTACCAATGTCATGTTACAGAGAGAAGGTAGGTGAGGTAATATCTTATTGACCCAACTTCTGGTGGACCTCACCCACTTTGTCTCCCTAATAGCTGGGACCAACACAGCTACAACAACACTGCATACAACTTTGGCATATTGGCAGAAACACTGAGATGTCCGAGCAGCCTTCCCCCTTGGTGTCTGGCAACACCATGAGTGATTGTGAAAAGAATGTGTATTACATGTTGATGGCATCTCACATTATGAGTACCTTCCGAGGAAGACTTTTTCCAGGTCATCTTCTTCTTTAGCCATGTAGACAGCACAGCTATGGCCACTCTACCTCAGAGTTCATCTGAACACTCAACCATTTTGTTTAGGTCAAAGACTTTGCTTCCTGTGCCTGATTATTCTTCTCCTTCTGTGGCTTCCGATGCTGATTACTGGCTCAGTTGTGCTTTGGCTGACTGCTGACCAGTGACAGCAGTGTATATGACTCTGCTTGCTGAATCTTGCCAGGCTATTTTCCTGCTGGCTCAGATTTCCTCATTCTGCCTGCCGACTCTGACTGCCCTGCTTCCCCTGCAGTCTCAGTTCACCTCATTCTCTCTGCTGACATGTGCTGAACCCTGTTGAACTCCTGTCAAAACTTTGGCTTCAGCAGCAAAGAAGTGTAAGATCGCAAAGAAGTGTTATGTTGCTTTGAATTAATTTTTGCTATAAGTTATGCAAATTATTTAAATTAGGTGCTGCCTGGGGCTTGTGGGAAGTTGCTGAAGTGTCCTACATTGTCACAATATTTGCATGACCTTGACCTGTGTGTGAGGAATATGAGGAAAATGTAGATCCATCCATTATTCATTTTGCAACATGGACAAAGTGGAGCAGCATCAGAATATCATGGAAGTTTTGACAAGTGCAAGTGAGATTTTCTATTATTCACTTTCAAGAAAAACCTTCAGAGTCTAATAATTAATTACGTGTGACACAAATTCAGTCCTCAATAAGCTTAAAGAGAAAATACACAGTGCAGATGGTAAATATAAATGCTCTGCTGAAAATGCATACTTAGAGAATCAAAGAATGTGCTTCCTTTGAAGAATTAGTTTATGGCAAACAATGATATTCTTCAGTGTTACAGAAAACTGGTATAGAAAGGACTAAAGCCATACCAAGAAGTGAATATATAAATTCATTTGTCACTGCATCTGTGTTCAATGCAGTGTTCTGGCAAATATTTTTTAATGGTTATTGCTGTACCATTACAACCATGCTGATAGAGAGTGTCATAGTGTGTGCCCAGATGCAGCAGCCATAATACTTAAGCATTAATGTCACAGTGGTCATTTGATGCATCCCGTCCCTCTTTGGCTGCAACTGAATATTTGTACACATGCTGGTATTGTAGGAGTTCATTGTGACACCAGGCATTTTTATGACTGTGTTTTAAAGAGAGAAGTAGGCTTGATCTGTGTTCGTGCCACACTGTAATTTTTATTTTATAGAGTTTTTTAGCTTCTTTACATGTTGTAATTTTAATTTTACATCTCTTTCAGAAGCCACATTAAAAAGAGTAGTTTAAAAAAGGGGGAGGAAGTAACAGTTCTCAGGTTGAATATATTCTGTATAATGTAAGCAGTCCTGCTCACTACCATAGCACCCTCTAGCAAGAGTCTTTGTCCTTAGCATTCCCTGTCACCTCTTAGCCTTCTAGCTAAGTCATGTCTAGCCTGGATCTCTTTTCGGGGGTAACAAGAGTCCCATAGAGAAGTCCAACAAATGTTCATACAAACAAAGGTTCTTCTACCCTGCTTGGTCTCCTCTTCAGTCTGCCCTCCAGGACTCACACCCAGCCCCTTCTGAGTTACCTTTTAAGTCTCTCCAGCTCTGAAATAGAGCCCTCGCTCACAGGTTCCTTCCCCTCACAGTCTCAAACTCAGTCCCTCTTCCAGACCCTACTCCAGAGTGTTGTGCAAGAACACAGCTTGCTCCCTGTTCTATCCCCCTCCTGAGATCTCTTTAGGGGGCTTTTATGAGGCCCAGGTTTTCAAGCTGTCAGCTGACACTAATAAACTCTGCTCCCTCTGCCTACGATAAAGTTAATTATGGCACAGGTGAGATGATTGAACAGGTCTGGCTAGGCTAGCCCCAGGTCTTAAAGGGCCAGGCCACCTCATTACAGCAATTTATTAAGATCTATAGCAAGTACACATTTTTATTAATACCAAAGTAAACTCCTGTGTAAAAATATACACATTGTAAATAATTATGTTATCCTGTTGCTGCAATATTGTATTGGCAAAAGTAACTAAGATACATAGAATGTATACTTTTAATAAAATAACATCCATAAAAGGTGAGAAAAAGTCTCCAGTAGCAAAAAGTTCAAATATCTTCATGATGAAGGATTGTTGACAACACTTACACTGAAATGACTTTTCTTTAGTGATGCATAGCAACAAAACACAAATATGCAGCATGTCATCAGCGAACAATTTTCCTGAAATTCATCTGAAGCACATGGCAGCACAACTAGCAAAGCACAAATAAGTCTTCATGATTGTTGAAGCTCTCACAGCTTTTGTAGCTGAGCAGAATTTGAGCAAGAGTCATTATGAATAGATAGGAATTCAGTAGCACCTTGCTAGCTGTTACAGGCAGTCCAATTTACAGTGTTCGTGAGGTTGCTTTAAGTTGCTCCTTGAAGGCAACCCAGCAGCTGGTGGCCTCCATGTCCCAAGCTGCACCAGGTACTAAAGAGCTGATAGACTCAAAGGTCTGACTCTTTTATATTTGAGTAAGTGAATGGTTTCCTTGCTCCATCTAATGTGTGAAAACTTACATAACTTCGCTTTTCTTTAAATCACCGGTAGTTCTTGATTCTAGAGAGTTCAGGCTCCAGCAGCATTAAGCAAAGAACCCTATCAGCCAAGATCAAGGAGAGGCTGGTGGTGAATGTTCTTTAACTCTTGGCCTGCTGGACTGACATTGTACAAGTTCTGCTTGCAAAACAGAGTAGGCTTATAATTAAGTAATTGACCACAAAAGTGAATAGGGAAAACTTGTATACTTTTGTTAACTATTAGATAAAACTGAAAGATCCTTCTGTAAATAGCAAAGCACTTTAATGAAGTTTTCAGGGAAAAGGGACGCCAGATGTTACTGAACAATACCAGTTAAAACATTAAAGGTTCTTTTTAGACTTGTGCCCCATTTTTTTTCTTTTTCCCCTAAAACTATAAGTGTGAGTATTAGTCATAAATGTGCTGAAATGATTCTATAATAATATTCATTGTGGATACATTGTCTATTTACTGGAATGCACACAATTAAGTTAAAATGTGCTCTCAACAGTGGTCTGAACTATGCACTGTGCTATACCAATATCAATTCCACCAATTCCACTAGTCAAAAAAGTTACTCCAGATTGTCAATAGTTGAAATAAGCAAAAGATGGCCAAGGGCTTTCTGAATCTTTGACATTAAAATATAGGTGTTTTTTTTTTAGGAGATGACAGATTTACAGTTATTCTGAAAATTAAAACCTCTCTTTTATCCTCCCCACACTTTGTCCCATTTTGAAGACCTAAAACTAAAATTTGTTATAAAAGTTTTCAGCTGTTAGGCTCATATTTCTGTTTCTCAGTTGCATGCAATTTATTTCCTGTCTTAACAGAAACTAGAAGTACTAAAATTATGAAAGAAACACCTTTTTAATGAGATAGTTAAAATGTTGAAGATTTGGATAAAGCTCTGGATAAGCTTATCTGAACTTTGGAATGAAAAATAAATGTTTAATCACATTCATGTTAATTTAGGAAGTATGTAATAAAGGAAAATGATAACACCTTTAAAAGCTGTAATTACAGCTGATGAGTTCAGCAACTTTGAAAAATCAGGCCATATATTTAAGTGCCTAAATATCAATTATAATTGAAAAGTTTGGTCTCACCGACATGTGCAAGTTATACAGAGTTAGTGCCAGGAATAGGAACCAAGTTGCCAGTTAGAAATTAATCTTCCCTTTGGAAAAAATCAAACAACTTTCTGGGTTCATCAGAAAAACAGAGTTTACATCTAATTTCATTTCTTTGAGTACAATAAATCATCCTAATTAACATGTAGTTCTAGGTGGATGTATTCATTTTATTATGTTTCATAATAGCTATTTCCTTGCTATGCAGACAGCTTTTATATGTTTTCTTGTTATTTTCCCCTCATTACATACTTCTAAGATGAATGTAAATGTGATGAAGACTGTTATTTTTCATGCTAATGAACAACTCAGACTAGTGAGAAATACATCTGAATTATTCTCAAATTCACATCAAACCCACTGTTGCTTAATTTTATTTCTTTGAGCTGTGTTAACAGTTTCAATGTTACACAGAATACCCACTGTATGGTACCTGGGGGCTTTTATGCATTCGTACTTCTTAAAAATATAGAGCAATTGATCAGTTATAGCATTACTATAGCTCTGATTGTGTCTAGCCATTTATGTGAGTGCTTAGTGAGGAGGCCATGAGGAACCCAGGACCAATAGCTGTCTCTTCATTAAAGCTTATCACTCTCCATGCCTATTTGAATTGTGTGGAAGGGCCTGTCCTATTAACCATAAAACTTGACTAATAAGGAGCACAGAGAGAGAGGGGAGATGGACCCTCCACTTCAGAACTATTAATGCTTAAGAGGATTGGGAGGCTATCCCATTCCTGACTTCTGCTGCCAGCCTGCCTCTCATTGGAGTAGATGAATAGCACTCAAGAGCAGGCCTACCCATTTTTAAACAAGGGATTGGTTGAAGGTAGGATTGCCAACAGTCCCATGTTATAAGGGATCTCCCTTATTTAAATAAACAATTGCCTGTCCCATATTTGATCAGTAAAGGACACCTTTTATCCCATATTTCAACCAGGGTGTAGGGCTGCCACAATGGCCCAGGGCATCGTTCTGGCACGTGAAACCTAGGATGGAATGGCACTCTGGCTACACTTTGCAAAATTTGGCCTCGATGTCTCTCCATCATGCCAGATAGAGAGGCAGCTGGGCCAAATATGAGTAGCATTGTGACCTGGCACAGAGGGTTGTTACCCGCACAAAATGCTCTGTTATACACACTCTAGTACACCCACCTTTACCCTTTCATGGGCTCAAGGCATAATCCTATTAATTTAGTCATCCCCACTCTTTCCCAATTCCTAGGGCTCCAGGTATAAGGCACCCAACTTTACCCTAAATTTGTTGCCCGCACACTCTAGGACATCACACCTTTACCTAGTTCCTAGGGCTCAAGGCATAACCCGGTGGATCTAGGCATCCCCACCCTTTCCCAATTCTTAGGACTCCAGGTAAAATGCACATAACTTTACCCCTCCATGGGCTCCAGTTAAACACCCATTCCCTGTGGACTCAGAGCAAACACTCATGCCTGTGGACTCAATCTTTTGTAGGTTTATGGTGTCTTCTACCAGTGAAAGAGCCTTATACAGTAATATTCTACTTAATCCCTATTTATTAACAATTACCAAAACAGAATACACTTGTTAAGCATAAAGTGCTCACCGCTTCCAATAAGGCAGATGAACTTTTTTTGTTGCCCGGTAAGGATCAGGTCATCTGGGGAACTCCAACTTCTGCTCAGTGTGATTGGCAGGATGTTGAGATCTGGCAGCTCTGATCTTGGGGCTGTGTCATGGAGTTCATTCCAAAGAATTTCCTTTTGGACCCCAGTTTATATAGTGGAACTTCAGTCTTGCTTAGCTGTACCTTAACCAACCATTTTACTAAAATATTTATAAACAATTTTCTAACCAGTCCTAACATATTATAAAACAATCCTTTAACCAATCTTACCCCATCACCAGAGCTGATTTTTACACCTAGCAAAATTAGTTCTGCAACAGATAGAAACAATCAAAAAAACAGACAAACAGATAAACAATAGAGATGTGGTAACTATAAAGGCAAAACAGAAGTAAAGATTTTTCAAGCACAACTGTTGATGTGATTTTTTGCCAGACAAGATGCTATCAAACAAAGTTTTCTTTGACCATCTTAAGATGTTTCTTTATATGGTGAAGGTGGGTACTATTAGGACAGGATCACCTTCTTAACAGCCAGATATTATATTGTTTTAATATAATTTAGATGGAATGTGAGGATGCGACTTTCTGCTTCTTAGCTTATGGTTGCTACTTTCCTAATAAGGCTGCAGAAAAAGACCTCGGACCTTACAATATGACTACAGGAAAAGGCCTTACCCTTACAGGGTTGCAACACCACTTGGATTCTATCTGGCTGCTCCTCTGTCCCTGGACTCCTGCCAAAATTTGCTCCCCATATTGAAATCTGAACTGGTCCCTCTGCTGATTGCAGTGAAGCCTCCTCCAGCTTCTGCCTTCCTCCAGCCCACAACCCTTCTTTTAAGTCCCCATCTTTGGTGGCACACAGCAGTGCATTAAGTGGAGACCATCAACTGCAACCAGTGACTGAACTCTCAGTGTCCACATGGAACCTGGACAGGACCCGCAGCAGCTGCCTGGCACAGTGCCTGAGACTCTGAGTTTTCTGCAAGACCCAGAGCTGGAGAGACAGAACCTATAGGAAGGTTGGGAGAGGAGAAAGGATTTGTCACCCAGAAGCTCAAAGCCACTCTAGTCAACCTTGCCTTGAATCTATATACCTTTTTTTTTTGTGGATTCTGTATTTTGCGAGCATACATTTTAAAAGCTCCCTGAACACACTATCACTGTTGAGCATTTTGAAATATCAGCATTTCAGTCCACCTTTGCCACGCCCAGTCCCCTAATCAGTAAAAGTTTGCATGATTTGGGGCATAAAAATCAAGGCAGAAGAGTTTTAGTACATGAAATGCTTGTATTTAAAATTTGTAATATCAGTCAATAATGATACATATTTGAATATGAAGAATATATGAGGAGGAGGGTTGGGGGCATAGCGTGAACCTCAATTTTCATTTGAGATAGTGACCACTTTTTAATGTGAAAAATATTTAACAAATCATAACTATATAACAAAATCATAATACAACAATAACAATAATGTTAACCAAATACTTAATTTTGGAATCATTATAAATTATTACAGATATATATTCTCTCTCATTCAAATTGCAGTTGAGCATCCTAACACAAGTAATACAGGCACTACTTGTCATCCCATTTTCATAGGGAAATGCTAAAGTTGATTTTATCCAGTGTTGTTGTAGATGGATTGATCCCATGATATTAGAGAGACAAAGTGGGTGAGATAATGTCTTTTATTGGACCAACTTCTGTTGTCTCTCTCACCATTTGAAGTTGGTCCAGTAACAGCTAATTTTGTCAGGTCATTGCAACACATCACACTTCCTTGGCATGCACAGAATATGGTACATGGCACTTTGGCACGGTTACATCCACAATACACAGATTTACAGGGTTCGTCATTCTCACAAGAACACTCTATTAACTTCAAAATATCTGGAAGATTTTTTTTTCCAGAAAAAAAATCAGCAAAAATCTGACACAAAAAAATTGGCCAGTAAATGAAGATTTTTGATTTTTAGTTTGAAAACCAATTCTGAATTTTTTTTTTTAAAAATTCAAAACTTTCTGTATTTATGTGTATAAAGGGAGGTGGGATTTATAGGTTTAACCAGCTCTAGGACAGACACTGGTGATGCAGCAGAGACCAGGAATCACCACTGTGACCTGACACTACTTCCAAGCACGAGCAATCTCTGCAAAGGGAAGAAGGTACCCTATTCAGAGACTAAAGGATTCAGACTGGCAGATAGTTTTTATTTTTCATTGGATTAGATAGTATTACTTTGTATTTTTTGTAGCTATAGTGCACTGTGATATCCATGCAGTGTTGTGCACGACTCCCCACAGGGTCCCCTTTTACTAATTGAGATTTTGTCCTTGCCCAGATAAAAGCACTGGTATTCTATCTGAGTGTTCCATATATGTCTGTGATTAATTGCTACTTCCTCAAAGATTATGGAAGAGAACTAAAAGTTTAAGGCCTCATGGGATTCTCCTTCCGTAGGTACATGGCTTGGAATGTAATGATTGCGCTGTGAACCAGAATGCCTCCAGCACAGTGGGAGGGCATGCAATTGCTCCATTTCCATATTTTGGGGAGTTGAAGAACCTTGAAAGTGGCAGGAAAGTCCAAGGCAGTTGAGGCCATTTTCTGCCTCTTCTCCATGCTAATTCTGAAAGTGTATAGTAAGCTGCAGCTGTGAAGTGGTTTAGAGAAGTCATGTTCCTCCTGTATTGCTAGGAGCTCCAGAATTCCATCCTGAGCTCTGAAACTCTGTATCTCCTCTTGCTGTGGACTGTATCTAATTATATGTAACCAATAACCCTAGCTAGATTTTAGATTGTCATGGTCAGATAATTAAGGATTAGTTGAATGACTATTTATGCCTTTTATAACAATTACCACAACATTTATTTGTAGTTAAATTAGAGGAGAAAATTAATTTACAATTTTCCCTCACTCCTCTTCAGGAACCTTAGACACCACATTCAACTAATATATGCAGAGAACATATAAAATTTCCCTTGCCACCACCCATTTATCACAGAAACACATATCCATGATCTTTACTGTTTGCAGAATGAAGTAAAATCAATCAATTTTTACTTGGAGAAAAGTGTATCCAGCAAGAACATTAATCCACATCCACTTGGGCATTTTTTAGCAACATCTGAAGATCAGTGATTAAAGCCTTACTTGCCAACACACTAAAAAACCACCTCAAATTTAAACTTGGCATATTCAATCAACCCTATTCAGTGTATATATGTAATTCTGCATCTGACTACAGTATGAATTAGGGTCTGGTTTTTGACCACTTGAATTAATATTGAGTCTAGATCATTACAATGAAGAAAATAAACATTATATCTGCTATGAACATTGTCATCTAAATAAAAACATATCCCTTCACATATTCAGAATAGATGGCCTTGTAAAACAAAGTTGCAATACACTAAAATGTCTCCTTTATATCTTTTTTAATATTTGCAGTGAATGCTGGTCTCTTGCACTTTAGTACTATTTATACTTTCTTTTCCTTGAAGTCATTCTTTTGTTATTAAAGGATAAGGTGAACTGATCCAATGCCTTGTAGCTGTGAAAATTTGGTGAGGGGAAAAAAAAAATCAGTGCAAAGCGAAAACTCCAGATAAAGCTAACTAACTCAAAGGTCATGAGATCTATAAAATCAGTGGATTCTTACATTATGAGGGTCAGCTCTAGGTCACACATATATACTGTGGTCAGGTGAACATCTAAGTCTGGAGGCTCACTTTTCATTACTTCGTCAGTGTCATGAATACTGAACCTGTCAGAAACTGCAATGCTAGAGTTGCGGTGTACCAAACACAGCTAGACTTGCTATCATCAACTGATTTTACTGCAAAGTCAATACAGTGTCTACTGAGTAAAATTGTTATCAAAACCATCTACTCTTGGGCAATATTCATGCTTCTAAATGAAGGTTTCAAAGATATTTAAAGCACCTAGGGTCCAATATTGCTTCTATTAAAGTCAATGTCAAAATACCCATTGACTTCTAAGGGAGCAGTAGCCCATGATGCATTTAACTGTATATCACAGCTGTGTAATTGTAACAGAAAAAAATACTAACGGACTCAGGGCCTGATTCACTGCTACCTTGTACTTAGTGTTACAACTGTGCAAAATGGGAGTAAAATGCTTCCAAATTATCATGGTAACACCCCACTCCTTCCCCAACACAGCTTGGTCAGCTCTGCTAAACTTTATTGGAAAAGTAATTAGACTTTCTATTCCATTTGTTGAATTGTATGGATGGACATACAATGATAATAATTAATAAAGATTGATATTGAACAGAGTGACTGGAATGTTTTTTTTGGAACATACATATTGAAATTGGCAGATAGAAAAAGAAGACTAATTCCAATTTTGATTGGTTGCTTGTTCTAATGTTAGTAGTCTTCCCAACATTCCAAATGTGGGGGAGGGGATTACTGAAATATCCTAATTGGGGATATATTAGTATAGAATAAAAATGAGGGGAAAAGGCTGAATTTTGAACATATTATCAGTGGGAAATAGATTGAATTAGAAAAAGCAGAATGACAGATCTATATTGTACAATAGTAAAGAATTTTATTGAAAATAATTAATGCATGCAAACCTTGAAATTTATGATGATAATTTATTTATTACTACTGCTATTTTTAATTGAAGAATCAGCTCATTTCCCTTAAAAGACTGCACAATAGATGTGTTGGTGCAATTTACGTGTTATCTCTCAGAATTTCATTCAGATTCTTACACTGCATCCATCATTCTGAACATCTAAATGACATCTCTCCACACTTGGGGAGAGTTTTCCTTAATTATTTCCTCTCTAAATTCAGCATTCCCAGCATTGCATTCACAAGGGAGCCTAACCACCTGGCTATAGAGCCATTCCCTTTTCTGGCCCAACAACTATTCATAAATTTTATACAAAGTAGAACAACTTGAATAGTAGAGAGCGAGAGCAATCCACCCCCAAATACTTAATCACCCAGTGGTTAGGACACACACCTGGGTTCAAGTCTCTGCTCTAAATCAGGCAGAGTGAGGATTTGAACCTAGACCTTCCATGTGCCAGCTGTGCTCTAGTCCCTGCTGTTTTGAGAACATACCACCATATCATTTTCTCACCACAAAAAACCTAATTAACCTTGCTTACGCACCTAACACCAGGAGAGGATTCATGGCTGTGAATCCCAAGTGAAGGGAGACACCTCCCTCTTGTCCAGATTTAGGCATCTAACTCCCTTTGAGCGATATGCTTAGACCATCTTCTCCTCATTCTTTCCCACTGGCTAGCTTAAGTGGCTCCACACTCAACCTGTTAGCTTTTGCAAGTTATTATTTTAGGTGTTTAATTCTCTACATACACTGTATAGAGAATTTGGATGCCTACCTTGGAGCTGTGAATTCCATTAGGCAGCAGCAGGATGAAAACATTGGCATTGCAATGTGTGAATCCCCCTTTTGAATCTTTCACCTCTAATACTTTCAACCTGCTTCACAGGGAGATCTTCCTAGTAAGTTTCATCATACCGTCACGTCTCTGAACCCTGATTATTATAGCTATCTCCTTTGGGAGACAGGAAGACCAGAAGTGAACACAGCATTCCCAGTGAGTGGGTAACATTAATTTATATTTGGGAACTATAGTGTTTTCTGTAGTATTTTCTATCCCATTCCTTATGGACCCAGACATTCTATATTTTTTTAACCTTTGCTGCACAAGGAACAGGTATTTATTAAGCTGTCCACAATCATTGAATAGAATCATAGAATATCAGGGTTGGAAGGCACTCAGAAGGTTGTCTAGTCCAACCCCCTGCACAGAGCAGGACCAATCCTCCAAAAAATCATCCAAGCCAGGGCTTTGTCAAGCTTGACCTTAAAAACCTCTAAGAAAGGAGATTCCACCGCTTCCCAAGGTAATCCAGTCCAGTACTTCACCACGACTCCTAGTGAAAAAGTTTTTCCTAATATCCAACCTAAACCTTCCCCACTGCAACGTGAGACCATTACTCCTTGTTCTGTCATCTGCTATCACTGAGATCAGTCTAGATCCATCCTCTTTGGAATCCCTTTTCAGGTAGTTGAAAGCAGCTATCAAATCCCGCCTCATTCTTCTCTTCTGCAGACTAAATAATCCCAGTTCCTTCAGCCTCTCCTCATAAGTCATGTGCTCCAGCCCCCTAATCATTTTTGTTGCCCTCCGCTGGACTCTTTCCAACTTCTCCACATCCTTCTTGTAGTGTGGGGCCCAAAACTGGACACAGTATTCCAGATGAGGCCTCATCAATGTCGAATAGACGGCAATGATCATGTCCCTTGATCTGCTGGAAATGCTCCTACTTATACAGCCCAAAATGCCGTTAGCCTGTTGACTCATATCCAGTTTCTTATCCACTGTAACCCCTAAGTCCTTTTCTGCAGAACTGCTGCCTAGCCACTTGGTCCCTAGTCTGTAGCAGTGCATGGGATTCTTCTGTCCTAAGTACAGGACTCTGCACTTATCTTTGCTGTACCTCATCAGATTTCTTTTGGCCGAATCCTCTAATTTGTCTAGGTCCCTCTGTATTCTATCCCTACCCTCCAGCATATCTACCATTCCTCCAAGTTTAGTGTCATCTGCAAACTTGCTGAGGGTGCAGTCCCCACCATTCTCCAGATCATTAATGAAGCTATTGAACAAAACCAGCCCCAGGACTGACCCTTGGGGCATTCCACTTGATACCGGCTGCCAACTAGACATGGAGTCATTGATCACTACCTGTTGAGCCTGATGATCTAGCCAGCTTTCTATCCACAATGAGATGCAGATTTACAGTTAACTTTAAACCCAGCAATTTGTATTGTTCTGGCAACAGGGATGAAAGCCAGGCATTGGCCTTATTGCCCCACATTCCATGAGCCATTCCAGCTCATAATGTACAGGTGTTACTCGTTTGCCCTGACTCACACTTAGAAATTATAACCCTGGTTAAATGCCTCTTGTCCTCTTTTTGCCTTTCTCTGGAGAGTGTGTTCCATAATGCCTCTAATCTATGATTCTGCCATTCTTGTACTGCTACTCTCCAGGCTTCCTTTATGCTCTCTATTATTATGCCCAGTTGGAAGGAGAACATACACGGTGAACATAGCCCAGGTGTCTGTGTCTCTCTTCAAGCTACTCCA
This sequence comes from Gopherus evgoodei, assembly GCF_007399415.2. Classification (NCBI taxonomy): domain Eukaryota; kingdom Metazoa; phylum Chordata; order Testudines; family Testudinidae; genus Gopherus; species Gopherus evgoodei. The sequence goes on from NC_044326.1 coordinate 78,835,933, forward strand.
TGCCCTAGGAGTATTGCTGCCATACAGGGAAGCACACACATCACTATGCTCGGGGAAAGCTTATCACCACTCCTATTTTGACTCAAATTGCACATCTTTGATCACCATGAGGCACTCCCTACACCACCTCTAATGGAGCAAGCTGGGGCACTGAGGGGAATAAATGAGGAAATTAATTTTCTACCCTTCCAGCAATATATGTTAATTTAGGAAGAAGTGGGTGTCTGATGAGAACTGATCATATTGTTACCTGAAGGAGATACTAACAGATAATAAATGTTGCAAGAATAACAGATCAATTAAGTAATGTTCATATGGATTATATCATGAAAACAGTGGGATATAGAATGGGGAGATTGAGTGCCATATGGAATGTGGGTCGAGGTCCCATCTGGGTGTTTTTTTTCTACTGAAAGACTGATATTTTTATGATATTTATTTTGAGCTTCAAATTATACACATTTTTAAATTGTTTGGATTATTTTCATTTTCACTGCTATTGTGTTATGGATATATACAACACATTTCGGTTGGAGGTTAATGGCTGTTGGTCATGTATTGACCGTATTACCAGGATTTACTAGTGTAGGGTTAAGAGTTTACACACAGCTAGACTTGGGCAAAAAAAATTCATCAAATAGAAAATTCACTGAAAAAAGCATTTTTTCAGCTCACCCATATTATTTGAAAATTTAGGGAGCATTTGAGTAATAGTTTCAGCTGAAAAAAAATGGGGGGAAATTTTTTTTTTAAAGTCTAAATGTTCCATTTTGATCAATTTAAAATGTTTCATTTTGACTTTCCATCTTGAAACAGCATTTCACTTAGAAATTTAACTAATTTTTTAAAAATAATTAAATAGGGTAAAAACTTCTGAAAATGACTCAAAACTAATAACCAAAACAAAAATCATTTCAGGTCAAATGAAATGTTTTGTTTTGTTTTGTTTTTTACTTGAAACTCCCTCCACTCCGAAGTGACAAAATAAAAAAAAGAATAAAATTTAGTTTTGGTTCAAACCACACTGAATCTTTTGGGTCAGTCCCCCCAAACCTCCAAAATTAATTATTTGTTCAGCTCTACTCATGGCCTATAGCAGTGTTTCCCAAACTTGGGATGCTGCTTGTGTAGGTCAAGCCCCTGGCAGTCTGGGCTGGTTTGTTTACCTGCTGCATCCATGGGTCTGGGCAATTGCGGCTCCCACTAGTTGCGGTTCGCCGCTCCAGGCCAATGGGAGCTGCTGGAAGTGGCGGCCAGCTCATCCCTCGGCCCACGCCACTTCCCGCAGCTCCTATTGGCCAGAAGGAGACAGAATGCCACACTGAGCTGGAGTGGGTTACATATGTTTGTGCCTATTTTCAAATCCCAGACCTCTTATTATTTCTATAGCTTAAGTTTGGGTGATTCACTTTTATCTGATCAATGAGTAATAAAGAATGAACAGATGCTAAAAAGCAGGACACTTGTGGTAAGAAACCATTCCCTTGAGAGAGAACCTGAAAGCCTTTGCAAAATTTTCACAATCCATTATGCTTGTTTCATTTGGAGATATGAATGACTTTTTTTCTTTATTTTGAATATGCTCAGCCTTTTCTTTCATATTAAGGATTAAAGTGGGTTTCTTTGCATATATGCCAAAATATATGCAAAATAATTCACTGTTGAAAAAGAAACTATAAACTCCTGCTACAATCTTACTTTGAATTACAGATGACCAGACTAGTTCTTACCAGCTCAAGGGCAACAGGAACTTTTCTCTTGTGCTTGCAGCAAAGAATCCTGTGGCACCTTATAGACTAACAGACGTTTTGGAGCATGAGCTTTCGTGGCTGAATACCCACTTCGTCAGATGCACAAAGTGGGTATTCACCCATGAAAGCTCATGCTCCAAAATGTCTGTTAGTCTATAAGGTGCCACGGGATTCTTTGCTGCTTTTACAGACCCAGACTAACATGGCTACCCCTCTGATACTCTCTTGTGCTTGTCACTTCAGTGTACCTGACAATTTGGACTGGACAGTAATAAGAAATGCCAGAGCCTTTGTTATTTGGCATCCTGATAACTACAGTACAGTAGGAGAAGCAGGTAGTTGGTACATCTGCTGACACACATCTAAAAAGAGAGAATATCTGTGCTCACCCTGACAGCCATTGAACCAGTATTGTTTTACATAAATGCAGCTGCAAAAACACTGATCTAACAGTAAAGGTACAGTAAAGCTCAAGGCAGTAGAAGTTTCACTTCACACAAAACTAAAAACAACAAAAAAACCCACACTTGTTTCTTGTTCCATAGACAAAGTAATAAACTGATAAACTGAAAGGAAATAGGTATAGGGATAAGAGTTAAGGAGATACACATTTGTACAGGTTTACAATTGTGGCTTCATTCGGAGCCCCCGACACAAATGACACGTAAACAAAAAATGCTCAACTAATTTAATAGATGTATATGAAACATATGTTTTTATTTTTATTACCTATTATAGTATGATTGGGCTGCCTTGACTATATGTGTATTTGATCAGTTACAAGGAACATAAATCTCCTAGAAATATCTGTTACATCCAATCAACTTTGGATCAGGCCCTACATTTAACTTTTCCCTAGTAATTTATCTCATATGCTAACTGATTATTGCATTCAATAGTTCTAGTTAACTTTCCTGCTATTTTAGAAAAAAATTGGTCATAAGTTTTTACTCCTTCTCTAATGTCATTATCAATCTATCTATATCAAATTTATTTATGCCTTTCAAGACAGCAACACCTTGGTGAAGTGCCCAGGAATATATACAGTGCTCCAGAGGAGGTCTAGTTAGTCCCTTATACATAACAATATCACTTACTGTGTTTGTGTTCTATCCCTTAGCTACTACAGTCTAATATTTTTGTCTTTTACTGCTGCTATTATTGAGATGATGATTTCAAAGATTTTTTTTTTTTAATAATAAATCCTAAATCCTTTTCCTAATTAGCGTGCTGAATACTTATTCCCTGGTCTGGCTCAGTGCCTTTTTTTCTACAATAGTGACTGAATTTACTTTATTTTAAAAACTGACTCTCTTAGTAGCAAATCCAGCACAAGGAATTAGTAAGAGCATTTTTAGATAAATCCTATAAAAAAAACCCACAAACCTGCAAAGCAAAAGACAGGTAAGAAGAAAATACACTCAAAACCAAAAGGTTTTTAAAAATACTTATGCATGGAAGAAGGGGAAAGATCAAATCTTTTACAAATCTAATGACAGCGAATGGAGAAGAAGTTTAAAAACTAGAATTCAGTTACAAAATCCATAGTTTTGGATTAACATGTTTTGGACATCCCTGTCATGATTCTGGTGACCCCAACACACCCACTTTTGTCATGATTCCAAAACCATGTCCAGATTATATAAACCCAGAAAGATGACGGTCTAAGTATATGCTCAGCACTTACAGGTTGGTGGTAGGGTATGCATTTATGTGACCAAAAGCAAAGAGCTGGTATTTGTTGGCCTACACTGACAGTCCAGTGACTAATGTAAATAGCATTATAATATCAATTTACCACACTTTGGGTAATATATGTGAAAGCAAAGGTGAATTCTTTAATGCAGAATGGAATGAGGAGATTTGCAGAAGTCTGTGCACAGCTGGACAAACCAGCTGTTGTGCTGGGGGTTGTTACATATATAAACTCAGCCTGTGTTGGCCAAATTAAAAGTGTTCTGTAAACACAGTTCCAAAAATGTGGATGTGGACTTGCCTATTACTTTTTCTTACATATTGGAGCCTTTTTTATTATATTGGTGTGGAATTTCTACTTATGTATCAAATGTGACCCTTAATATGTATCCCATTCTCTTGATTTCTAAGATGAGTAATGTTGTGCAGTGCTGCAGTATTGAGGGAAGGTGATTATTAGTAATTACTGCTCTAAAGTGCCTTTCCATGCACTTGTCATGGTGAGATCATATATTAAGTGGTTCTGTGCATTTATTTGTATTATAGTTTGTTCAAGATTTGTTTTAGTTCATGGAGGAAATTATTGTACTATATTAAAGTACTCAACACTCTTTTACAGAGTCTAATTTACTGTAGACAAATGAGCATGTAGGCCAGCTGCAATATCGAACCAAAGTAGGGCAGTAAAGAGAGTATTTATTTTGCAGGAACATAAAGTGTATCTTCATTTTTCCTTGTCATGAGTCTGCAAAAGGGTAGAATGCCTGGGGAATGGGTGTGAGGGAGTTGGTAACTGCAGGACAGTCCAACCAGTAATATTGTCAGTCTTTAAGTTGCCAGGGTCAGCTGTGCTGTCATTTATATTTTGAGCCTTTATGTGCTCAATAAAAGACTGTATTGTGACAATACAAGTCAAATGAGTCCTCAAATCTCATTTCCCCTTCCCTTTGAAGTCAACATCTGTTCCTCCTCCTTCTGCCTGAACAAGTCCTCCCTTTCAAAAACGGTCTAAGTGCATTAAGTCGGAGGACTGCCTCCACAGTACCGAGGCTAGTGTCGACTTCTGGAGCATTGCACTGTGGGTAGCTAGCCCACAGTTCCTGCGGTCTCCGCTGCCCATTGGAATTCTGGGTTGAAATCCCAATGCCTGATGGGGAAAAAACAGTGTCATGGCTGGTTCTGGGTACATTTCATCAGGCCCCCCTCTCCCTCCCTCCTTCCATGAAAGCAACAGCAGACAATTGTTTCACACCTTTTTTCCTAGGTTACCTGAGCAGACGCCATACCACAGCAAGCATGGAGCCCGCTCAGCTCACCGTCACTGTACGTCTCCTGGGTGCTGGCAGACATGGGACTGCATTGCTACACAGCATCAGCTCATTGTCATTTGGCATCAGATGGTGCATTACGATTGGTAGCCATCATCATCGTATTCCTGAGTGCTCTTTCAGCCGACCTCGGTGAGGTCAGTTGGGGTGCCTGGGCAGACATGGGAGTGACTCAGCCAGGTCATTCTCATCTTCTGCCAAGCACCAGGAGATGACAATGGCTAGCAGTTGTACTGGACCATCTTCTGGTGCGCAGCCAGGAGATGATAATGCCTAGCAATCATAATGCAGCATCTTCTACCAAGCACCCAGGAGATGACAATGGCTAGCAGTCATACTGCACAATCTGCTGCCAGCCTAAGATATAAAAGATGTGAAATCAATGGCCTGCTAAACTCAGGGTTTTGAGTTCAAACCTTGAGGGGGCCATTCTGTGTGACAGTTGTTTGTGTTTCTCCTTGACGCAAAGCCACTCTTTTTGTTGATTTTAATTCCCTGTAAGCCATGTCATCAGTCGCCCCTTCCTCTGTCAGAGCAACGACAGACAGTTGTTTCGCACAAAACTACACAAGGAAGCAACAGCAGCATGGGCAAAGTACGGGCAATGTGCACATCATGCTGATGATGCTCTGCATGAGCTCTGCAAACACACTGGCCAAACAGGAAATGAAAGTCAAAAGTTCACTGGACTTTTCCTGTCTACCTGGAAGTGCATCTGAGTTCAGAACACTGTCCAGAGCGGTCACAATGGAGCACACTGGGATAGCTCCCGGAGGCCAATACCATTGAATTGCATCCACAATACCCCGAATTTGACCCGGCAAGGCCGATTTCAGCTCTAATCCCCTCATCGGAGGTGGAGTAAAAAAATCGATTTAAAGAGCCCTTTAAGTTAAAAAAAAAACAACAAAGGATTATTTTGTGGAGGGGTCCAAGGTTAAATCGAGATAACACTGATAAATTTGACCTAAAGTCATAGTGTAGACCAGGCCACAGAGTCCTATTAGTGGTTTAGGACTGTGTCAGTAGCTCTTCTCAGGCCTGACATATTCACTGCGCTTTTAACACACTGATGTCATAATCTTTATCTAAAAGGTGTCATAAAAGATATTATTGGAAAACTAATCAGTCATTGATCATTAATATTCTTGTGTGATGTATATACAGGCTGTGCACAAAGAGTTACAAATATGTGCTAGAATTATTTCCTTAAAATGGGTTTGGCAAGCAATGCCTAAGCATGGTCTGCCTTATACAAAGGAACATATATTTATTTGTCTGACCAGGCTGGTCATCAGATACGATGAAGGTACATTAACATAAAAGGTAAACAAAGCTATCAACCTAGCAATAAATGAGATAGTTTCTTTCAGATATTTGAACCTCAAATGTTAAGCAATTGAATCAACTGTTATATTCAATATTATTGTATTATAGAAGTATATCAAGTATTTTATGAATGCTAATGACACACTGGTGATTATTATCACTGTGAAATGTATGTATTAACACTGTATGAGGAATTATTGACACTCAATAATATTATGCTTTGAAGTCTGTGACCAATTACAGGAAGAAACAGGTTTTCTCCCAGAAAGGAGGGAAGGCCACTATCTACCTATCTCCAGTGAAATTAATCAAGGTGTGACAAAAAACAATGGAAGCCCCATTTACATACAAAACAGAAGAGGGATGGGAAGTCCACATGAAGGGAAAAACAGCAGGAGGTCATTCTGAGTCTGGGAACAAAACAGTGAGTTTGGCAAGATATAAGGAGAGAGAAGAAGCTGTCTTGGCATCCGTCACTGGAGAAACACAAGGGCCCAGACCTCTTGCAAGCTGAGAAAGATAGGTCCTTAAACCAAAGGGTTTAAAGTCTCTTGCAACTGAATATAGGTGAGAAATCTGCAAAAATCTTTCACCTAGGAAAACAAGGGAAAGCAACACCTTGCACTTCGGTGGAAAATCGTGACTGACAGAAATTCATTCATGGTTGGAAAGGAAAAGATAGGTAAGAAATCTACATTGTGGCTGGTTGAGTTAAGTCTTAGCCAATAGAAAATGTTTTATTTTTATTTGCCTGTAATCATTTTTGTCTTTATCCCTTGTACTTAAAGTCACTTACAACCTCTATCTTTTTTATTTAAATAAACTTGTTTCACTTTTAACCTAAACCAACCCAGTGCTGTGTTTGAATTAAAGGGATTGTTAACTCCAGTTAAAGTAATAAACAGAGCTTTTGTCTCTTTAAAGGTGCAATGGACCTTATTATTTATCTGAGTGTTCCAGGAGAGGCATGACACTTCAGGGCAAATTTGAGACTAGGAATGTGTTGAAGTCACCCTGCAAAAAGTAATCAAGCTGGTGGAGATGAGGGTGGGACTGCTTCTTGTCTGTGGGCTGATGGGGTCAGAGTGTTGAACCAAAGCTCTGTCGTACACAGAACTCAGGAAGCCGCATGCGTTTGATGTCCAGGAGGTGAGTCACAGCAGAAGAATATGTAAGGTACCCAAAATTACAGGGCAGGTGGTGACAATCCCTCACTGGCTAGGTTGCACCCTAAAATGTTACACCTTCCCTCTCACAGTCACCATCACCCCACATATGCTGGAACCTATCACCTTAGACTACTGATCCCTGTCTTCAGGCAAGCTGAGATCCATTCTGGAAGGGGGAGGACTGTGGTTAGGAGATAAAGACTCCTACTGACACCACCTCAAGAGAGTCATGGGGGACCAAATGGTGATTACCATGCCAAATTTCTCTATTGTAGATAAAGTCACTTTGCCTTAGCCTTCCCAACTCCAAAATGGGAATAGTCAGTGTCTACCTACCTCACCTTGTTGTTCTGAGGTTTAATTATGTTTGTAAATATTTGATATCCTCACATGAAAGACTTTGTAAAAGATATATTTTTCTCTTCACATCAGTAGCATGAGGAAGTGGATAAAAATTTGCATTTTACATTTGCAATGACTATTACCCCATATACATGATAAACAATCCAGCTAACAATGAAACATCCTTTCACATATACACTTTCTGAAACTGCATAACATAGGGTTTTCAGGAACGCCAGACAACTTCCTACTTACAATATTTTTTTGTTTACATCCAAAATATTTTCTGAACACAAACCAAAATCACAGAAACCTAAAAATACATCTGTTTTTCAAAACTTGTCCTCCCTGTTTTTCTTACAACAACAGAGAAAACTGAAATCATTCCAGACATGGTGCATAGTGGTTTAGGCATTGTTCTGTACTAAACATGTACCGTATAATATTCAAAAGCATGCATTGGTTTCCAAATTGAAGGCATTTATCATCATTTGTTTGACTATTAGTGACATAGGTCTCATAGAACAGTGGTTGCTAAACTTTACTGCAGCCTGCACCCCTTTGGTTCTCGAAATATGTTCTCACACCTCTTATAAAAAATCGTTGAAGTAGGTCAGTTCTTTAAACCTAGATATATTTTTTGTATATTACAGTAATTGTTAAAAAAATGTATAATGTTAATAAATACATAGGTTTGATGAAACAAAGTAGTTGTACTTACATGCCTGTGCTTCATTTGTGGCACGTCTCACAGCCACAAAAAGGGCATCTCGCAACCCCAATGGGTGCATGCATCCCAGGTTAAGAACCACTGCCATAGAAGCATATTATACTATACTATACCTGTGGCTTTATTTTCCCCATTTCCACTTTCTTTTATAACTAGAATTAGATTATTTTCTATTTTATACTTGTAAACAAGTGGAAAGAAAAACATATGTCATAGGCACACCTCCTGTAAACTATCTGTCCATCTCTTGCTTAGCTTGTCATGATGAAATTGTGAATCAAATTTTATTACTTTATTCCAATAATTCAGTACTTCTTCAAAGAGCATCAAAGTACTTTTTGATCAAATGAGAAATGATCAAAGACTAAGCTTGTTAGAAAACAAACTCCACAAAGTGAAGATTCTAGTGCTTTTTTTCCATTTTCATCTTGCCTCCTTGCTTTGATTGTGTGTTTTATTGTATGAGGAAGCTTGATAGAGGAGTAATATAAAATAAAAATTGAGGGGCTGAGGGAATACAAGTGACAGAAGTGTCTGAGTGACTGCTCTTGGATTTTCTATAGGTTTATCTTTACTGCAGTATTAGTACAAGGTATAAATTGAGCACTGCATCTAACCCAACTCCCATACACACACAAAAGTCTCTAGCTCAAGTAATGTGGTGCTTTAAACCTATGATTAAACCTAAAACCAAGATTCTTTCAACAGTTACCTCACATTTAAGCTAAAATCCCCTATTCCACTGTTTGGCCAAGTAGCTGGAACCACATCAGGTAGATGCCCAGAGGAAAGGCAGAGGTACACTTTCTAGCTTCCTTTTCAGCCCCTACTCACATCTCCTTTATCTCACTCATTCCCCTTTTCCTCCTACCATGGATCTGTAATGCAACAGGAGCTCTAAACCGAACCCTTGAATGATTACCCGCACAATCAGATCTTCCCTGCATAGCCCTTCTTATTATTTATTTGTATCATCATACTGCCTATGAGCCCCCCATCACGGACCAGGGCTGCATTGTGCTAGGTGCTGTGTAAACATAGAACAAAAAGACAGTTTCTGCCCTGCCCTCCAGAGACTACAATATAAGTAGTCTCTGGAGACTACAAATGGATACAGATAGATTGACAGGAAGTACAAGGAAACAATGAGACAATATGGTCAATATGGCAGGCTGTGATCTTAGCGCATCAGCAGCCTACCCATTGTCAAAGTTAAAATACATACTAATGCTGCCTACACAGTCACTTTAGATGAAAGATTGGACGTTATTGTGACAGATATAGGAATTTCCTTCAATATCCTGGACAAACCATATTGAATTCAGTTTAAGTATTTTAGGAGTTCATTTTACTAAAAATGAAAATATTTATGTATGATTGTGGGACTGTATGTAATGTCTTCAAGGGGAAATCGTGAATAATGTAAACCCTGGGAAGTGTTATGAGCTTCAAAGGACTACTTAAACAATGGTCCAAACAACAATGAGCTTGTAGGACAAACACAGTTTAGTTGGGTTTCCAGGAAATATCTAGGGGAAGATGTATGCAAATATACCTGCTCCAGTTATGTAAGAACTCAGCCTCTTGAAGCTTCATCTTGAGAAAGGGCCCACTGACCACTGGTCACCTGTTACCGGAGGACAAGATCAGAGGGTCAGCCTGTATAAAGAAGTGACTCTCAGATTCATGGGGTTTCATTGTATGCTGACAATGAATATATTAGATATATATAAATAAAAGAGAGAGAGAGACATGGCAAATACTATCAACTCAGGTTTCACCAACCATATTTAGAAGGGAAATGGTCAGATTTGACATCTACATATGATGCCTCTACAGCACAGAAGTTTATAAAAGTGTAAATACAAGTGCTTTGATATAGACAATATAGTTTTTCTTGAGGAGGAGACAACTACAGAAATCCAATTTTTAGCTAATACTGGCTACAGCACCGAATTCACCCATTTGTAGTTTATTAATGGCAGATTATTTTATTAAATGCAGGCTGGAGTCATTTAAAGGCTATTTTAAAATTAACATTCCATACAGCTGCTGTGGGTAGACTGAAGATTCTGAGTATTTCTAACAGGCCAAATTATGACATTGAACATTGAGGTACCTAAAGCCTGGAGTGGAGTGATAATGTTTTGCCTTCTTACTATATTTTCCCCTAAGCATTTTACTGAGGAATTAATAGACTTATAAAAGTTGTATACTCACCGTTTAACACAACCCAATGCTGTATGACTTAAGAGTGGTTCTGCAGTCTTCTGCTTAAAAGTGAAAATAAAATGAAAATAGTGTGTGATGGAAATTAAAGTGATGACCCAGTGATTTTTTCCAAGTACATACCTGACAATATAGCAAACTCTATTATCCTTCCCAATCCACAATTCATGCTTACGTGTACATAAAATCTATTGTCTAGTGCCCTCCGTGGTTTTCAAAGTTGTTATTTACAGACTTTCAGGATGACAGCAACCTAGCTATAACTTTTGCTGGACTTCATCTCATTAGCCTGTTCCTCCCGGTGGTAATTTCATTATGTCTTCAACCTGTGTTCAAACTCCCACAGCTGCAATTAGATGTGAAATTTAGAGCTACCAGATTGTAAAGTTATGCTACCTGCTACCTGCTACCCAAGGGTAATTTAACCATTAATTACTAGAGCAGCAGCTAACTTTTCTCCTCCTCTAGTGAACAAGACCCTCTAAACTCACAAGCTTACTTTCATTCACTCAGTGGGCACTCTCTTGAGTACAAGTCTGAATGCCATTGTAGTCCTCTGGGTGGAGTGGCTCCTCCTCCTGTGGGGGTCGCCTGATGTGGGGAATCAGCAAGGTGATGGGAGATGTAAGCTCAGGCCTTCTGATCAGGGCCGTACAACAAACACAGTTATGGAGCTCCAGCCCTGGCTGGGGCGAGGCAGCAAAGAGTCTCTGGCTCAGGCCTGTACTCACCTGGTCATAGGCATAACTGAGTGTAGGATCATCCCGATGGTCTTGAGGGAAGTCGGCTAGGAGGATTGTCGAGGGGCCTTCCCCCGGGGGGGTTGGGATTCCGGACTCATCAAGATCCCCTCCTTCCAGCCTCCTCTCCGCATTTTCTTCGGCCTCAGTGTCTCGATATCCAACAGGGTCTCCCTCTAGAGCCAGCTGGGTAGGAGGTACCCTGAGGCTGCCTCCTGCAGCAAGTCATTAAAGCCCAGCCAGTTTCGGCTGAGGATGATGGGATAGGCGAGAGTGGGGGCCAACCCCATTTCCTCTGTCACACCATTTATCATCAGGAGTACCCTGACGTGGGGGTACACTCTCACATCCCCATGTATATACTGGAGTCTGATCTCCCCTCTGTCACTCTAGGATTGGGGACAACCCCCTGATGAATGAGGGTCTGCCAACACTCTGAGTCCAGAAGGTCCATGCCTTGTCTAGGTCCCACCCCCACGGATGTCGTCAGCTTCAAGGTGGACTGCTTGCAGGCACAGGACTCTCTGGCCAAAGCTGCAGTTCATCTCAGGACATTTCCATTGTAAATGCCCAAAATGGCTGCCAGAGAAACAGGGTGCCACTTCTGGACATCCTTGCCAAGGTGGCATCTTTGCAGGAGGGCTTCAGTGAGAGTCCCAGCCCATGTTGCTCTGAGTGTCCACAAAACATGGTTCCAGATTGCCGAGGGATTTTCCAGAGCTGGTTGTCTGGGTTGCAGAGCCCCAGTCAGTGTTCAGTCTTGGGTTCGGGTCTCTGAGTGGGCTGTTCTTGGCCCAAGGGGGTATCTATGGCCAGAGAGCCTTCCATCAAGGTGACCGCCGTACTCAAGGTCATCAGATAGTAGTGGAATACCCAAGCCCAACCACAGGGTGGGAGCACCTGGATGAACTGCTGTAGGGTGACCTGTTTGGTGAGTTCGCTTATTGAGCATCTCTCTGGAAGAAGCCAGCACCAGCAGAGGTCTTTAATTGCCAGGGCTATGATGCGGGGCCAGGCACCCAGGAGGTAGGTCATCGTCCAGAACTACTGACACAAGGTTTCTGACGTGATGTTGAGGGCATCTAAGATGGCCAACTTCACTCTTCCATAGTCTCACGCCTCCTCCAGAGGAAGCCCCTGGTAGGTGGTCTGCGCAGTTCCAGTCAAGTAGGGGCTGCAAGAATGGCCCACTGCTCCTGGGGCCACCCTGCGACTATGGCAACCCACTCAAAGGTGACAGGGAAGGCTTCTGGGTCATCCTTGGTCCCATCTTGGACAGCCTTATGGGCACTGAGGGAGTGGGGGGATTCCCTGTGGCCCCACCAGGGACCGAACTAGGTCGGGGCAGCAGTGTTGTGAGTTACTGGAGACATTGTTGCTGTTGCTGTCGGTGCTGGGCCCCCAGCTGTCAGAGTAACTATTGCTGACTCCCTCGCTGTCAGCATTGCAGCCAGGCTGGGGTGATCTACCCTGGGCCACTTCCCAACTCCCCCTTAGGGTGTACCTGGCACTATAGAGGGTCACTGGGGAAAAAGGCTTGCAGCGCCTCCATGCTCGGGTCTGTAAATGGCCTTGGCTCCCTTGGGGGCTGCAGTGGCTTCCCAGCTTGCAGGGGACATCTGGCTCCTCCGGCGGCTGCCTCCCAACTAAGTTCTCCAGCCTGCATTTTGTACTTCCAGTCCCGCCCACTAACTTCTGGCAGGAGGGTTGAGGGAGGCATGGCTCTGCCCACCAGGTTTCAATGAGTGGCTCCTCCCCCTCCGGGTCTGTGGGCATCCAATCTGCCCCACTACAGCTCCCATTAATCCGGAACTGAAGAACAAGCCTATAAAAGGTCTTTGAAATTACACTATAAGGTCAGAAGAAAAATGAGCTTTTTGGAATGCTGGCATGAATGGAGGCTATTGAAATCTAACATGCAGAATAAGTTTGGAATGGTTTTATTTTGCTGCATGTGCTCATGTTTGGGAAGCCTGACCAACAGAAATTCAGAGAGCCTGCGAGAGGAAAGACAATATTTAAATAGCATTCATGTAGCTGCACTTTCAGTGTCCGACTCTGTAAAGATTTAAGGACATGCCTTTTGACACATAGCAGTAGTTCTGTTGAAATCGGTGGGACTATTAAGATACATAAAGTTAACCATGTGCATAAGTCTTTGTGGGATTGGATCCTTAAGCAATCAAAAGTAGGTGAAATGAGTGATAAAATATTGCTTCAAAATGTTCATTTCCTGTACACTGTTAAATAGCCTTACTAATACCGTAAATTCAGAAAGGGCAGTATATATAGATACAGATCTCCTGTGTCTGTGTGTGCTATAAGGCAAGATACATACATGAGTTTGAATAGGGAAATAAGAACAGGTATTAAGGAAAAATTTCAGTGTTTTCCTATTTTATAGTTAGATAAATAACTAACTTGTTCTCTACCCTCCAAGAAAAAATATTGTTTATGAAATGGTCTAGAAATTTCAGCTTACTTATGGGTATGAATATTTCTGAGTTTTTTCTGTAACTATTGATATTGCTTGCTAACAGGGAGAAAGTGACAACCAAGGGCAGGAAGTCAGTTCTGTTGCATTGAAATCAATAGGAACAGCACACCAAATGTAAGTAAGTTTATAAATAGCAGTAAAAAAAATAAATATTAGAAGTATTTCTACTTGCCAAAAGCTGTTGTAGCCAAATTATTGCAGGGATTTATGTTAAAGGCTGTGAAGCCTCATTGTTTGATAAGCTGGAAAAGGGGATACTAACAACTGGAAATATTAGAAAACTAATCCATGTACAAAGGTAACCATAACCCAAATCCTGGGACTCATCAACCATGGAATGCTAATTGCAAAGTCAGCTATGCTTTGCACTGCAGATGTTTTCTCCTACAATCATTTCTTTTATTGCATTGACTTGAGGCTTCTTTGCTCTTCTTTTCTCTCCTTTTATTCTCATACCCTCAAAACCTAGTTTTGCATCAGAAGCCAATATAGGCATATAATGGATTGTTTGGATGCTGCTGCAAACATGCCACTAAAGTCACAGGAGACTTAAAGCCTGCGGGTTTGGTGTTACTGCCATTATTTCTATGGCAATAACATTACATTTAATCTTTTCTGGCTGAGCTATTTCATGCCTTTTTGATAGATAGGAAATCTGCAGTGTGGAGTTTTAGTGGGTACACCTCTTCAGCCAAAATTCCTCCTCTCTCTCTAGCCTGAAATAAGTCTAAGAATTGGGTCCATGATCTCTAGATATGAGTTTAGCTGTTCAAAATGATTTAAATGAATTTATTTCGGAAGCTGTAGATTAAGTGCAAATGGTGTGTAGGTGCTGTAGGTATTTTTGGAGAGAAAGAATTTGTTGGGTTTTGTTGCTTTTCAGTTCCTCATTTTACAGCAAAACAAATGTGAAATCAGAACAGAGATGCAAATGAGCAATATGAACAAACCAGACATTTTTACACCTTGAACACAAATGTAAACATCTTATTAGGAGTGCTAGACCACAGTCCCAAATGATTTATGAATTGTGCACCATCATGTATTGGACCCACCATTCCTATAAATGTGAAAAGGAAATATAAATAATGGTTACAGGTATTTTGTTACTATACTTTTTCAGCAAATGTATCCATTTATCATTAGCTATTAAAATATATGTGCTCAAGCTGCAAAAGTCAGACATAGCTTTAGAGCACAACAGATTTCAGGGGGATTTGGCTCCAATTCTTTTTCTTCTACTTATAATATATAGGAGGCATTTGCAAAATTCAGATTTGGATTGAATTCAGATTTAAAAACCTCTGCCCTGCCCTAGGTTTAGGGATGGCATCAACCAGGTTATTGATTCAGGTCCATCTGTACTTGATATTTTTGTGGAGGTTCTCATGGCTGTGACCTCAATAGATAGGTTTCCGTTTCACTCATTATTAGCATTGACAATCTCTCCTATTGTTTTATTCTCTGTCTGGAATTTGATTTGGAGAGTTTTGTGAAGTTTGTACAACTTTTATCAGTAGAAAATGTTTGGCTTTATTTTGTGTTTCTGCTGCTGGCATTTGGTGACATTTTCTTTTGTTATTGACAGTTTTTTATATTTTCTTAAAAGAATGAGCTAGCCTAGTAGTGGTGTTTAATTTGTTTTGTCCAGTCCATACAGCACACAAAGCTCTCTGTTCACATTTCACTCCTACTTTGGCTTTCCTCTGTGATTGCTTTTTGCTGCACCTTTGTTTGTTTTATGACCTTTGTCCAAATCATGTTTTTGTCCCTAGATAGAAGCTGGATAGCTCTTTGCTGATACCTGCCACATCTGTCTCTTTTCCTAAAGTTTATTCTTCCCCCTCACCAACATTCTGCATTGAGCGGAACAGCTTCTTAGCTATCTCCTCTAAAATTACGTATATACAAGTGAGTCTTTTGAATTATGTTGCTGCAACACGATTGTCTTTCTGGTGAATAAAGGTCAAGCACAGAGTCCTTTTGTTGCTATTGCTGACATGCCTCTGCTGAGTGATTACTAATCCTTACATTATACTGTGTGTGCTGACTAACCTCCAAATGATTTAAAAAAAAAAAAAAAACACCGCAAAAGTGAAATAGGAGAGCAGACTTCTGTGTTAAAGTGAATGTGATTAGGCCTCCGGCTACACTGCTAATGGTAGGAAATATGGAATGTAACTGAAGAATTTTCAAGCAGAAAGGGGTACTATATCTTACAGTAAGTGAAGATTAAATGTCTGGCAGACCAGAATTAGTATTGTATATTACAATTGTAGGGTCATAAATAATTTATATTTGTAATACTATTTTGAAAGGCTGCTAGAATGTCGAACTTCAACAATCCAAGTAATTATTTAATTGCAACTCAGCTCTTGAAAGTGATCATTTTGAAAAATTGCATTTTTTACTGCAAAATGCATTCTCTTTTTAATCAATGTTGGATCGGGACCTCCTTTATGGAAGAAATAACGCATACAAAAAACAAAAAGCAAGATTTCAACCAGGTGATTGAAAGAGTTTCCTGATTATTTCCATCACCTGCAGCTAATGTTTGTAATGACATTTCTTCTGTGCCATTATGCATTACCATTGCTAAGGAATTCAGAGGAAGAAAACTACTTTGTGTTATAGGCAAAGACAAAGGTTGATTAAAGGTTAATGCACTAGGCAGGATTTTAGATTGCATCATTTAATTAGTAACCAACATCTGAGAGTGCTGAGGGGTGTCATCCTCTCAAATTAGACAAAGCACAACTTTAATTGGGATAGATTACTAAACACAGTTATATCAGTTGTAAACCCTGCTGCATTCCCATGCAGGGCAATAAATAGGAATAAGGAGCCCCCTTTGCCCTAGTGTAGCCTACCCACATCACTGGTGTCTGCTAAGCTACTATCCTCTTTCCCATCCAGGTGGGCACAGAGTGCGTGAAAGAAGTTAGCAAAGCATCCCCTTCCAATGTGCAGGTCTGTGCACCAGACATGGGGAGGGGACATGGGGATTTAATGTGCCAACAGAAGGGCTGGTGAAGACTTCCACCGACCCTGGGAAAAAGACCGAATTACGACAGACAGAATCATAATCTGGTTTGTGCCCAGGCTCAGTTACAATCCAGCCCAGTGGGAACAAAGGAGCAAATAGGTGTCTTAAATGGAAAGAAGAGAGATTTTGTTCATGACTACATAGAGACTCAACAGCAGCAAAAAATGTGACAGGATGAAAATTGGATATTTTTGAATGCACAGAAAGAGAATTGTTTGTTCCATGTATATTTGTTAATTTTTATTTTTATTATTTAAAATAAAAATTTCAGGACAAGATCCTCTGCCTCAACTAGTGGGTTTTGTAGCAAATAATTATTTTTACATATGGGACCCAAGAACTCTGGAGGATTGACACTTATTTAGTTTACTAGTTATTCTGTGCAAATATCATCATACATGTCATGCTTTTTCTATAGTTTTGTCTTTGCTTCCATTGTCTCCATGGCTTCCTTTATGTTCTGCATGTGTTTTCAGGATATCTAATTGAATGTCCACATCAGGGAGCCTAATGAACATAAATGTCATCTGAATTTCAAGGCTTGGAAAGCCCTTGTGCATCTCTGCAATGAGTAACCATCATTCAGTAAGAGCTCATCTATACTAGCCTCATGGTTGTGCTTATGGATTCTGGCTTTTGTCATGGAAGAGCATTATGCTGGCAAAGGGGGTCTATCCACACAGAACCCATTCCAGGTTTGGAGTCTGTGTATTAATGTAGTTCTCACTACATCTGTTTATAATCAGATTAGACAGGATTACATGGTTGAGACCAGACTGCAGTAAAACACACTGTTCTAAGGCACCTCAGCCAAGATCATAGAATCATAGAATATCATGGTTGGAAGGGACCTTAGGAGGTCATCTAGTCCAACCCTCTGCTCAAAGCAGGACCAATCCTCAAAAAAATCATCCCAGCCAGGGCTTTATCAAGCCTGACCTTAAAAACCTCTAAGGAAGGAGATTCCACCACCTCCCTAGATGCTTCACCACTCTCTTAGTGAAAAAGTTTTTCCTAATATTCAACCTAAACCTCCCGCACTACAATTTGAGACCATTACTCCTTGTTCTGAACAGTCTAGATCCATCCTCTTTGGAATCCCCTTTCAGGTAGTTGAAAGCAGCTATCAAATCCCCCCTCATTCTTGTCTTTTGCAGACTAAACAATTCCAGTTCCCTCAGCTTCTCCTCATAAGTCATGTGCTCCAGCCCCTTAATCATTTGTGTTGCTCTTCCCTGGACTCTTCCCAGTTTTTCCACATCTTTCTCGTAGTGTGGAGCCCAAAACTGGACACAGTACTCCAGATGAGGCCTCACCAATGCCGAATAGAGGGGAATGATCACGGCCCTTGATCTGCTGGCAATGCTCCTATTTATACAGTCCAAACTGCTATTATCCTTCTTGGCAACAAGGACACACTGTTGACTCATATCCACTTCTTGTCTACTGTAACTCCTAGGTCCTTTTCTGCAGCACTGCTGCCTAGCCACTTGGTCCCTAGTCTGTAGCAGTGCATGGGGTTCTTCCATCCTAAGTGCAGGACTCTGCTCTTGTCCTTGTTGAACCTCATCAGATTTCTGTCGGCCCAATCCTCTAATTTGTCTAGGTCCCCCTCTATCCTATCTCTACTCTCCAGCATATCTACCACTCCTCCCAGCTTACTGTCATCTGCAAATTTGCTGAGAGTGAAATCCATGCCATCCTCCAGATCATTAATTAAGATATTGAACAAAACTGGTCCCAGGTCCAACCCTTGGGGCACTCTGCTTGATACCAGCTGCCACCTAGACATGGAGCCATTGATCACTATCCGTTGAGCCCAATGATCTAGCCAGCTTTCTATCCACCTTATAGTCTATTCATCCAGCCTATACTTCTTTAACTTGCTGGCAAGAATACTGTGGATGACCATAAGAAAAGCTTTGCTAAAGTCAAGGAATCCACTGCTTTCCCTTTATCTACAGAGCCAGTTATCTCCTTATAGAAGGCAATTAGATTAGTCAGGTATGATTTGCCCTTGGTGAATCCATGCTGACTGTTCCTGATCACTTTCCTCTCCTCTAAGTGCTTCAAAACTGATTCCTTGAGGACCTGCTCCATGACTTTTCCAGGGACTGATGTGAGGCTGACTGTCGTGTAGTTCTCTGGCTCCTCCTTCTTCCCTTTTTTAAAGATGGACACTAGTTTAGCCTTTTTCCAGTCATCCAGGACCTCCCCCAATCACCATGAGTTTTCAAAGATAATGGCCAATGGCTCTGCAGTCACATCTGCCAACTCCTTTAGCACCCTCAGATGCAGTGCATCTGGCCCCATGGGCTTGTGCTCAACCAGCTTTTCTAAACAGTCCTGAACCACTTCTTCTCCACAGAGGGCTGATCACCTCCTCCCCATACTGTACTGTCCAGTGCAGTAGTCTAGTAACTGACCTAGTTCGTGAAGACACAAGCAAAAAAGGCATTGAGTACATTAGCTTTTTCAACGTCCTCTGTCACTAGGTTGCCTCCCCCATTCAATAAAGGGCTCACACTTTCCCTGTCCTTATTCTTGTTGCTAACATACGTATAGAAACCCTTCTTGTTACTCTTAACATCTCTTGCTTGTTGCAATTCCAAGTGTGATTTGGGCTTCCTGATTTCACTCCTGCATGCCTGAGCAATATAGTTGTACTCCTCCCTGGTCATTTGTCCAATCTTCCACTTCTTGTAAGCTTCTTTTTTGCATTTAAGATCAGCAAAGATTTCAATGTCAAGCCAAGCTGGTCGCCTGCCATATTTCCTATTCTTTCTACACACCAGGATGGTTTGTTCCTCCAACCTCAATAAGGATTCTTTCACCCTCATGTTATTCTCTCAGGGAATCCTGCCCATCAGTTCCCTGAGGGTGTCAAGGTCTGTTTTTCTGAAGTCTAGGATCTGTATTCTGCTGCTCTTCTTTCTTCCTTTCTTCATCAAAGGATATTTGGTATCTAAAAGCCTTTGAGGATTGAGGCCCTCCTCTCTAGGTCAGCCATGAACCTATAAGCTGCTGAATGTCCTCAGCAAAGTGCTCAGTGCCCTCAGCTCATTGAATTCTTGGGATCTGAAGGTACTGGGCAGATATCAGGAAATGCTCAGCACCTTGCAAGATCAGGCCATTTGTTCATAATCAGCTCTCACTCAGGAAAAGTCCCATTGACTTGAATGTCTTAAAGGACTAAAATAACAAGGTAAAGACTTGACAATTACTTCAGGATTTGGCTCCTGATTTTTTAAATAATGCTCAGGATGAGATTCCTTTACATATATTGGAACAAAACACTTTAAAAAAATTCTCTATTAGTTCCCAAGACAGTAATAATACTCAGAGGATGACTGCACCCATCTGCACTGTACTCACTAGATGCATGTTCCAGCTCTAAAACTGGGTTATTAACACAGTACTATACCTAACAGCAACTGTGTTTGGATGTCGTTTAATATGGGCACTTAGCACAGTAGATGCTGACTGCTTTAGTTCAGCAATATTTCTTTTAGAAGTTTGTTTTTGATTTATTGTTTACATAGGCCAGATGAGCTTTTTCATTGTGGAGTAGAATATGGCTTTTCCTGTCTACTGGCACAATCTCTTGTGCTAGTGGCCCATACCACCACTTCCTGCATATATAGGAAAGAAGCAGTCTCCACAGAGTGACTATGTATCCTCCTCGTGCAGACAAGCACAGAGGGCTGGGGATATGTTTGAGTAATAATGACATAATGTGGCCAGCATTTCATGGAGCCTACACAGTGTCAGGTATTGACTTGCTATTGTTTATCCCTTCTGCAGAGCAATGGAGAGACTAGGAGGGAGATGGTGACTCTCAGGATTATCCTGGCCTTCTCCTGGGACAGTGCAACAGGCTACCTGATCACAAATTCTTTTCAAGGTACCTTTTTGTCTTTCAGGAGTGGTAGAGTGGACCATTAGTTTGCTTGTAACTGTTGGTTACGCTATATGATAATATTTGGTTTGCTACCTCTGTTTCCTATGAAATGAACTGAATTCCTGCCTTTTTTATGTTACTGAGGAGCAAATACCTTTCCCCACATATATACCCTCAAAGTGATCATCCCTAGAATAACATTGCTTCATGAGACTATCTTATTGACTGGTATCACAAAGCTTTTCCTGGAAATACTGCCTTTCAGTGACAACATAAGATGTCAGATACTGGTATCACAACAGGCCTGTTGTAGAAACTGGGACTGTGAGGGGCTTTGGCAAATTACTGTGGGGGAAACATTGATGGTAGTAGATATTCAGATTTTACACTCTCTTTAGTTTTACATCCATTTTTTCAGAGGAAGTTACAAATCATATCTATGGTTACCATTTCAAAGATATTTTGAAATACATACAAAGCTAGTTTGAAATTTTGACTAATGTACTTTCAGTGCTGGTTTAATTCAGGACTAATTAATTTCAGGAAATCTCATTCTGTCACTATAAATTACGCTATACTGCTTCTCTATTAAACCTACAGGTTTTGCTTCTGTTTTGCACAACAGATGTTTTTAATTTCACTGCCTTCTACAAATTAAAATATTACACCAAGCTTGTTTTCTATTAATATATGTTTAAAATGATATTATTTACTTCAGCATTATATTTTAGTAACACATTGAAATAATAAATAAAAGCGGGCAAAATGAAAAACTAATCATTATTTATATTTGCATATGTTCAAGGAGTTTCTAGAAACAATCATGGACACTTTCACCTATGGTACTACTTAAAATTTTGCCACAGTTGTTGGAATTCAATTGCTAAATTAAATGGTATTTCACATCCACAAGTAATTCATTTTTTAAAAAATGGGCAAAACTCATTCCTGATGTAATTCTAGTGAAGACAGAGTTACAGCGGGTATAAATTTAACTGAATGTTTGTAGACATATATAAATGCTTCTCAAAATGATTCCTAGGCACTGGTAAAATACCTTCAGACCAAATTTAGTACCTCCAAAAGAAAATGGCATAATTCTGCACTAGATTACACCTCACATAATCCTATTAATTTCAATCAGAATACATAGGATTTTGAATTCACATATACTAGTGCATATCAGGAGTTACTCCACTGAAATCAGTGGCATCATTGTGGTAAATAAGTTTAAAAACCTGATACATGTGTGTAACTCAGCCCAGAATTGTCCTAGGAGGTTTAATTTGGAGTCTTTTTACATTCCTCGTCCATTCCAAATACTGTTAGCACTGATGTGACTTTGTGTTTTAATAGTAGTCTCAGACATTCCATCTCCCCTCCCATAAAGTGCCTTCTAGAATACTGTTGCAGAAGATTTGTTATTGCAGGATGTGTGAAAGTTCTTTTCAATTTAATCTCATGTCTAAAATAATCTATAATTGGCCCTTCAATCTAGCTATCAAATTTGAACGTGTGTTGGGTGAGGTTGAGGACAACTGGTGGCCATATCCAGAAAGTGTGTATAAAAAAATCAGAAGTTTTCATTGTAAAGAACATACATTTCAGTTACTGCATATATAGCGAGTTACCTAGAGCTAATTGGGAATAAATTATTCCATGAATTCAGCATTTTGTTTACAGAGTGCTCATGAGCCAACCTTGTTTACTCCTAACATATTTTCAGAATAGTTATGTGGACAAGTTTAACCTATGAGGGGAACAGCTCTTTCTGAAACATTTATGTGAATATAAACTACTTCCAGAGAGTGTTCATCAATACTAACAGTAAAGGTCTTGATTCAAACTGAATAACCATTCAGAAATACAGTGAAAGTCCATGTGCACTGTGTTTGGGTATTTGACCTGCTCTGCTAATAACATTTGTATTAAATGTTACATACAATATTATTGTAAGATGTGTATTGTGTGTGTGTTTCTGCTTGGAGTTACAGTTAAAAAAGTTAATAGCTGGATTTGTTTCTGGCATGTTGAGAGCGGTAGGAAAAATTCTTAGGGTGGTCAGATTCTTTTGGGGCTTAGTCATATATACATTTATCACCATACACAAGTTTGCTTTCACACATAGTCCCATTGAACTCAATGACAGTGTGTATGGAAGTACAGGGATGCAGGATCAGCCCCATTAACTTTTCTCTTTGTATGCATAATGGCTATACCATAGCTAAATTAGAGAATGTTTCAAAGTGATCAGAAATGATCAGTAACTGAGATTGGAGTTTTGGGGTGAAGTTTAAACTTGAAGAGGGAGGTTTCAGTGAACTGTGATTCCTTCTCTTTCCGAAGCTATGTGCTGACTTTTACGACATGTGCTCTTCCAGAATGTCTTAACACCATGTAGGAGTTAAGCTATCTTAAAATTTCTTATTGTTTGTGCTCATTTTCCAGCAAGACAGTGTGGAATTATGTTATATCTTCCTTTAGTACTTATTTTCCTCTCCAGCTCCAGGTATGAAAGCATTGCATTGTGTATTACAGCAAGATCGTTCTAAGAGATTCTCATATTAGTGTACTTCAGTTTTCAATCTGCGTAATGGCTGTTTGCTCTATTAACCTTCTGTTAATATTTTTAGATTCTTCCCCTCTCCCCCAGCTCCAGATCATTTCAATGCTGGGAGGAAGAGAGGAATGATTTCTTCTGAAACAGGAGTTATCTAAATACACTACATAATGGTGATTATAGCAGCAAAATAAGGCAGCAACACGTCCACTATACAACCCTAGCAGCTACTTTGAGAGGAAGCATCTGTATTCATGTAAGAGGCTGTATGATCATAAATTAAAAATATCTTACAACTGTTATGCTAAGAAACTAATGTTTCTGTGCTTTGGATCAGAGACTTGACTTTTGGCAAGAGGTTGCCCTAGTGTCAGGGATGGACATTTTGACATCCTTGTACAATCTGCCCAAGCTATAAACCTCTGACAAATCTCAATTTTCATGTGCTCAGTAGAGACATGTTAGAGTTCGGCAACTAAATTCTCTGAAGATTCCATCTGCTCTGAGCGTGCTACATCCCCTCCTATGTACAAACAAGATAGCATGTGTGTCAACCCTACAGAGTAACTGAGCATGCTCCATTCTAGGACTGTGCGGACTGATTAGGACTGAAAATTGCTGTTTCCAGCTGCTAACATGGTGCCAGACACTAGAAATGAAAGCATAGAGAAACTTGACTCAAATGCGAAGAGGTGAGGAACATTCTTGGGGAATGTGTAGCAAAACATGGCAGAGGAGAGAGGGTTAGGAGAAGGTGTAGGCAGGGAGTAGAAGCTGGAGAGGGGAAGGAGAAAATTTGAGGATAAAATGATAGTGGTAAAAATAGCTATGGTGAGGAGGAGAAAACAATTCAAAACAGCCTAGAAGAATCAATCATCAAAATCATGATTAGAAGATTATTGCTAACATCTAGACAACATTATAAATTGTAGGAGATGAGAAAATGATTCAAAATGGAGAGATTTTTGTGAGAAAAGATAGGAAATCATAGGGCATTTCAGCTACCTAAGCAATACTCATTCTAATAAGAGAGCAACTTCCTAAAACCTTGAACTTCAGATCTGATTTGCAGTTCAGATCCATATTGTAGAGATCATTTGGACAGAGATATGAATCCAAAATTCCTCTGTGATTGAAGAGGTTAACATCTGATGTTCTGAAATACCTGGATGAACATGCAAACTTCTACAAGCATTAGTTTTGCATGCCTTAAGAAAGGTTCTGATATTTGCCCTGTAAATAAACAGATGGCAGAGACGTCTTGAGATGTAGCACTTGGCTTAGTTTTAAACAGCACAGATGATAAAAGTGCTGAGGTGAAGATATTGTAGGATGCGACATAGCCAACAGTGAAAACAAATTTTCAGGGTAAATATTAAACTGGTAGGATGAGGCCAATATATTTATAATAGGAAAGACAGAGAGGGATAAGGCCATTGTATATGTCAGTAAGATCCACTGCAATATGCTTACCTTTAGTTCAGAACATCATGAATTGAAGCCATATGCAAGGTCTTGAGTACATGTAGTATAGGACTTTTGTAGTGCAGAACTGGTAGAGATGTCATCTGTCAGAATTAAGCTTTAACCAGAATTGGCGTGCCCCCTTAACAAAGATATTAAACAGAAGTCCCTTCTACCCTTCTCTGATTATTGATCACGTAGGAAGCTGAAGATCTCACAGCTTTGTTCAGAAGACTAGAAAGTAACTCTGGGTTTCTACCTAAAATTCTATCATGCTCAATAAAATAAGTCCTAATGGCCAAAACTCTGTGTCAGCTACCGCTCAATTCTTAAAGACTTAAGTATTTATTAGTCACAAATCCACAGAAACAATGTCAAAATGATTATGCTTTAAAGAGTTTTGAGTATCTGGATATGTAATTAGAGGTTCTTAAAAATAAAACAAACACAAAGCTTAGAAATTGAGTGCACCACTCTGAAATAAGGGAAGGACAAATTAATGGTTGTAGAGCTTTATATTTACTGGAATGAAGAAAGGCCTGAACAGAGTGGAGATATCATACCCTTTCAATAGATATCTGTTCTGTGAAATGAAAAGTAGACTTGTACCTCTTAGTTGTGGTTTGTATACTTATTTGCATTTCTATTTTTTTCAGATAATTATTAATACAGTATATAATAAAATATTTACATGTATATTCCTTTTGTTTCGTGTTTAATGTAAGGGTAGATGAATGCACTTTTATTTCCTTAAACTTTGAAAACATTATTAGACGATACGGTAAAAAGTCTACATCAGGGTATATTTCAAGACCTTTTTTCTATCTTCTACCAATGTACAATTATATTTCCTGTTTTATGGCATGAGAACAATTAATACATGTTTCTCATGTACTAAACTATGCATAATTTGTCAAGGACAAAAACAATTTGAAACTAATCAGAGAGTTGCCTCCCAAATTCAGTTTTTTTCATCATCCTAAACAAAGAATTGTGAGAAGGGAATGACATGCACCTCATCTAAATTCCTTGTATATGGCACTAGCTCACCTAGAAAACACCCTTCTCAGTTCACTGCATTACTGTACATAAGCTCCCCAGCTCAATTTGATATTAACGTACAGTGAGGGACCAGTACTAAGAAAGCTGCGATTTCAGTGTGGTATTAAATATAGCAGCATGCAACTTTTCAGCACAACTTTTCTTAATTACAATCACAGGAGCAGTGCATCTTATTCCTCATGCACTAGAAGTATTTGCCTCAATATCTTTCTTAGACTATAACATTTTGTATATACATTACAAAAATATTCTAAACAAAGAAAATAGATCCACAAATCTCACTCAGGTAAATCTGAATCTTTCCCCCATCACTTTTTATTATAAAAGAATTAAAATACATCTGTCTGAAATTAGTTAAATTTTCCTGAGTTAACATTCACTTGGAAACTGATTTCATTTTCAAGATCAGGGCTGAGAAAATAATGCATAAAACAATATTTGTAAGGATACATTTTTTAAAAATTCCACAGAATCTGGTTAATGTTTGCTACCTCTTTTATTTATTTTTCACAAATATTAATGAATGTGGAATATTGTTAGTGATAATATTTGAAGAAAGAAAAAAAGTTGTGAATACTTATAGAAATATTTGCATGCATATTCATGCTGAACATATTTCCAAGGCCATCTTGAAAGCTGGTTATGGGTCCTCTAACCAGGAAGCAGAAACAACCTTTTGATATAGGTAACCATAACACACCACAAATTCCAAATTGTGATTAGCAAATGTGTGAGACAACTGTTACAGCAAGTAGTGTGCGAGCTATTGATTAGCTGAAAGAGATTCCTATATACCCCGGTGAATAATGTCAAACAACAAACTGATTCATATATATCAAAGGCTGTTCACAAATAATTCATGAATAGAAAAAAGGGCAGGATTAATTGCTTAACTTGCAATTTGTGAATAGTTCACTCACTCTTATTTCAGATCATCCTCCCTGCTTTCAGTTTTTGAAAATGTTACCTAATGAAGCTTTATGGCTATCATTTTGTGCTGATTAAATACCATAATCCTCTTGTTGTGCAGTTCCCTGGTGCCCCCCACTTTTTATTAAACATGGCGTCTAATGAAGTTCATGAAGTATTGCTAGGCAATTATTACTTACAGTTGGAAATGAAGGTGAATTCCGATCCATTTGCATTTATGTTCTGAAATTAAATGATTAATGTGAGTTTTTACACATTTTTAGGTTTAATTTTTCAGCCTAATGAAACCATAAATTTCAAGCTCTAAAAAAATCTTCTCTCTTATTTAATTCAGTATATAATTGAGAACATGCTTTCACTACAGATGGAGAGGCCTTTCTAAATATAAATTAATTTGGAATTTAGCTGAACTAGTGTCATAACCTTAGTCCCAGATTTGGACCTTAGCGTCCAAAATATGGGGGTTAGCATGAAAACCTCCAAGCTTAGTTACCAGCTTGGACCTGGTACTTGCTGCCACCACCCAAAAAATTAGAGTGTTTTGGGGCATTCTGGTCCCCCTGAAAAACCTTCCCTGGGGACCCCAAGACCCAAATCCCTTGAGTCTCACAACAAAGGGAAATAATCCTTTTTCCCTTCCCCCCTCCAGGTGCTCCTGGAGAGATACACAGACACAAGCTCTGTGAATCCAAACAGAGTGACTCCCCCTCTCCGTTCCCAGTCCTGGAAACAAAAAGGACTTTCCTATTCCCCAGAGGGAATGCAAAATCAGGCTAGCAAATCCAACGCACACAGATTTCCCCTGATTTCTTCCTCCCACCAATTCCCTGGTGAGTAGGGACTCAATTTCCCTGAAGTAAAGAAAAACTCCAACAGGTCTTAAAAGAAAGATTTATATAAAAAAAAAGAAAAAATACATACAAATGGTCTCTCTGTATTAAGGTGACACAACACAGGGTCGATTGCTTAAAAGAATATTGAATAAACAGCCTTATTCAAAAAGAATACAAATCAAAGCACTCCAGCACTTATATTCATGCAAATACCAAAAAAAGGAAACCATATAACTTACTATCTGATCTCTTTGTCCTTACACTTAGAAACAGAAGATTAGAAAACAGAACTACTTCTCCAAAGCTCAGAGAAAGCAGGCAGCCAGAAAACAAAGACTCAGACACAAAATTCCCTCCACCCAAAGTTGAAAAAATCCGGTTTCCTGATTGGTCCTCTGGTCAGGTGCTTCAAGTGAAAGAGACATTAACCCTTAGCTATCTGTTTATGACAACTAGTAGATTAAATGCTACAGAATGTCTGGTATTTACTATGCTTAATTTTAGCCTTCAAATTAATAATGTGAATTTTTTGAATTTCACGGTATTAAAATATTTTCAAAAGAGCTATTAGTATTTTCCTCTGGGTACATTATGTTCACTATCTGGGCTAAAGGATACATGCTAAATGCAAGAAAATAACAGTTAGTACAAAAATTCTGCTACATTGACATAAACATCTGGTATAAAATGCTGTGTACTACTTCTGGTTCAAGCATCGTATCTGCAAACAAATAGCTAAACACCTAATCTAAGCATGGCGTATGTGTTTTTATCCCCTTTTTCCCTATCTGGAACAAAAAATCTCTGAAAAGCTATTACAAAAATATTGTCAACAGAATTAAGAATGGTGCTAGCTATGGTCACCAACACCTGACAGGCAGAGCATCATCAGGAAGGGTTAGGGGTTAGCAAAGGAAAGTTGCTTACAATGAACCTCAAAATGGTCAAAAAGTTATGTTTAGAAACTTCAGATATTTTACAAAGATTTCTGCCAGCCATAGCTTCAGACAGGGAAAATGGTAATCAGGTCAAGAGGAAGTGCAATTTCTTCATTCCAATATCCTGTGCTGGTTAAAAGTTCGGTTTGCTATTTTTTCTGTAAACATACATTCAGCATCTTACGCTTAGGAACTAACAAAATGATGGTAGTATATTTAGCTCAGCAGTTGTTCCATCAGTATCTACTGATTATCTACAGCATTTTAGCTTGAGCTGCAGGGGCAACCTACAATCATTTCCCTTAGCTCATGATCATTGTGCTCCTTTTGGTCTGATAGTTCAATATTCAATTGCTCAGGAACATTACAGTCCATCTGTTGTGGCTACCTTAGTTGTACTATGTTGGAACTATCTCACAGATCTTTCTGTGGGGTGTTGTAATGTGCCACAAGATTCATCCTATGATGGATTTGATGGCAAGATGCTTAGCCCCATCATATTAGTCTGACAGAGATGGATGATTTGGAAAAGGATCATCATTAAATAGGTGTTAAAAGGTTCAGCAGGGTCTTCAACAACAAAGTATATTTATTATGAAACTGTGCCTTCAACAACATCACAGATTATAATAATAAACAATAATTAATAAGGTTGTAATTGACAACCACTGCTTAGCCATTAGTCAGCCCCCATGTAGCTCCCCAGGGGCAAATTTTCCTGCAAGACCAGACCTGAGAATTAAGATCTGGGTTTTCAACTCCTGCATATGTGACAATGTGTTTTGCATCACAAATGATCTATAGATTTGATTCCCAACAGGACACTCTTGTATAATGAATAAAGCTGTGGGAAAAGGAATGAGTGTTCATTTCATCAAACAGCACCCAGGACTGATGACAAGTTAGTTATGTCATCAGACTCTCATATTACTTACTGCTGCTGGTGCTAGACTTTAGAGACATTAATGTAATGATTAAAACATCCAGATAGTGGTATTTAGAGTAGACAGAAGCAGCAGAGTGGATTGCTTTACCTGTGATGTCTCCAATAGTTCTCTGAAAAGCACTTGTATATAGGCATTGGAGGCAGTGGTCACTCTGATCACTAGAGGTTTCACCGTGAGCACTTTGTGTTTGACTCAGCGAGCCCTTTATAATTTCTCACAGAAATTCAGGATTGTGTATCAACATTGTTCCTCCAACAAATCAAGGAAATGAATGCATTGCCTAGAAATCTTTATCTGTGTCTTCTACGTTTCCTTCTTTCTTGAGACTGGCGACAAATCCAAGGCTGCTTTAATGAACTAATGTAGATCAACTGATATATGGGTTGCTCACCTTGGCATAGGACTTGCCATTGCATTTGAAGGCACAAAATGTTTGCCGCTAAATAACTACTTGCACCCACATGTTCTCCTTTCAAACTTACATTGAAGATACATATTTTTTAAAATCATGCCCCAAAAATACCCCATCTATGTCATGTAATTATTAGTGCTTATATTCCACTTGTGTTCCACTGCAAGCAAAAGCACCAGACTATGTCCTCAGCAATGGAGCTATGCCATGTTACACTAGCTGCAGAACTGGCCCACAGTTTGTGTCTGTTACTATGGGTGTAACTGTCCAACTTAGGGCTAAATACATTGAAAAATTAGCCCTACATACATATTTCATGGCTGACTGACTTGCAGAGCTTAGAAAACAATAGCTAGAGGGAGCTCACTAAAGCTTTTGTCCACTTTTATCTTTAATGAATTTTCCCTCAACAGAGCTTGAATAATACAGACAAAAAACGAAAGCACAGTTTGTTATAAACATTACAGAGATGATATGGTTATGGTTACAAATAACTTTTATTAGACTCCATTGTTTTGATCTAATTCTGGACCACTCAGATCAGTGACTCTGAATACTTGAGAATGAATTCCTTAATGTAATATGACTACATTTTATGGAAGCACTTGGCCCAGAAAGACACACTTCATATGAAAATTTACTCCCATGTCAGAGGTTTCTGTATATTTTGTATTTCTTTAACCAATACAACCAGAATATTATTAATGCAATAATTCAGGGGTTCATAATTCTCTGTTCTCTACGGGTAGTTTAGCATCATGGGACAAATTCTGATCTCAGCTGCACTGATATTAAACCATATTAAGTCTATTGACTGAATATGAATAAAATTTGCAAATTCTAGACCCAATTCAGTAAAGCATCTAAGCACCCACTTAAATCTGTCCTTATTCACCCAAGCAGTTAAGAACATGCTTATGCACTTTGCTTAACAGTGATAAACTGCTAAACCAGAGCCTTTATTATTTATTTTATTTCTTGTTTATTAATTATTATTATTGCCTTGGTTAATGCTATAAATGCATTGAAAATTTAGCCCTACATATGTTGCATGGCTGACTACACTCAGGGAAGAAATAATAACTGCTGAACCAGGGCTATAATTATAATACATACTATAGCATAAAGATAGATATTGAAACTGAAATCAGCATTTGGCACCATATTTATGCTTATATGAAAATGTGTGAAATCTTTCATTAGTATTACAAATTAACTCATTTTGGCTTTCCACTTGTATTGTAAAAATGGATGGTTTTCACAAATGCATCTTTGGAAGTTTCTGCCATAAATGAAAGGCTGTTTTTGTATGTATTTTTGTGTTTTAATAAGTAAAATGCTGGAAAACTGACATTTCAAAAAGAAAGCATAATTCTCCACATCAAAAAAAAAATGAAATTTTATACAATTAAGGAAATTATCATAGAAATCTAGGACTTGAGAGGTCATCTAGTCCAGCTCCCCCATGATGAGGCAGGGCCAAGTATTCCTAGACCATCTCTAACAGGTGTATGTCCAAACTTTTCTTAAAAGCTTCCAATGATGGAGATTCCACAATCTCCCTTGGTAACCTGTTTCAGTAGTTAACTGTCCTAATAGTTAGAAAGTTTTCCCTGATATCTAATCTAAATCTCTCTTGCTGCAAACTAAGCCCATTACTTCTTGTCCTACCTTCAGTGTACATTGTAAGTAATTGCTCACCATCCTCTTTAGAGCAGCCCTTAATATATTGGAAGACTATCAGGTCCCCCTCAGTTATCTTTTCTCAATGCTAAACATACACCATTTTTTGTAACCTTTCTTCATAGGTCAGGTTTTTAAAATCTTTTGCAGTTCTTCTTTACACTCTCCCTAATTTGTCCACATCTCTGAAGCATTATCTACCACTTCATTTCTTATTATTTCTTTGGGTGTTACAAAATATTTTTCAGCAATATTATTGTTCAGATAATATGTCATTAACAATTCAATCAAGTATTAGAACAAACTAAAGAACATGCAGCTTTGATGAAGGTTTTCAATTATCAACTGATTTTGCCACATCTACAATTTGAATGATTCTTAATATTTCAGTGGTTTGTTGCTAGTGTGGTTACTGTAGCTCTCATGCTGGAGCTCTCAAATTGCTTTGCCACAATGTAATTCTTTCCTTTATCTCAGCAGTAACAGTTTGTCACCTTAGATAAGTGTTCTTCTGATACTGTTTCTGTCAATTACAGAGTTCCCAGGAGCTTTTTTATAAGGCTCTTTGCTCTTATAATGTAGATTATTATTTCTAAGCAGGTAACACTAGGAATTATTTATTTAATTCTCAGAAAATACTTTTTCTTTATCCTGTCTTAGTGAAGTTAACATACTGGATGGCTCACAATGTTTTTAAAATAAATGCAATTCAAGTATAATAAAATTATGTAAATGCTAAGTTTGGTATAAAATTTAAACACAAAAATGAGGAGAAATTCATAAATTAAGGCTCCTAGAGGAAACTTATCACTTCCCTCACACATGTATTTCTTTTGATGTAGGATCCAACTCAGTTCAGGTGTAAGCATGTGCAACTAAATGATAGTTTCAATAAGAATTTCACTCACTTACATGCTGGCAGAAGTTAGTTCACTATCTTTAATTGTTAAAGGATCATGTACCATAACAGAAGCAAGATGACATATTATAGACAGTTCTGCAGATTTTCAATGTGAGTGACATCATCTTTAAAATATACAGTGTGTAAGGGCAAGACCAGTATAACCTCTTGCTCTGGTCTGAACTAAAACACTCCCTGGCCCCACTGTTATTTCAATTCACTATGATTCACATTTCATTTGAGGATGCACTTATGTATTCACTATTAGTTATTTTAACTGTTAACATTTTATAAATGACTGTGCAGTAGAAATGATTAAAAAGCTAAAGAGTATTATCTATGCTGACTAAGGATGTTGAGTTGTGCTCAACATGAGTAAACATTACAGGCTCTGTGAATGATATATAACTACAATATGCACTATAATACTGTCAAAGACACCTGTCCCTCAATACCTTGCCAAAATGATGCTGTAAAGGTTTCACCTCTGTGGTACAGTCTCCCCAGTTTGTTTTAGAATTAGACAAGAAATTCACTGTGCCCTTGATTCTGTAATTAAAATATTTTCTTGTATAGGCAAGGCAGCTCCATCCATAATGGACCAGTTCTTTTTCTGGTAACATGCTTCTGTAACGTGGAAGTTACCCCGCTCCTGAGAGAAAAAGCTATGCTGACTGGGGAAGAATCCACAGCTGGGGCCATGCCCCAATCAGGCCACAGCGGGCCCTATAAAAAGGTTGTGAGCCAGGAGCTAAGTCTTCTCTCTGCAGCCTTGGAGGGAGAAGGACTCAGTTGCCTGGGAGCTTAGGGAACGGAGCAGCACTCGGGGAAAGGCAAGAGGAGCTGGGGAGCTCAGCCTAATAATTCCCCAGGTTGTGGGCTTGGTTAAAGGCCAAAACAGGTTGCAGAGGCTGCAGCCTGGGGTTAGGCAGCTGGTCTGACCCCCTTGCCAATGATGAGTGGCCTTTTACAGACTGCAGTTTGCCCCAGTGAGCGGGGGCTATCTGATAACTCGCAGTAACCACTGAGGCAAGGTAGGGATAGATGGTTGGGTATAAAGATGTATAAGAACATAAGAAAGGCCATACTGGGTCAGACCAAGGGTCCATCCAACCCAGCATCCTGTCTGCCAACAGTGGCCAATGCCAGGTGCCCCAGAGGGAGTGAACCTAACAGGGAATGATCAAGTGATCTCTCTCCTGCCATCCATCTCCACCCTCTGACAAACAGAGGGAGTGTCTTTGTCCAGCTGAGCGGGGAATGGGAAGTCCCACCATTCATTGAGCTGCATCCATTGCGTTGGCATATGTGTCTTAGTATCCTCGTAGAGTCTGCCAAGTGCTATTTCTGTGCTTTGTCGATAATTGCGCAGTCTGCTTTGGCAGCTCTCTGCGCAGAGCTGGGGCAGCACACAGAAAGAACACACACATGCAGCCGAACATCTACCACCATCTGTGAGTAGTCCAACTGATTTCAACTCAGCCTTCAGTAGTGCAAGGTGACTTCAGCTACATGATACTACTTACGGTGTGTAACATTAAGACCATGCCTAAGTCTTTGGACCATAGGGCTTATTGTCATAGTCAATGGGATAACTCACTCTGACTATGACATTAGTAAGCATTATATGTGGCAATGTTTTCGAGACTGGATAATAACTCAAACAACTAAAAAATATGTTTTACTTTAAAGATAATATTTGTTCCACATTAAGACCAGGCTTTCAGTCTTATTGTATTTTCCTTTCAAAAATAGAGTTGACAATAAAAGAGGCCCCCAACCTAGTATGCTTCTGGAATAAGGTAGAGTTGTGCTGGTTATGAGCCTTCACTAGCAAGAAGCAGTTGCCTCCATAATAAAGGGTGAGTTTATACTTTGCACATCTCCATGCAAGTCTGGGGTCCCAAGCCACTAAAGAGGCTGCTGAACAGAGCATTAGTTTTCCCCTCATAACTTCTGTCAGAGACAAATGAAGATAAACTATGAGATGAGAGCTTTGGAGCTATCTGAAGAGCAGAATCCCAAAATGGATTCTAATGTTTATGTCCAGCCTATTTCAGACTCATCCCTTTTACCACTTCTATATAATTTCTGACATAATTTGTCATACAGGAGACAAAACACTGCTGCAGCCTTCTATGAACTCAACAGTTAAATCTTTTTACCATTTTAGGATTTATACACAGTAATACACTTATCACGAAGAATTTTCAGAGCATATGATTTTATTCCTGAATTTGCTGCCTGGTAATCAAAACATTGGATAGAAGATTACACTTTTTATATGTATGATATAACAGGTAGGCACTTCATAAAGAACTATTCTTGAAAGGCATTCTAACTTCTTGTTTCATGGGATTTGCTGATACTGGTGTTTTTGTGGTTCTTACCTTCCATTTTCAAACATACTGTACTTTATATCTTCAAGGCTTTTAACTCTGATGTCTCATGGTTGCAGCGCTCTTTCCCAGCTGGGATTGCTGCAGTTTGAAATGAAATGTTTGTGTTCTTATTTAACTTTTTGACTTATGAAAGTATCAGTTCATTCATACTGTTTGTAAAGTACCTCGTGGTAAGCTAATATGAACAATGTATTTGTAGATTTTTGTTGGAGAATTTTGTAAAGCAGTTGAGATGGTATCCAATATCTGCAGCTACAGCAACTGTGTGCACCTGTAAAATACCTGCATCATAGCTGTCTGTGAACATTGCTGGTATTTCTGAGAATACACTCCTAGCACAAAATTAAAAATAAATAACAAAAAACATAACATAGGGCCTGATCCGAAGCCCTTTCAGCCAGTGGAAAGACTCCCATTGCCTTCAAGAGGCTTTGGACCAGAACCTTATAGAGCTCTAGAGTCTACAGCAGCCTTTGCATTTGTTCAGCACCCAGCAAGAAAGGGCCCTGATTGGAGCCTTTGAGTGCTACTGTATTACAAATAACTAAGGCTACATTAACATCGCTTAGGTTACATTAACCATGACTTCCAGAGGCCTCCATGACAGGGGTTGTGGGACTCAAACTCTGGAGCTGGCAGCCAGCAGGGCACTAGAAGGGTTCTGACAGCAGCAGTGACAGGCAACAGGGGGCCCATGCAGGGTTGCAGTAACAGGTGACAGACTCGCGCTGGGAGAGAGGGACACCTCGGGCCAGTGGCTGGGGGTACCCTGTTTTCCCTTTGGGAAATAGGGTCACCCCACAGCTCCAAGCCACAATAGTGGTGGGGGAAACTATGGAGCCGCGGAAGCAAAAGTCACAGACAGGTCATAGCTTCTGTGAATCTTTGTTTATTGCCCGTGATCTGTCCACAACTTTTACTAAAAATAACCATGACAAAGTCTTAGTCTTACAAATAATAAAATAATAAACGATAAATGAATATTTAAAATTAAATGTATGCAATGCAATTTTTTATTATTAATCAAAGTTTAAATGAACATCTGAATATTTTACTACCATTAATGCAAACTAATAAAAACATCTATATTTCAATTATTACAAAATGCTTCAGAGCATTTCTTGCTTTTGAATTACATGGGGTGGGAAAGGATGTTTGGCAGATATAAAATGGCAGATTATCATTTATCTGTCTCTTCCCATTAATCCATCATCCACAACTTGGGTTGTAAGACTGCTACCCAACACTTCTTGCCCTACTACTTTCACTCTGTGATACAGTTTACACTCATAGCTGTCTCCTTCTAACCCAAGTTGTGAATGGCAGATAAATGGAGAGGGACAGATAAGTGATTATCTGCATTTTATTATTCTTGATATACATTTTTTTCTTTCTAAAGAATTAAATGAATACAGCCAAAGAAAGGAAGCTGTTGACAAGAAGCCATCAAAGGACTGCCTTCCTTTTAATTTCATGTTAAATAAACTGGTGAGGCACAGTAGGTAGTGAGATATTTTGTTTCCTTTCCCTCTGTTTGATTTTTGCTTTTGTTTTCTAGCTATAGATTTTTTTTTTGCTTTTGTTTTTTTTAGTAGGATACAATACAGATGGCAGAGAATATCTCTGCTGGACGCTTTCTTTTCGGTTCAGCTATTACCTATATGAAAAAAAAAAGAAATACAATCAAAGCACATGGCTTTTCTTTCATTTTTATGTTCTAGCTGGAGAGAAGGTTATTCAAAAAAAGCAAGAAAAAACACCTCATCTGTTTTCTGTTCCCATGATTTTGAAGTAAATATTAAAGTACTACTTCTGAAATTTTGAAATGGCAAAACTCCCATTAACATGAATGGGCACAGGAATAGACCCTATTTATTTATTGAAGTATTTCTTAGTATCTGAAATAAATCTGTAATTTACTGAGATTTGCAAGAGTGCTAGAAAAAAATGCTGCAAAGTCTCAATTCTGTACTCCATTGTTGCAAAACAGGAATGTGAAAGAGACAGTGGGCAGCTCCTACGTATGTTACCCCCAAATGGAAACATTTTGAATAAAAAGCCTTATGCCTATCATCACTCCTCCTTTGCCCTGTATGTCTGGCTGCAGTGTCCCTGGCATTCTTCAAAAGCCCTGGAAAGCACACATCACTAATCTCTGTTTGATTATTAGTAAGGCATATAGGTAGGAATTCCACTCTGTGTCTTGGGTAGAACCCCAGGACCCTGTCATCTTGTGAAATTGATTCGGGGAAGAACAGATTGCTTCATGACAAAACCAGACTCATGGGAGTATCTGTTCAGCATACAAAATGAGTCCCTGTCCAAGTTTTCAGAATGTTTAAAAGAATGATTCTGGATTACATGATCTCTCTTTCTCTCTCTCTCTGTATATATAAAAACACTGGGAAGTTTCAGTGGAAGTAGGGAACACAGGTCTCTTCATGCCAATATCATAGACAACCAGCATTTTGGTTAATGGAGAATTTCTTCCATTTTACCAAAAAAGACCTGAGGAAAGATAAAAGTAAGAGCTTAACTGATATTTCTGGAAGTGAAATGTGACTGTATTCCTGGCCACCACGCTACAAATCAACCTACCTAAGCCAGCACCTCCCGTAAAGATGCCACTGTTTCCATTGCCAGTAGTTAGTGACCAAAGCAATGGCTCTCCTATTCCACATGCCATGCTCTCAGAAGCAGAGGCAGGTACAGACAATCAGCTCAATTGGCAACATTATGATTTAATCAGCCTAGTGTAACAAACAAACAAACAAACAAACAAAACAAAATTCTCCTGCACCAAGACTGCCAAAGAGCATGGCCAATGTGATTA
This sequence comes from Gopherus evgoodei, assembly GCF_007399415.2. NCBI lineage: Eukaryota > Metazoa > Chordata > Testudines > Testudinidae > Gopherus > Gopherus evgoodei. Next base: position 78,873,655 of record NC_044326.1, read on the forward strand.
TGAGTGATATAAAGGAATCATATAATACTTCCAGCTTATATAGAACTCCACCTATCCAAACCTCAGCTATCTGTTTTTATAGTCTCTGAAAAAGTGAGGTTCGCAGATTATTAGTAGAATTAGGAGCAACAAGCCTATCCTTTACTGTCCCGTAATCAAGTACTCTGCACCGTGCAGCTGCTCGTTCCCTTCCTTCTCTCAACTCCTCTTCCCGGTGTCTCATTGTCCTTCAGCCTCTGACCTTCCATCATCTTCAGAGGGAAACCGGCTGGCCCTTGCCCTTACTGGTTCTTCACAGTTGGACCACTCAGTATCTTGTGTCTTCCAAGGCCTGAGAAGGCCCCTGTATCTTCTGGTCAGGGGTGTGCAGCATGTTTTTCCAGAGGCACAGGTACTGCCACTGCTCAACTAAACAATTTAACTCTGGGGTTGCACTGGACCTACAGAAATCCCAAATTTCACAATGCTATTAAAAAAACCCCACCAAGCATCAGAATATTACAGTAATACAGCATCTTGATTCTTGACTTTTTCTCTTTGAGGCCAGGTCCAGACTAGAGCTTTAAATCGATTTAAACAGCGTTAAATCGATTTAACGCTGTAACCGTCCACACTACAGGGTATAGAAAATCAATTTTAAGGGGCCTTAAAATCAATTTCTGTACTCCAGCTAAACGAGAGGAGTAACCCTAATATCGATTTTTTAAAATCGATTTTAAGCTAGTGTGGACGGAAACCGAAGTTAATGGCCTCCGGGAGGTATCCCACAGTGCACCAGTGGCCGCTCTGCACAGGTAAAGGAACTCTACTGCTGGCCAGGTACACAGGAAAAGCCCCGGGAACTTTTAAATTTCATTTCCTGTCTGCCCAGCGTGGAGCTCTCAGCAGCAGAGATAACAATGCAATCTCCTGAGAATAGGAAAAGAGCTCCAGCATGGAACACACAGGAGTTATTGGATCTGATAGCTGTATGGGGAGAAGAGTCAGTACTTTCAGAACTGCGGTCCAGTAGACGAAATGAGAAAACCTTTGAAAAGATTTCTAATGCCATGCAGCAGAGAGGACATAAAAGAGACTCATTGCAGTGCAGAGTTAAAGTGAAGGAGCTCAGACAGGCGTACCAGAAGACCAAAGCAGCAAAGGGCAGGTCGGGATCTGGCCCCAAAACATGCCGCTTCTACGAGGAGCTTAACGCAATATTAGGGAACTGCGCAACGACAAACCCCCCCTTGTCTGTGGATTCAGAGGTGGGGGTAGTGTTCTCTGCCACTGCTGAAGACTTAGAGGACGTTGAAGATGTGGATGAGGAAAAGGAGGAGGACGAGACAGCAGATAGCACAGAGCATTCAATTCCCCCTAACAGCCAGGATCTTTTCTTAACCCTGACAGAAGTACCCTGGCAGCCCTCTCAAGCCAGTAGCCCAGAAAATGAAGCTGTGGAACCGTCCTCTGGTGAGTGCACTTTTTTTAATTAAAAGCATAGCTTGAAAGCAAGCATTTTTTAGTGAGTGATTTGCCATGAGTGCTTGCATGCAGTAGCTGGAATTAGAGTTACTGGAACAGTCTGTTAACATGTCTGGGGATGGAGCGAAAATCCTCCATGGACATCTCTATGAAGCACTCCTGGAGGAACCCCAAAAGCCTTTGCAGAAGGTTTCTGGGCAGGGCTGCCTTGTTCCGTCCGCCATGAAACGAAACTTTACCACGCCATGCCTGGAGCACGTAATCAGGTATCATTGCATGACAAAGCCTAGCAGCGAATGGGCCCGGGGACTGCTGGCATTCAAGAAGCATAATTTCTTTTTCTCTTTCTGTTATCCTCAGGAGAGTGATATCGTTCATGGTCACCTGTTAGAAATTAATGTACTTTAGTAAGGGAACAGAGATGACCATTCTTTCGTGTCTGCTGTATTGCTCCAGTAAATGAAAATCTTTCCTAACATTTAGCCCTGTGGGGGATGGTAGAATGCTAAACATTCCCACGGGGCGGTGTCTCCAAGCACTTGGGCGGCATGAATCATTGCTAGTAATTGTCATGGCAGAGGGGGGAAGGGGTGAGGTGGAAAGCATTAAACCTACCTCCCAGTACAGCAGAGATGCAGATTGTGGGGGGGGCATTCACTATTGCCCTCTGCTGAACCTTTTCCATGGCTTAAGAAAAGAATCCAGTGTTATTCCTTTAAGCACTTTGCCTCCAAAGCGTGCAAGCTACCTGATAATAGCAGGGGGTGCAGGGTAATAAAAGCCATTGAACGGTTCACTGCCATTTCACTTACCATGTTCTCCAGACACGGTTTGTGTGATCCCCTGAACTGCGTCTGAGCTGATATCTCAGTCCACAGCCGCAAGCAATAAGTATTAAAAGAATCCTAAGGCGACCTTGTAGTACAGTTACATGTGTTAGGTACGGTGAATAGTGCAGTTCACTGTGAAAGAGTATAACCATTGTTCTGTGAAATGTGTCTCTTATGATTCTTCTATCACTCTTTCTCCCCCCCACCCCCCACACAGCTGCACATTTCTCCAGCCTCCCTTCTCCTGTCCGACGGGGAGGTCAGATAAGGAGGCTAAGGAAGAAGAGGACACGGGAGGAGATGTTCACAGAAATAATGGCAGTAACCCGTACTGAGAGAGCTCATCGGGGGACTGGAAACATTTGGTCGCAAAGTACAGGGAGGCTGCCAGTCAACGTGAAGACAGGAGGGACGCTAAAAATGATTTGTGGCGGGAGGAAGATCAGCGTTGGTGGGCAGCAACGCTGGAGCTTCTTCGTGATCAGACTGACATCCTCCCCAGTATGCTGGAAGAGCTGCGGGGTCACAGAGTGCCACTGCAGCCCATGTATAACCTCCCTCAGTTTTCACCGTGTCCCACTCCTTCCAGAACCAGGCGTGTAAGAACGCATGGGGGAAGGCTTTCTGCAACTGCCCACTCCACCCCCGTGGACAGTCCAACCAGAAGGCTGTCATTACATTGAAATGCCCTTTATGTCATGTTTCTTCCCTCCTGTACTCCTCCCAAACCTCTCCCGTGGTACCTTTTCATTTTTTTGACTCTCAGTACATGCTATTCAAAGGCAGTGTGAGGGTGGGTTGTTAATGATAGTAAGCAAGCAGTTCTGGAAGGCTGCAGGGAAGCTAGCTTGCAGCATCAGGAGTTAACACATGGGGAGGTGGGTAATAAAGGGGAAATAAACACAGCAGTCACACCGTACCATGGACCATGATAAATCTTGTTTTCAGGGCTTCTTTGATGCGCCTTTTTCTTACCTCCCTCCCTCCCTCCCTTCAAACCTCCCTCCCTCCCCCGGAAAACCCCGAGGTATGAAATTTCATTCAGAGGCTTGATAAAGCAAGCATGAGGGTTGGTTGCTTAAAGGAACTGACTTTTAATAATGAACACAATTTTTAAGCATATAATAGTAACTTTATTTTCAATAAGCAATCAGTTATGGAAGGGTGCAGGGAAGCTTGCTTGCAGCAGCAGGAGTCAAGACATGGGGAGGTGGGTAATAAAAGGGAAATAAACATAGCAGTCACACTGTTCCCTGGTCCATGATGACACTTCTGGGCTCCCTTAACTACCTTTGTGTTCCCTTCCTCCCTCCCTCCCTAACCCTAATCCTTTACTATTCTCCCCCCAAAAAAACCCAACTTATGTAATTCTATTCGCAGGCTTGTAAATGCAAGAGGGAGGGTGCGTTGCTTACAGGGACTGTCTTCTAATAAAGAATTCAATGTTTTCTACAGACAGCAACTTTACTTTCCATAAGCAAGCAGTTCTGGAAGGGTGCAGGGAAGCTACCTTGCAGCAGCAGGACTGAATACATGGGGAGGGTGGTAATCAATGGAAAAGAAACTCTACATTCAAACTGTACCCTGGCCCATGAGGAAGCTACTTTTCAGGGCTTCTCTGATGCGCATAGCATCCTGGTGTGATCTTCTAATTGCCCTGGTGTCTGGCTGCGCATAGTCAGCGGCCAGGTGGTTTGCCTCAGCCTCCCACCCCGCTATAAAGGTCTCCCCCTTACTCTCACAGAGATTGTGGAGCACACAGCAAGCAGCAATAACAAAGGGGATATTGGTTTGGCTGAGATCCGAGCGAGTAAGTAGCGTTCTCCAGCATCCTTTCAATCTGCCAAATGCACATTCTACGACCATTCTGCACTTGCTCAGCCTGTAATTAAACAACTCCTGACCACTGTCCAGGCTGCCTGTGTATGGCTTCATTAGCCATGGCATCAAGGGGTAGGCTGGGTCCCCCAAGATAACTATAGGCATTTCAACATCTCCAACTGTTATTCTCTGGTCCGGGAAGTAAGTCCCTTGCTGCAGCCGTTTAAACAGAGTAGTGCTCCTGAAGACACGAGCGTCATGAACCCTTCCTGGCCATCCCACCTGGATGTTGGTGAAACGTCCCTTGTGATCCACCAGGGCTTGCAGCACCATCGAAAAGTACCCCTTGCGGTTTATGTACTGGGTGCCCTGGTGCTCCGGTGCCAAGATAGGGATATGGGTTCCATCTATGGCCCCCCCACAGTTAGGGAATCCCATTGCAGCAAAGCCATCCACTATGACCTGCACGTTTCCCAGAGTCACAACCTTTCGTAGCAGCAGCTTAATGATTGCTTTGGCTACTTCCAGCACAGCAGCCCCCACAATAGATTTGCCCACTCCAAATTGATTACCGACTGACCGGTAGCTGTCTGGCATTGCAAGCTTCCAGATGGCTATTGCCACTCACTTCTCCACTGTGAGGGCTGGTCTCATCCTGGTATTATGGCATTTCAGGACAGGGGAAAGCAAGTCACAAAGCTCAAAGAAAGTGCTCTTACACATGCGAAAGTTCCACAGCCACTGCGAATCGTCCCACACCTGCAGGACTATGCGGTCCCACCAGTCAGTGCTTGTTTCCCGTGCCCAAAATCGGCGAGGAATGGGTAGAACCTCCCCCATAACCGTCAGGAGCTCCAAAGCGCAGGGGCCCGCAGTGTCGGAAAACTCGTTCTCCAAGTCCTCATCACTGTCATCCCTGCACTGAAGCATTCTCTCTTGCATTTCTGTCTCATGGTTCAGCATGGATAGCACAAGAATGCGTGAACTGTTTACAGCATCCGCGATCAAGGATAAGAGCTGACCAGGATCCATGCTTGCTGCAAAATGGCGTTTTCTCACTGCAGCCAGTAAAAAACGCGCGAAGTGACTGTCTGCCGCCTTCAGGAAGGGAAGGGGTGAGACTGTACCCAGAACCACCCACGACGGGGATTTTGGCCCCATCATGCACTGGGGTAGTAACCCATAATTCCAATGGGCAGGGACCCCTGCAGGAACTGTGGGATAGGTACCCAGAGTGCAACGCTCTGGGTTTCGATGGACGCCAGGGAACATGGACGCTCAAGATCGATGTAAGTCGCCGTAGTGTGGACGCACAAAATCGATTTTATAAACCCTGCTTTATAAATTTGATTTTGAAACCACTGATTTTAACCTGTAGTGTGGACATGGGCTGAGACACAGAAAGAGGGCTAAATTCTGACTCTTGATGTGTATGTGACTCCTGCATGCAACCGAGGACAGAATTTGGCCTGTAGAGTTAATTACTGCTTTAGGGTCTTCTATTGGAAAAGATGAGATAAAACAAGCCATTAGAAATGTAAAATGCCCACATTTATATGGTTTCATGTATAAAGCTTTTAAATGTTTTCAAGGCTTCCTTGCTTAAAAACTGGAACTCAGTTAAAGACACTGAATCTAAAATGACTTCAGGAGGAATGCTATGGAGGAATTATTCAACGATCCTCAAGCCAGACTGAGACCCACTTCTTTGTCCCAATTAACTCCCTGTGTCTCAACAGTTCTCATTCAAAGATGTCAGTAAAGGATTTATGGCCAAATTTGTCACTTATTTCTATCTGTACAAACCCAGACTTTTTGAGAGCAAAAGTTGTCCCATAGAATCTAAAACTGAAGGGGAAAATCCTCTTATCTTTTTCTCTTCTGTACTGGCTCTATTAAATGTAGATTTCCTCTGAATATTGGATGCGTACCAAATAAAATATATTATTCAGAGCACCATAATTATCAGCAGTCTGAGTGTTTGACAAATATCTCAAATATAATCACTAATATTATGAGTAAAGAAAACAATTTTAAGTGTATTGCCTACTGTGCTTGACATTAAGTTGAGCATGGCGCCTAAGTTCAATTACTATAAAGAAAAATAGGGACATTGAGGATCAAATTCAGCTCACAGGTAATTAATGCAACTCTATTATCTGACTTCAAGATTTGCACCTGCTTAGATGATGGCTAAATTTGGCCCTCATTCTTCTAAAGGTAGACAGGATACTGTACATATCTGATCATCACTCATGTCAGATACCAAAAGATATTTTACTCATTTGAGTAAGAAAGAAAAGTCTTCAGAACTGAATCAAGCTGTTCTTATTACATGATTATAACTAAATGTTAAAAGATAAAGAAAAATACAAAAACTGAATCATTTCCAACTGTTAAAAAAGAAAATCAATATAATAAAAATATAAGAAACAATAATGAAATGAAGAGGTACTTTTAATTGCCAACTTGGCCATTATTTGCAGCATGACTTTACTATTGGTATCCAAGAAATGTTTCAAAATTGAACAAGTCTTCGGAGTAGCTGCCGGTTTTAAATAGCAGGGTTAGTGAAGTATCTTCAGCGTCCTAAAATTGCTAAAACCATTTAATCACATAGGCTTAGGGTATTAGCTCATATTTCTCAAACCAAAAGCAAGCAAGCAAGCAGTAGCTAAAAGTAGCATGAATTTCACATTTTCATTGTATTTCTGCTTCTCAGTCTCTGTGTCACATCTTCACTCTTGGCTTCTTACTTACACAGCCAGCTACAAGATTTATACCAAACTGTAAAATAGCCTGGCTACCTCACTAGTATGGAGAGGGAGATATGGAGGACTGATGTGATCAGAATAATTACTGACATTTAAGCTTCTTGTAATGGAGAAAAATCCTTGGAGAATAAACTCACCATGAAAAAGATACTTCTGAGCAGTATACTGTATTCCTTTATAATTTCACCCCAAAGAAAAAACAGTATGTTTGTTACAACAGTCACCCTTCTTCACTAGGTTTTTGTTACAGTGAAAATACAGATCAGCCTGGGGAGCTGGAGTACAGCAACTTTCAGATGGCAGTGCAGTTTCAGGATCAGATCCTCAATTGGTGTACATTGTGATAGGTCTAGCCCTGAATCAGACTTCAGTGAAGCTAGGTTACTTTACACAACCTTATGATCTGGTTCTCAAAGGAAACTTTGACATGGTGGCTACAATTCATACTGTCTAACAAATTCCATCCACATCCTTATATAAATAAATAAATATAAATATTGAGCTTCTAATGTCCTAAACATATGAGCCCTGGTTCACTTTAGTACATATCTCCAAACGTTAATCTACTTGATTGCATAATATCTGACAATTTTGAATGAAGATTATTATTTTTGGTGGCTCTTATTTGGTTGCTACTTGCCTGATGTTACGCTGCAAGGACTCCATGGCAGTTATGCCTGAAAAAAAGGCTTCAGTGACAGACGCATACTTATTATCCAGGGAGTGAGTGACATGTACATATAAGGCATGAGTAAAAGCCATCATTCTTTACCTTGAGTTTACAAACAGTTTTGCCTAAAGGACCATGTGAGGGAAAATACAGTGGGCTTACAACTTTGGCCAGGCTTTTAGGTCGAAACTTTGGATAAGCTTCTTTTTAAGCTGTGTTGAAATTTGGTTCAGCTTGTCTCTGTGTATAAGGGGAAGAGAGGAGGGGGAAACAAAGTGATGAAAGAATGAAGGAAAGTTCCTTCTGTGTGTCAAGAGGTGAAAGGAGTCACAGTGGAAAGTTCCCAAAATGGAACAATGGCTTTGTGTGTACAAAGGGCATGCGGGGGTAGAAAGATGTGGTCAGGGCCCCAAAAAGAGGAACTGGAATTGGATAAAGGGGAACCGGGAAATCTGTTAAGTTACAACAGCTGAGCTTGCTGTCAGGACTACAGAAAAGGTGTTAAAACAGTCAAATCGCAGACTTGGCTAGGGATAACAAAAATAGGAAAAACCATATATGGAAAAGTAATTGGTCAGCTTGCTTGTGATTAACATTGTATCCCAAATAAGGCAATTAAAATGTGTAACAAGCATGCTACAGTTTTCGGTTTTACCCTTTATAAACTTGGTAAGAATTGTAGAGAGCAGAGCAGCTTGCCTCTTGCGTGGGGTCATGCTGTCTCTCCCTGCATATATGCTTGTATGAAATAAAGGAGCCTCAGGCTGTCTGATTTAAAATCAACCATGTGGTCAATTTTCGACAACAACCAAATCCAAGAATTCACAGGGAAGTAAGGCAAATTCACACTTCATTTTTTCTACATAGTTGAGTGTACTTTGATCTTTCTAAAATCTTTAATGTTAAGTGTTGCCTAGTTCCTTATAACCATTTGGAAGGGTATTTGGCAGAGCAGGGCATGCAAGCAGAAATATTATCCAGTGTGATCTGACTTGAATATAAATAACTATTTGATGGCAATATAACTTCCACAATTTCCTTTGTGCTACATATTAATCTTCTCTATATAATGTCATAAAATTTTAGAGTAATCCCTTTTTGTGAAGAATGACTGCACTGCACCTTCAAGCAAGAGTTTTTTTGGCAGGTCTGGACGAGTGAATGGAACAGTGCTCTATGGCTAGGGAATGGGGAGAGATGAAAACTGCTGCAAAAGGGGCAGAGTGGTAGCTGACTTATCCCCTAGGAATGCAGGGTCTGAAAAGGAGCAGAATGGTGCCAGGAGCCTTCCTTTTACACAGACCAAGGCAGGCAGGACCCACCCTCCATCTCTTTTAGGTGGTTAAATACTAGTTTGGTTAACACCTGCTGTGGGAATTACACTACCCGTCTCTTTTTGGTGGAAGGACTCTGTTCATGCACAGTATGATAGGTGGTAGGCCATGTGTCTCAACTCACCATTTAAGTGTACAGCAGATGTCCAGTGCAGATACTCCATAGGAAAGGCATACAGTGACCGGATAAATGACTTGGAAAAGGATTTAAAAAGAGGTGTTCATTAAAGGAATGAATGGGGGGGAAGTTGGGGACTCCTATGATTGGTACAGCAGGGAGCCAACCCCCTATTCTTATAGCCCACCTTAGCCCTCCTGGGAGGCAGGGGTGGGTGGTAAGGTCCCAGCAATGGATTTGCTGGAGGAACCAGGAGGGAAAAAAAGGTGGAGCTGGTGGCAGCCCTTCACCCTGGGTATGGAAAAAGAGGGGGAGCTGTTAAAAGCCTCGTGGGTAATTATGGAATAAACATGGTGTTTACCTGCACTGTACACTGTTTTCTGCCAGGTAGTCCCGGACATCTAATAATAAAGTTGCATCCTGATTAAACCCATGTCAAATGTCTCCTGTTGTTCTTTTGACACAGCCAGACAATGTAAAAAAGGCACCATGGTAACAGGGCCCAAGAATTTTATGAATGATATACTGTGTATTTTGAGTACATGAGGCAGCCTACATTGCATTTGTTCTTGTTCCAAGTCTGTTTAGATGTCTGATCATCTTATTTTATGGCTACCTTTTCATGAACTGTCACTTATTTTGGGCTAATCATTAAACTGTAGGAAATGCTGGTGTTGTTTTTTTCATTTCACAGTATGACATATATGGCAACATCCTGCCACATCCTTTGAAGACCTTACTGAATTAAATTAAAGCATCTTTGGTCCATTATATTAAATGAATGATTTATGTAGGATTGAGGGCTGGGATTATATGTAAACTCTCTAGGGTGGAGATGTGACAGATGTGAGGCCTGGAAGTTCAAAGGATTATATTGAAAATATGCCAGACAAGAATGGACTTTTGGGACAATAAATGTTAAATGGATTTCCTGGGGACTATATAGGGAGAGGTTAATGTAAATACTCCATCTCTGGTCATGCAAAAAAAGCCAACAGCTTTTTGAAGCTACAACCTGTGGAGAGAGTGATTGTCTGCTGATTACGTGATCCTGGAGATCGAAGATCCCAGCTGTAAAAAAGAAGCAGGGTGATCTACCCAGTCTCTGAATCTAGTTATGAGTCTAGTCTAGTCTGAGATAGTTACGAACTTGTAACCATGGGGAAAACCCAATAGTAAGATCTGAAGGACTAACACCTTTTTAAATTTTTTTAATATGTTTTCTCTGTAATCTTTTCAAATTAAGAACAAATGTGCTTGCCTAGAAAGAGCTGTGTGGTAATTTAAAACTGCAGGCAATATGCTGGTCAAAACCTCTGGAAAGAAAGCAAAGCTCATATGCTGGCTTTTAGGCAGTCTGGCTTGCTGGGACTATTACAGTATAGGCAGGGAACTGTGCAGCTTTAAATATCCCATCATCAGGAGGGAGTGAAACATGGATCTTCACCCAAGAGAGGTTACAGCTGGGAGCCAGGAGCCTACCGTGAGTGCTATTAGTGAACCACAGAATAGTGGAGCAGATACTCTGAAACTGCAACACATAGCCATTTCTTCATACCTCAGAAAATGTTCAATGCATTATATAAGAAGCTAAAACCACTGTTTGTGCCTGCCCTTCATTTAATTAGCCACCCACAATCTTTATTCTCTTTGAGGTAATCACATCAGTTAAAAAAAAATCACACTCTCCAACCAGGCAGATTTTATTGCAATGATATTTCAATGCAGTGCATTTTATACTCATTGCCACATATCTGATTTGGAGATGGAAGCCTAAATCGAAACTATAGGTGTAATGTAAAGAGTAAAGTTTTCATCATTAGAGCTGGACAATTAATATTTAAAAAGCATTTGCAAACATTTGTTTGATTAAAAACATGAAATACCCTGAATAATATTGGAAACCTGTTTTTGTTGTCTTTTGCAAACATTTACATGAGCAAAAGTTTATTCAGAAAAAGATTGTGGAAAGAAAGTGCCACAGTTGTTCATGCATACATGAAAACTAAAGTGGAACTATTTGTAAAATATTAATGGCAGAATATACACACGGAGTGCCACATTTTAAGAAAGATGTGAATAAATTAGACAGAGTCCAGAAGAGAGCTACAAAAATGACAAAAGGTTTATAAAACCCAACCAATGAGGAAACAAAACCTGAGTATGTTTAAAAAGAAACTAAACTGCTCTAAAAAGGATTGTGATCAATTATATTCCATGTCCACTGAAAGTAGAACAAGAAGAAATGAGCTTAATCTGCAGCAAGGGAGATTTAGGTTAGTTATTAGGAAAAACTTATAAGGATACTTAAGTTCTGCAACAGGATTCCAAGGGAGATTGTGGAATCCCCATCATTGGAGCTTTTTAAGAAGTTAAACAAACACTTGTTAGAGACAGTGTAAGTATACTTGGTCCTGCCTCGCGCAGAAGGCTGGACTAGATAACCTGTCGAGGTTCCTTCCAAACCTATATTTTTATGATTCTATAATCTGTATGCAAGGCTGTTCCTACCCATACGCAAAGTATGCAGCTGTGTAGGGCACCAGGAAATTTGGGGTACCACATTTCCAACCCCTGCTCCACCTCTTCCCCATGGCCTCCGCCCCTTCTCCACTCCAGCCCTGCCATTTCCTGCCCCTGCTCTGCCCCTGCCCCACCTCCACTTCACCCCTTCCCCAAGCCCCAGCCCCTCCTCCACTCCCACCCCACCTCTTCCCACCCCTGCTCCGTCCCAGTCCCATTCCCACTTCCCTGAGGACTGCTGCAGGGGTTGGACCTGCATTCACTGCATGTTAAGTGAAGCGACCCGGCTCCAGCCTGTTTCGCTCCCCTGGCTCCCAGCTGCACTGCCAGTGAGTGCTGGGAGGCAGTTCCCCCCTTTTCCCCCCAAGGCTGGAAGCCAGGGGAGCAAGCCGAGTGGGCTGGGGCGGGGAGTGGGGCTGCGTAGGGCACCAAAATGGCTAGGGATAGCCCTGTCTGTATGCTGTCCACAAAGATACATCCTGCTTATTGATTCTTATGAATTAGTCCATGTCATAAACAAATAGCTAAGGGTTAATGTCTCTTACACCTGGAAAGAGGTAACCTGAAGCACCTGACCAGAGGACCAATCAGGAAACCAGACTTTTTCAGGTCTGGGTGGAGGGAAGTTTGTGTCTGAGTTCTTGTCTTGTGCCTATCTCTCTCTTGGCTATGGGAAGGATTTCTCTATTTCCTGTTTTCTAATCTTCTGTTTCCCAGTTGTAAGTACAAAAGATCAGATAGTGATTTATATTTTTTTTTGTATTTTACATGTGTGTAGTTGCTGGAGTGTTTTGAATTGTATTCTTTTTTAATAAGGCTGTTTATTCATATTTCTTTTAAGCAATTGACCCTGTATTTGTCACCTTAATACAGAGAGACCATTTTTATGTATTTTTCTTTCTTTTTACATAAAGCTTTCTTTTTAAGACCTGTTGGAGTTTTTCTTTAGTGGGGAACTCCAGGGAATTGAGTCTGTGCTCACCAGGGAATTGGTGGGAGGAAGAAGTCAGGGGGAAATGTGTGTGTGGTAGATTTACTAGCCTGACTTTACATTCCCTCTGCATGAGGGGGAAGAGAGATTAGCTCTCGGTACTTCTGTTTTCCAAGGCTGGAAACGGGGAGGGTGGAACCCCTCTGTTTAGATTCACAGAGTTTGCTTCTGTTTATCTCTCCAGGAACCCAGGGAGGGAATACCTGGAAGGGAGAAGGGAAGGGAAATGGTTTATTCCTCTTTGTTGTGAGACTCAAGGAATTTGGGTCTTGGGGTCCCCAGGGAAGGTTTTTGGGGGGACCAGAGTGCCCCAAAACACTCTAATTTTTTGGGTGGTGGCAGCTTTACCAGGTCCAAGCTGGTAACTAAGCTTGGAGGTTTTCATGCTAACCCCCATATTTTGGACGCTAAGGTCCAAATCTGGGACTAGGTTTATTGACATGAGTGGCAGCGTTTGTGGGAAAGATAGAATCCAGAAGCCAGTAGGAATATTATATTTTTCTTTCCTCTGCTAGGGGCTTTTAAGCAGAGAGGAATGGTTTGGTTTTAAAAGGAACCAGAGAGAATTTTTTTTTCTCTGCTCTCTCTTGAAGTTTCTGGCTTGCATATTAAGCAAGGAACCATTAAGCTGTGACAAACAGGTCTTTTGTCCGACAATAGCACTCTCATTAGGAGTCAAATACCAGCACTATACACATGCAAATAAAGTGGTTTTTCTGGTTTACTTTACATTTAAAAGATTAGCTAGAGGAAGAAAGGGAAAAAGGCACTGTTGCTAGGCAGACCCCAGGAGGCAACAGAGAACCTGCAGTTCAGAAGATAAACACCGGAGGGCACCCCAACACAAGAAAATAAGAACCATGCCTAACAAGACAAAAATGGAGGCCGAAGAACAAATCAAAGACGCCGAGCACAGGCGAGATATGGAAAAAAAAATACAGGAACTAGAAATAAAACAAAAAGAGATAGAGATGAAAGAAAGAGAAGAACAGATCAAACAGGCAGCCCATAAAAGAGAACAAGAAGCCAAAAATGCAGCCCACCACAGAAAACTAGAAGAAGAAGAGGTGGCCCACCGCCAAGACATGGAAAAACAACAAAAAGAAAGTGAAGAGAAGGAAAAACAGAGAAAACATGAACTGGATTTAGCGCAGGCTGGGCAGCATGCGCCAATCAATCCTAACAACCCTTCGCCAATTATGGTTCCACATCACAGGAAATTTCCCACCTACGAGGCAGGTGATGACACCGAGGCCTTCTTGGAAAATTTTGAAAGAGCCTGTCTTGGGTACAGCATCTCTGAAAACCAGTACATGATAGAATTGAGGCCACAGCTCAGCGGACCTTTAGCAGAGGTGGCAGCTGAAATGCCTAAGGAGAACATGAACGACTATAAACTTTTTCAAACCAAGGCCAGATACAGAATGGGGATCACCCCGGATCATGCCCGTCGGCGTTTCAGAACCCAAAAGTGGAAACCAGATGTGTCATTTCCCAAACACGCCTACTACGTTGGGAAAAATTATGAGGCCTGGATATCAGGACACAATGTTAAATCCTTGGAAGAACTGCACCTCCTCATACAAATGGAGCAGTTCCTGGATAGTGTTCCTGAGGACATAACACGGTACATACAAGATGGAAAATCAAAAAATCTCACCGAGGCGGGGGAGATTGGAGCCAGATGGATGGAAGTGGCAGAAGGCAAGAAAGCTACTGTCAAGGGGAACTAATACCCCAGAGGGCACACCGACCATAAACCCTACAACCGAGGGCAGCCAAAAACCCCACCTACAACCCTAGTAAAGCCACAGACACACTATTCTTCCACCTCACCGGTTTCCAGTAACTCACCTCGACCCAGTGACCCATCAGATGGAAGATGCTTTAAGTGTAATGAACTGGGACATATCAAGGCCAACTGTCCAAAGACCGCCATCCGAGTGCAGTTCATTACACCACCATCACACCAAAGATTCCCAGGCCCAGATGCCTCTCAAATACCCTTGGAGCGAAGGGAAAATGTGAGAGTGGGTGGAAAGAAGGTTACTGCGTGGAGAGACACGGGGGCACAAGTGTCAGCTATCCACCAATCCTTCGTTGACCCCAAATTCATCAACCCAAAGGCCCAAGTGACAATTTACCTCTTCATGTAACAAGCTGTAGACTTGCCTACAGCTAAACTGTCTATCCAGTACAAAGGCTGGTCAGGAATGTGGATTTTTGCAGTTTATGACAAATATCCCATCCCCATGCTACTAGGGGAAGACTTGGCCAACCAGGTGAAGCGGGCCAAGAGAGTGGGAATGGTTACATGCAGCCAAACCAGACAAGCTTCCAAACCCATTCCTGTTCCTGAGCCGTCCACAGAGGCCCCGTCTGTGTTACCAGAGACCCAGACAGAGGTAGTGGACCCGGATTCCATGCCAACCACTGAAACAGCCACAGCACCTCCAGTCCCAGTCCCGGAACTGGAACAGCAACCAGCACCAGCAATTGCAACCACATCTTCAAACTTAACGCCAGTGGGCGCCAGCGAGCCAGAACTGGCAGAAGCAACAGACACCCATACCCAAAAGGCACAGCCAGAGCCTGAAATACCCTCAGGTGCACCAGCGGAGAGCGGTTCACCAGCAACGGAAACAACCCCATCAGCTACAGCGCTTCCAGAGGGACCAAGCCCAAGTCCACAGTCTGAGGAAGAACTGGTGACCCCAGCCTCAAGGGAATAGTTCCAGACTGAGCAGGAAGCAGATAACAGCCTTCAGAAAGCTTGGGCGGCGGCACGGAGCACCCCACCGCCTCTCAGCTCTTCTAATCGATCCCGGTTTGTTATAGACCAAGGACTTTTATACAAGGAGATTCTTTCTGGTGGACACCGGGAAGAATGGCAGCCACAAAAACAGTTGGGGGTTCCAACTAAGTACCGGGGGAAGCTCTTAAGCTTAGCCCATGATCATCCCAGTGGCCATGCTAGGGTGAACAGAACCAAGGACCGGTTAGGAAAGTCCTTCCACTGGGAGGGGATGGGCAAGGACGTTGCCAAGTATGTCCGGTCTTGTGAGGTATGCCAAAGAGTGGGAAAACCCCAAGACCAGGTCAAGGCCCCTCTCCAGCCACTCCCCATAATTGAAGTCTCATTTCAGCGAGTAGCTGTGGATATTCTGGGTCCTTTCCCAAAAAAGACGCCCAGAGGAAAGCAGTACGTACTGACTTTCGTGGACTTTGCTACCCGATGGCCGGAAGCAGTAGCTCTAGGCAACACCAGGGCTAACACTGTGTGCCTGGTCCTAACAGATATTTTTGCCAGGGTAAGTTGGCCCTCCGACATCCTTACAGATTCAGGATCTAATTTCCTGGCAGGGACTATGCAAAAACTGTGGGACACGCATGGGGTGAACCACTTGGTTGCCACCCCGTACCACCATCAAACCAATGGCCTGGTGGAAAGGTTTAATGGAACTTTGGGGGCCATGATACGTAAATTCATCAACGAATACTCCAATAATTGGGACCTAGTGTTGCAGCAGTTGCTGTTTGCCTACAGGGCTGTACCACATCCCAGTTTAGGGTTTTCACCGTTTGACTTGTGTATGGTCACGAGGTTAAGGGGCCATTACAGTTGGTGAAGCAGCAATGGGAGGGGTTTACGCCTTCTCCAGGAACTAACATTCTGGACTTTGTAAGCAACCTACAAAGCACCCTCCGACACTCCTTAGCCCTTGCTAAAGAGAACCTAAAGGATGCTCAGGAAGAGCAAAAGGCCTGGTATGACAGACATGCCAGAGAACGTTCCTTCAAGGTAGGAGACCGGGTTATGGTCTTGAAGGCACAACAGGCCCATAAGATGGAAGCATCATGGGAAGGGCCATTCATGGTCCAAGAGCGCCTGGGAACTGTGAACTACCTCATAGCATTTCCCAATTCCTCACTAAAGCCCAGAGTGTACCATGTTAATTCTCTCAAGCCTTTCTATTCCAGAGACTTACAGGTTTGTCAGTTTATAGTCCAGGGAGATGATGCTGAGTGGCCTGACGGTGTCTACTACGACGGGAAAAAAGACGGTGGCGTGGAAGAGGTGAACCTCTCAACCACTCTGGAACGTCTGCAGCGGCGACAAATCAAGGAGCTGTGCACTAGCTTCACCCCATTGTTCTCAGCCACCCCAGGACGGACTGAACGGGCATACCACTCCATTGACACAGGTAATGCTCACCCCATTAGAACCTCACCCTACCGGGTGTCTCCTCATGCCCAAGCTGCTATAGAACGGGGTATCCAGAACATGCTACAGATGGGTATAATCTGCTCATCTACCAGTGCATGGGCATCTCCAGTGGTTCTGGTACCCAAACCCGATGGGGAAATACGCTTTTGCGTGGACTACTGTAAGCTAAATGCGGTAACTCGTCCGGACAACTATCCAATGCCACGCACCGATGAGCTATTGGAGAAGTTGGGACATGCCCAGTTCATCTCTACAATAGACTTAACCAAGGGGTACTGGCAAGTACCGCTAGATGAACCTGCCAAGGAGAGGTCAGCATTCGTCACCCATGCGGGGGTGTATGAATTTAATGTCCTTCCTTTCGGCCTTCGAAATGCACCCGCCACCTTCCAGAGGCTGGTAGATGGTCTACTAGCAGGACTGGGAGAATATGCAGTTGCCTACCTCGATGATGTGGCCATTTTTTCAGACTCCTGGCCCGAACACCTACTACACCTGGAAAAGGTCTTTGAGCGCATCAGGCAGGCCGGACTAACTGTTAAGGCCAAAAAGTGTCAAATAGGCCAAAACAGAGTGACTTACCTGGGGCACCAGGTGGGTCGAGGAACCATAAATCCCCTACAGGCCAAGGTGGATGCTATCCAAAAGTGGCCTGTCCCAAGGTCAAAGAAACAGGTCCAATCCTTCTTAGGCTTGGCCGGGTACTACAGGCGATTTGTACCACACTACAGCCAAATTGCTGCCCCACTGACCGACCTGACCAAAAAGATCCAGCCAAATGCAGTTAAGTGGACTGATGAGTGTCAAAAGGCCTTTACCCAGCTTAAAGCGATGCTCATGTCTGACCCTGTGCTCAGGGCCCCGGACTTTGACAAGCCATTCCTAGTAACCACGGATGCATCTGAGCGTGGTATAGGAGCAGTTCTCATGCAGGAAGGACCAGATCACAACTTCCATCCTGTCGTGTTTCTCAGCAAGAAACTGTCTGAGAGGGAAAGTCGCTGGTCAGTCAGTGAAAAGGAATGCTATGCCATTGTGTACGCCCTGGAAAAGCTATGCCCATATGTTTGGGGACAGTGGTTCCAGCTACAAGCTGACCATGCTGCGCTAAAGTGGCTTCATACTGCCAAGGGGAACAACAAGAAACTTCTTCGTTGGAGTTTTGCTCTCCAAGATTTTGATTTTAAAATTCAGTACATCTCAGGAGCTTCTAACAAAGTAGCTGATGCACTCTCCCGTGAGAGTTTCCCAGAATCCAGTAGTTAAAAAGTGTTCTTAAAATGTAGAAGTCTGTTAGTTATATACTTAGTGGTATATGTAAAGGTGCATGTGTTGTATTAATCTGTTTATTTGAAAGTTCTAGGAGGAAATCGCCGCCAGTGAGCTTCCCCACTGTCTGCAATTTGGGGGGCGTGTCATAAACAGATAGCTAAGGGTTAATGTCTCTTACACCTGGAAAGAGGTAACCTGAAGCACCTGACCAGAGGACCAATCAGGAAACCAGACTTTTTCAGGTCTGGGTGGAGGGAAGTTTGTGTCTGAGTTCTTGTCTTGTGCCTATCTCTCTCTTGGCTATGGGAAGGATTTCTCTATTTCCTGTTTTCTAATCTTCTGTTTCCCAGTTGTAAGTACAAAAGATCAGATAGTGATTTATATTTTTTTTTGTATTTTACATGTGTGTAGTTGCTGGAGTGTATGGAATTGTATTCTTTTTTAATAAGGCTGTTTATTCATATTTCTTTTAAGCAATTGACCCTGTATTTGTCACCTTAATACAGAGAGACCATTTTTATGTATTTTTCTTTCTTTTTACATAAAGCTTTCTTTTTAAGACCTGTTGGAGTTTTTCTTTAGTGGGGAACTCCAGGGAATTGAGTCTGTGCTCACCAGGGAATTGGTGGGAGGAAGAAGTCAGGGGGAAATCTGTGTGTGTTAGATTTACTAGCCTGACTTTGCATTCCCTCTGGGTGAGGGGGAAGAGAGATTAGCTCTCGGTACTTCTGTTTTCCAAGGCTGGAAATGGGGAGGGTGGAATCCCTCTGTTTAGATTCACGGAGTTTGCTTCTGTTTATCTCTCCAGGAACCCAAGGAGGGAATACCTGGAAGGGAGAAGGGAAGGGAAATGGTTTATTCCCCTTTGTTGTGAGACTCAAGGAATTTGGGTCTTGGGGTCCCCAGGGAAGGTTTTTGGGGGGACCAGAGTGCCCCAAAACACTCTAATTTTTTGGGTGGTGGCAGCTTTACCAGGTCCAAGCTGGTAACTAAGCTTGGAGGTTTTCATGCTAACCCCCATATTTTGGACGCTAAGGTCCAAATCTGGGACTAGGTTTATGACAGTCCATCTCATAGTGTCACTAGATAAAATATACAACATTGGTTCTGTAACAAGCAGAGCACTCATCCAGGACAATTTTTTTAAGAGGCAACTAACAAATCAGATTCATGACAACAATGTAGTTTTATTTTACATGTAAATCTTAATTTTTACAGATCTATAACTATAAAACCCTATAATTTATAAACTATAAATGAAATCATAAGTTTGCTGTACATTTGTGATGATACACTATAAATGAAGGCAAAAAAACAGTAGTCAGCAGAATAATTTCAGGTAACTGAATGACTAGGTTTTATAAGAAAAAGGGTTTTGTTGTTTTTACTACAATTCACTTCTAAGTTTTTATTTGAAATGCACAAGGTCATTTTGCAATATGTTGCTGGAATGCTAATCATATTTAGTACTGACACCTATTATGTATTGTCAAAATTACCTTCTTTCCTTTGTAGTTTCTCAACATAATCTATATTATTTATTTTCAAATGCTTTAAAAGAAATACCAGAAATCTAGAAGTATAATAGTAGCACTGTTCACACTACTTAAAGGTTTTGTCAGTACTTATAAACCTCTACTTTCATGGATTCATAACTGGACCATAAAAATTCACTCCAGTGTTTGGCTTGACATATAAATACTCATCCTGGGAGTCTTTTTATTTTAAATTTCTGGAACTTATATTTATATATTTAAGTTATAGAAAAATGTTTTAAAATTAACCTGTTCTGAGTGAATCTCTTCTAGGTCCTCTTACTAAAAAATATACAACATGACATTTTGGAGTATAATGGACCCAGCCTTTTTGTACAAAAAAATTTTAAAAATCTGTTAGCTTTTAAAGATATAAAATATAATACTCCAAAAATGTAATATGCCTAATCTCAAAAGCCTGAGCTTAATTTTTTTCCTCATGCTTGTAATGAGTTTTCCTTGTGTAAAGAAGCAGGGTGATCTTGCGTAAACAGACCAGTATTGACTTGGAGTACGTCTTCCCTACCCACCGTACCGGCGGGTAGCAATTGATTGCTCGAGGATCGATATATCATGTCTCATCTAGACACGATATATCGATCCCCGAATGTGCTTATATCGATTCCGTAACTCCACCAACCTGAACGGAGTTGCGGAATCGACAGGGGGAGCCACGGACATCGATCTCGCACTGTGAGGACAGTGAGTAATTCGATCTTAGATACTTCGACTCCAGTTACGTTAGTCACGTAGCTGAAGTTGCGTATCTAAGATCGATTTTCCCCCATAGTGTAGACCCGCCCTTGGTCTATTTACAGGAGTGCTGGAACAATTTGTGTAATGGGGTGCTGAGAGCCCTTGAATCAAACTGTAAACGCTGAATATGATGGAAACCACTTCAAACCGGGGGCACAGTACCCTCCGCACCTCTAGTTCCAGCATTTATGCCCATTTATGCATGTGAGTAGTATGAAACACATAACCTTTCCCAATAATAAAAATTGAGTTTTTCTGCTTCTTCCTCCATTCTGCTCAGGTTATTTACAAGAAGGAAAGGAACAAACATCCTTGGTTGCAGAGCTCCTGACTTTTGGCTTTTGTTATATACTCTCTTTACCAGATACTGACTGCTCCATATACCTTCTCTTTTCTTTTAAATCCTTCCTTAAAGCACACAGCTTCCAAAAGGTCTGTTAAACATGCGTCTCATCTCAAGTAAGTGACCACTGGAAGCAAGGCATAAGTTAGCCTAACTATCTGTGACATACTTGGCATCCTGGTTCCTGAGGATTTGTCAAGTATTTGCCAGCAAACATCCCATATGCAGTTTATTACAGGCAGGGCTGGTAACATCATGTCTTAGTAAGATTGCCTGACTTCTCTGATTCTAACATCTCATTTTCAGTTGCTTGTAAGATCAAAAAACTTCAAAAACATTAGAAACAAGAGAAAGAGGAAGGGAAATGTAAGTCTACTTAGCAGGGAAAGCAACATCAAAAAGGCTGAGGTATTTAATGCCTATTTTGCTTCAGTATTCACTAAAAAGGCCAGTGGTGACCAGATATAGACAATTAATATTAGCAATGAAGAAGAAACGCAAGCCAAAACAGGAAAATAAAAGATTAAAGAACTTTAGATTAATAAGATGTGTTCAAGTCAGCTGAGCCTGATAAAATTCATCCTAGGGTACTTAAGGAACCAGCAGAAGCAATCTCAGAACCATTACCAATTATCTTTGAGAACACAGCTATCATGTGTGAGGTCCCAGAGAGTTGCAGAAGGGCAAACATAGTACCTATTTTTAAAGTGGGGGGGGGAGAAGGACCCAGGGAATTATAGACCAGTCAGCCTAACTTCAATACCTGGAAGATACTTTAAACAATTATTAAACAATTAATTTGTGACCTCCTAGAGGATCACAGGGTTACAATTATGAATTTGTCAAGTACAAATCATGCCAGACCAACCTAATTTCCATCTTTGACAGGGTTACTGACCTAGTGGACAGTGGAACAGTCCCACATGACACAGTCCCATCTGACACTCTTATAAGCAAACTACGGAAATGTGGTCTAGATGAAAATACTATAAGGTGGGTGCACAACTGGTTGAAAGACTTTACTCCAAGAATAGTTATTGATGGTTTGCTGTCAAACTGGGAGAAAATATCTAGTGGGATCCCATAGGGGTCTTTTCTGTGTCTTAGACAATTCAACATTTTCACTAATTACTTGCATAATGGAATGAAGAGTATGCTTATAAAATTTGTGAATGGCTCGAAGTCAGGAGTGGTCGTACGTAGTATGGAGGATAGGATTAGAGTTAAAAATTACCTTGACAAATTGGTGAATTGGTCTGAAATCAGCAAGATTAAATTCAATAAAAACAAGCACAAGTTCTACGCTTAAGAAGAAAAACATCAAATGCACAAATACAAAATTGGAATAACAGGTTGGGTGGCAGTAGTTCTGAAAAAGATCTGTGGGGTATAGTGGAATACTAATTGAATATGAGTTAACAATGTGATGCAATTGCAAAAAAGGCTAATATTTTGGAGCTATATTAACAGGAGAGTTTTAGATAAGAAATGAGAGGTTATTACCCCTACTCAATTATGTAATGGTGAGACTTCAGCCTGAGTACTGAGTCCGATTCTGGGCACAAGTCTTTAGAAAAGATGTGGCTAAACTGGAGAGAGTCCAGAGGTCAGCTAAAAATAATGATGGAAAGTTTAGAATATCTGACCTATGTGGAAAGGTTTAAAAAAACTGGACAGGTTTAGTCTTGAAAACAGACAACTGTGGGTGGACCTGTTAAGGACTTTTCTAAAGAGTGGGTGTTCACTTGTACTCCAGGTCCACTGAAGGTAGGACAAGGAGTAATGAGCTTAATCTGCAGAAAGGAAGGTTTAGGTTAGATATTAGGAAAATCTTTTTAACTATAAGGGTAGTTCATCTCTGCAAAAGGCTTCCAAGGGAGGTTGTGGAATATCCATCATTGGAAGTTTTTAAGACCAAGACAAAACACCTGTCAGGAATGGTCTAGGTTAAGTTGGCCCTGCCTCAGGTCTCTTACAATCCTACATTGCTATGGTTCTATGATAGCTTTACCAAACATTAATCGTTCAGGCTGAAATTTCCCATGCCAGGTGTCTGCTTCAGATTGACCTTTTTTAAAAATTTTACACAAAATATTTCAGCCTTTTCTCAGAATGAAGTTGTGCAAATAAGTTACATTTCAATGTTTAAAAAATTCTGGCAACCTTTGATTTGGAAAGCTGTAGAGCCCCAATTCTTTGGAGCAGGGGCTTGAAATTTGGCATGGGAGTGGCCTTGGTGTGAGGGATATGTCTTTGGCATCCCTGTGAAAATCTATTCACATTTGGACAAATTATAAGCTTTTGAAAAAAAATAATATTTTACACATGCTCAATAGAGACTTGCTAGATTTTAACTGCTAAACTGTCCAAAGATTGAGCAAGCTCAATACTCTTATATCTCCTAGTGCTGCATGTGCCCCATCTCTAGACAGCAACTGAGCATGGTCCATCTGCTCATAGTTCCTGCCTGTGACAGGAGTGCACATGCTCTGTCCCCACAGAGCAACTATGATCACTTCACTCTAGGTCTATAGAAGCAAAGCCAGACTTTAACTGTAATGGCTGCTCCCTGTTCTTGGGCTGATTTAGGGCTGGGCACTGGAATGGAAAGCAGGAAGCCTGTCTCTCCTGTGCTATCAATGTCCCCCAGCTGGCACCCAGACAGTGCAGAAGGAAGTCATCTTGTTCAAATGCAGAGGGGACAAGAACTAGAGTGAAGAAAGGAAGGCTGGGGAAAAGTAAATTGGAACAAGGAGCCTGGGGGCAGTAACTGGAAATAGAGGTTGGCACTGAGGGTGGAGATTGGGACTGGGCTTGGAGGCTAGGATTAGAAACCAAGGTACGGGAAACAGTGAGGAATATGGGGGGAGCTGAAATTTGGCAGGGCAAGGATCTTGGAATCAGTGAGGTAGGAGATATATGTTGGGGGAGGGGTGACAGTTCTGACAAGGAGTTGGGGCACAGGGAAAAAAACTGACTGACTGGGCAAAGACACAGAGAGGGTGAGAAGCACAGGGAGGGAGTCTGCGGCTGGGAGCCATTGGGGATGGAGTGTCTGGATGAAAGTTGGTGAGTGGAGACCAAGGTGGGGAGAATGATAGATTGAGGAGCGGGGTGGGATAGAGCTGAGGCTGCCAGGGCAGGGAGAGTGAGAATAAGGGGGGAACTGGGAATGGCTGGTCCAGGAGACATAGCATGGGAGGGAGACTGACACCAGCTAGGTGAGCAGAATGGGACTGGGATGAGGAGCCAGTGGTGGGATAAAGACAACACTGGGACAGGATGGGGACAGAAGAGGTCATGCTTAGGGGGGAATGGGCAGAAGAATCTGTGCCACCTATAACACATTCCCCTCCAGAGCCTGGAATGGAACCCAAGAATGCTGAGTCAGCAAATATTTGTTGAAGCCCACTAGCAAAGTATGCCACGCCCGCTAGAGCCATTCCACAGAGAGGATAACATCCTACTATTGCTATCAGTTATTCCAATAGTTCAAGAGACAGAGGTCTGTGCGGTGGATCTAAAGGTTCAAACCCTGCTGATTAATCATGTGGGTGTCCTTCCTCATAGCTTTTTCCAGCAAATGTGTGACACCAGACTTTACTCTTTGGAATAAGGACCCAAAATGTGCAAGACAACACCAGATGACAGAACAAAAGTCTTGCAATTATTTGGCATTTAAGTAAATATAGAATGTTTGTACTTGTTAATCTCAGTTAAAGATTTTTGTATTTTTATGACAATAAATAATAGAAAATTAAATGATGCCAGGGATCTAATCTTGTGAGCATCATCACCCTATTGATTTCAGCACATCACAAGTGATGTTCAGCATCTTGCAGGATTGGGCTGCAAGGAAAGAGGGAAACTAGAGTCCAATCCAAGCTGGGCCCTTCCTGATGAAGTACTTTCAGTTTATGGGGATCAAGCTAGCTGGAAGAGGCACACAAACACTTCTCCCAAACTGAAACTTAGATTTCATTCCAGTTCTTTGCGTATATTTTTAAGCTGCCTATGGACTTTGTCCAAAGCCTTTTGAAGTTGATGGAAAAACTCCAATTGATTTCAACAGTCATTTGATCAAATCCTAAGTTTCTGTTTAATAGAGAACACTTGATAACTTGTCACTTTGATTTGTGGAATAAAATACAGGATCTTCCTCTATCATTAACATGAAATACTCTTGCTAGCTCCTTTGGCTGCAACAGGTTAAAATCCTATTTAAAGGTGGAGTTATTACTGAAGCTGTACCGTCTATAGGCTCAATTCTGCATTCCATCACAGAGTGCAAGGAAAGCTGAATCTGGGCTTGGTGTAAATATCATCACTAGCATAACACAAACTGACAAAGGCCAGGAAATTCATAATAGAAGCTGACACAGAACTTGCAGACTATTCTCCCCCCGCTCCCCAAACAGTGGGTTAAGAATGGAACATACGTGAACATTATATTTTTTGACTTCTGTGTGTTGAATGCACAGCATAAGTATTGGGTCAAAGCACATTCTCCTGATTTGACTCAGTCCTAGCACCTGAAAGTTCAAAAGATCAGAGGCCCTTGTCACCAAGAATAAACTGAAAGTTTTAAAAATTGTAATTGGTATTTCTGAGACAGCTGCTGGTGGCAGCCATCTTGATAAAAAACGGTATCATTTGTGGCACCAGCAATATGGGAGCTCATTTTAATGGACTCTAATAAAGTTTCAGCCTGCTGTGCTATTGCTTTAGCAGCCAGAAGAAAGGGATTATTATGCAGTACTACAGGAATTGTTTAATTTTTAAAATGTAAAACTATTTTTCTGAATGCTGAACCAACACTGTAGCAAGTAGGGGAATTTATTTACTCACTCCTAAACAGAAGTCTCCTGCTGCCTGTGTCACTTTTAGCAAAAAAGTTGCCAATAGAAGCTGGCTTAGAAGTGCCAATTCGTTTTTAAAACCCTGCATTTTCAAATACACAGTGATTTCAATGAACTTGAACTTTCATATTTCTGAGTTAGGCTGAGCAAAAACATAGGCCCTGATTCTTGAGCCTGGCTGAGCAGCACTAAATATAGGACTTGTGGGGAGAAAGTTGGCTTTATGTCTTTGTAATTCCTCAACTCTGGGGCCAGCTAGGGGCTGGTTCAACCCCTAGCATAAATTAGAGGAACCTCAGGACTGTTCTAACTTATGCCTAACTACCAACTGTCCCAAAGGGTCATTCTGCAGCCACTTCTCTACTTCACAGGGGAGCTGAGAGGATAAATCTTGTAAAGATAGTGAGCCACTCAGTAATTACTACAATGTGGAAAAGTGATTCACCAGCCAGGCGCTGCCTTGTGAGTAGGAGCAGCATTGCAGTGTTTTGTACTCTGTAGTCCCACTGACAAGGTCCACAACTGCTACCCATTGCCTTGTAACTTGGCCCACTGGTTGGGTCAGTTTTGGTCTTGCCCCTTTCAGGGTAAATCAGGGTTTTCACCCAAGAGTCTCAGGGCCAATAGTCCTTCTGGTCCCTTTGTCTGTGGTCTTCCAACTAATCTTCCCAGTGAGGCTATAGGGGAACCAAGTCCCGCCCTCTACCCAGGGTTCCAGCCCAAGAACTCTTGTGGCAAGTGATTAAGGCCTGTTTGGTCAGACTGCCTGCTTATTTCTAGGACTACTTCCTATATCCACCTTCTCCTTGAGGTGGTGGGGGGCTCTTAATTCTCCATAGGAGCCTTTCTGGGGCCTAGCCCCTCATTTTACTTCTCAAGGTAACAAAAGAAAAGAAACTAAATTAACAGAAATAAAGACTGGCTCCAGCTTCTCTCTCCTACCCAGATCTTCCATCTATCTCTTACTGCTCTGTGTCCATAGTCAACCTAAGCTTGGGTCTATGTCGTGCTCCTCTCTGGGAGAGGAGGATGACAGGTCTGTCCATCTCCCTAGACTGGGGCCTGTTGAACAGAGTTTCTCCCTTTTTAAGGGTCTTCCTCCAAGATTAGCATGCTTCATAGATGTGGTAGGGCTGGCTGAAACCAAAGCTGCTCTTTTTAGCCCCTTCTTGCCTCGTGTGGGGTTTGTCATAGGTGGCCATATAAGTACCTAAGAGCTTACCTATATGGGAAAGGTAATGCGATCTTTGCTAAGGTGAGAATTTAAACCACCCATGTGGACACTTCGGAAATGCAGAATAGTTATTGTGCTTTAACTTTGAAGTAGATTAAGCTAAACCACACAAAGGTACTTTTAATGCAAAATAAGAGTGTCCACAAAGACAGCTACTGAAGAATAGCTATTCCCCCAAGGAGACAATGGGAGAGAGAGAGATGTAATATCACCACACATCTTATGCCAAAAGCTGTAAAGAAAGTGCTATAAAGAGATTACCTTTGATTGACACCAATCAGGGATTCTCCCAACACTCAGGGAAATCTCCACACAATTAGCTGGGCTGACATTGTAGTTCCTTTGAATTATTGGGACTATCGTGTAGAAGAGAATCCATCCTGTAGACATTTATTTTAAGGGGACATCAATTTAAAATCCAGCCAATTTGAAAAGTGGAGTTTGAAAGCAGTTTCATGTATTAGATTTGACCATCAGTCTACCTTCCAATTTTCTTAGTTTTACAATATTTTTTTTTAAAAAATGATTACCCTTTCCCTGTTGTTGTATGAAGATCCACAGAATCAACAAGGGGAACTGACTCAACAAGAAAATCCAGTCAAGAGACAAAGTAAACAAACTAAATAATAAATTACTATTTTCTCTATAACTTCTTCAGTTCTAGTTATCTTGGGTGTACCAATACTAAGTAAAAACAGTTCTGGTAGAATTTTTTACACACAGGATGTTTTTTAGTAAAGACTTTCCTTCAAAAATAGTAATTCAGCTTGAATTCTTTATATTCTTCTACTCTTTTTACAAAATTTGTCAACATTATTAAATGTGATATATGCAGAGGAATTCAATATTTTTCATTTATATATACATTTGAAAGGATTAGATTTTTATCAGTAAATGCTGACAAATGTTAATTTCAGTTTACACATACAAATAGACAAAAAATATTTCCATTGAAAACAATTTTCAGATAAACAAGTAAGCAAAATACTGCTTGAGACTGTAGAGTTTCATTTAAGGATATTTGCTTTGTATATTTTGACGTGAAGTTGACAACTTGTATTTTAATAATTAAAAATCTTTATTTTTTTTTAATCTCAACATCTATGGTCATTAAATAAATTACATCACCCAACCCCATAATTTCTCACAACTCTGGAAAAGTAAACAGATATAAATTTAAAAAGCTAGAAAGAAACATCAGTACTATCCATCAAAATTATCGAAAAATAAACATTGAATTCTGCCTAGCCTATTCCCAGAAGTTTTCCATCTGTTGGTGAAAAATTGTTGTTAGAGAGAGTTTTATTTGCATAGGTTACCTACCCACAGTTCCTCTAGTGACACTTGATGAGTCACCATAACTATAGAGGAGCTTGATTTCAGGAGACAGTGAGCTTAGAGAGGGGAAAAAGTTCTTACCTCATTTCCACACAGCCAGGACTCTGCTCAAAGATCTGAAGAGTTCTTGGTTTCCTTCCTGTGATGACTTCACAGTAAGAGACAATATAGATCAAGAACTCCATGGTGAGATAACTAAGGACCTTGCTGCGAAAAACATTACAGACAACAACAGCAGAGCTGAGTAGAGTCTAGTAATGCCCTTCCTACTTAGCATCTTAATCAAACTGAATTACTAAACTGGATTAGGTGGTGGCTCCACCAAGCAGGACCAGACAAACAGCAACCTTGGGACTGAAGACAGACCTGCAAAAAAGAAACATACTTGGACTACTGCACTGATCCAGATTGATCAGTGGGACTTGGTAGATGGGTAAGATCGTGTCGTCAAGAGACTGTTACCTGTGGGACATCTCACCAGTGAGTGGGAAAGTAGTTAGATGGACTATTGTCAAAGTTACCAGAAGAGAGAATGTATCTTACTCTATTTGCATATACAGTCTTGTGGCTGGGTTTTCAAACGTTATGACTATGTTCCTTTTCCCATAATAAAGATTTCCTTGTTTGTACACAGTCTCAGAGTGCTCAAGAATGGGGAAATTCTTCCTGTAATGGGTGCATAGGGAGATGTGTTTTAGTTTTCCCAGGTTTTGGAAGGGATTGGTGGGGGGTCAAGACAGATTAGTGATCTGTCAAGGAGGACTCTATATATTGAACCTGGCCATTTTTGATGCCTTTATCTACCTGACAAAAGAGTTACATATGCAAGATTTTCCTGTAAAATATTTATTGGTTTAGAGAATGATCTAGCTATTGCATTTCTAAGAACAGAAATGTAACTATATATGTGTCAGAAGAAAATGTGCTACATTGAGATGATATATTAATTGTTTATTTTATCAGAATTTGGAAATAACATGATGACTGATATGGCCCATTGTGCCACTCTGATAGTGCAAAGGGGATGTAAAACAGCCTTAAATGAGCAGCTGGCAAAAGTGAATCCCCAGGCAGTATAGATACAGTATAGTTGTCTCTACATAGTGATTTTCAAACTGGGGACCCAGTTGAAGAAAATTGTTGATGCACGCAACTCAACGGAGCCAGGGATGAGGGGCCTGGGGTGCGGGTGGGGCTCAGGTCTGGGGCAGAGGGTTGGGGTGCAGAAGGGGATCAAGGCTCTGGGCTGGGGGTGCTGGCTCTGGAGTGGGGGCAGGAATGAAGGGTTTGGGGGCAGGAAGGGATTCCAGGTTGGGGGGGCTTAGGGCTGGGGCAGGGGGTTGGGGTGTGGGAGGGGGGCAGGGCTTGGGCTGAAGGGTTTGGAGTGAAGGAAGAGCTCCAGGTTTGGGGGGGATCAGGGTTGGGCCAAGGGATTGGGGCATGGGCACGGAGTTACTCCCAGCAGCTCAGGGGCACAGCAGGGTTGCACTGTGGACTGTGCTGCACTGCAGAAGTAGCCAGAACCAAGTCTGGCTCCTAGGCAGAGGCACACAAGCAGCTCTGCGTGACTCTCACCTGTAGGCACTGCCCCCTCCAGTTCCCATTGGCTGGCAACCGGCCAACGGGAGTCCGGAACTGGTGCTCGGGGCACAGGGGAGCGCATGGAGCCCCATGGTCCCACGACCTAGAAGCCGGACTGCTGCTGGTCACTTACAGGATACAGAGCGGTGTTGGAGCAGGTAGGCACTAGGCTGTTAATGTCTCGGTTGGTGGTGCTGACCAGAACAAGGTGACCCAACACCTTACATGCTGCAACCCAGTACTGAGTTACCATCCATGGATTGAAAAACACTGCTCTACATCATCTCCCTTTGTAGAAACTGGCAGAAAGGAAAAGTAAGGGCCTGGTATGAGGCAAGGGGAATATTGACTCTAGATGACTCCTGGCTAGCATAATGGCCTTTGGTAACTATTACCAATTGGCATAATTTAGGGGATGGCACCAAGATCAGGGGAGCAGAAATGTGGCATTAAACCCTTTTTATCCCTTACTTCCATACCAAAATATTTCATCAAGTTAAAAGGAGCTGAGGTTATATCTTGATACAAGCTGCACATTCTGCAATAAAATCTGAGGCACAACGTTAAAATTCAAGGCATTTGAAAAACTATTCAAAACTTTACAAAACTACCATTATTTAAACTGTTTAGAGCAAACTATGCTTTAAAAAAAAAACCAATGCACATAAAAAAGAATTAGATTGGTGATGAACACCTAATCTAAATGCAGGAAGATGGAGGACACTAAACAACTCAGATTAATCTAGACAAATGGGTTATTTCTCCAGTATCTTTTTGTAATCTAGTAATATATTATATTACCCAATTATCCCAGGCAGGCAGGTTGTTATTTCCTACCTTGTCCAAGAGGAGTAGAATTAAAGAGCATCTCCTGAAATTACTGCTTTTAAAACTGAATTATATTACTGTGTGTAGGGCCTGTCCGTGCTTTTACAAATTGTTAATCTACTGAACGTTTTCACATTTGATACACAATTTTCATTTATAAGCAATGTGAATTCATTAGGTAGATGTAACTGATAGTCATTATACATACATTTCTTGCTGTCCCCTAGGACTGAAATGAAAATAAGATGCTGCATCTCTAAAGGCCTTCTTAAAAGGAACATTTATAAGTGAATAGTGTAACTAAACATTTGGTAAATTGACACTACTGTAACAATGAATCATGTCCTCACAAATTTGAATCATATCCTATTACACATCCGAAGACTGGATGATTTAGATGTTATGGATTTTTCCAACCCCTTGATTGCTAGTTCCAGTCTAGGAGGCCTTACAGATTAATGTTGATGATGTTTTGGACAGGAAAATTTCTAAGGTCCAAGATGAACTCTGTAGTCACTTCTGATGAGAGAATGAGAGACCTGAACTGGTCTGAAAGTGGACATCTAGGATATGTCTACTTGGCAAGCAGAAACCCACATCAGTGAATCTCAGAGCCCAGGTTTACAGACTCAGGCTTGAGCTACGGAGATGAAAATAGCTATGTAAATGTCAGGGCTCGTGGTGGAACTTAGGCTCTGAAGCCAACCCTCATCACTGGGCTTCAGAGCCTGAACACAAGCCTGAGCCTGAGTGTCTACATTTCTACTTTTGGCACGAGCCCCACAAGCTCAAGTCTGTAGACCCAGGCTCCGAAACTCACTGCCTCAGGTTTCTTTTTACTGTGTAAACATACCCTTAGGGTCCACCTGTGCAGAAAAAAAAATGCAGAGCCTGGTTAACTAACCTGGATTCACAGGGCTCATGCTATGGGGCTAAAAATAGCTCTGAGAGCCTTCAAGGTTTCAGAGACCAGGCTGAGCCCAAGCTCAAATGTCTACGCTGCTATTTTTAGCCCCAGGAACCTGAGTCAGTTGACCCAGCCTTTGAGACACTCTGCCTTGGGTCTTCTTTTGCTAGGTAGATATACACTTATACACAATTTCATTCTTCTAACACATCCAAAAAGTTTGGACTTCTTTCCAATGTAGAACAAGAACAAATTTCAAAATCTTGAAAGTTGTCACAAAATAGAATTGTCCTCTGTCTAGCTCTAGTAATGAAACGGTGATCTCATCATGACTAGCATGGGGTCTATATCACAAAACCAGCACCATGGATGGCAATAAAATGGCTACTGGTAATCACAGAATTGAGGTTAAGGACTGAGTCTGCATGGAAGGTGAACTAACCTTTACCCCCCTTACAGGTAACCATCTCCTGATCAAGTTAAGATGCAATGTCAGGGTAACCATCTTTTTAGAAACTTCCCTAAGAGCCTCAGAATTGTA